>NC_086444.1:200218474-200529724 GCF_028390025.1 Pseudophryne corroboree
TCTCAGGGGGCCCGCCAACAAGGCTGTATAAAAGGCATTTCTGACGGACCATGAGCCTCACTGAAATTGTCCGAGAGCTGGGCTGTCAGTAATCAGACAGCTAATAGGTGTCAGATCCAGCGCATGCCTGTGTCTCCAGTCCTGCAGTACAGTGCGTGTGACCAGTCATGACACACGTATGTATGACTTCAGATGCTTAGGGGTATATTCAATTAAAGTCGAAACTGCCGTCTTGTCAAAAAGACGTCAGTTTTCAACTTTTTCAGGTCAGAAGGGGTTCCGACCTATTCAGTCCCCAGTTTTTTTATTCGACAAGTCGGGGAATTTGACTTGTCGAATAGTACGCAAATCGGCGGTATAGCTGCCAATTCACGTGCTTCTGAAGGAAACGTGGCCAAATTCGACAGGTTTTGGCCCCGTTTCCGACCATCACAGTCCGACTTAAAAAAAAGTCGGACTGAAATGAGAGACCTGAGTGGAAGAGAGGGGGAGAGCCGCGAGCAGACGGGGGACAGCAGCACTACAGCACAGCGCTGCAGGAGGATGTGGCACAGCCGCCGCTCACGGCAGCGTCCATCCGGCTCCGGCAAGTGAGGTCCCGCTTGCTGGAGCTGGGTGGATGCTGCCGTGAGGTATGGCGGCTGTGCCACATCCTCCTGCAGTGCTGCTGTCCCTCGTCTCCCTGCTGGTCTCCCCCTTCTCCGGTCCCTCATCTCAATTTGACTTTTTTAAAGTCGAATTGAGATGGGCATTGAATAGCCCTTGTCGGATCCATTCTGACAAATGCATGTCGGAATGGATCCGACCTCAACTGAATATACCCCTTAGAGAGAAGAGCCGGGATGTGCACAGAAAAAAAAACCCATGAGGTCTTCCAGTGTACCTTATTACAGTATTTTTAAAATTTTATATAACATTCACCTACTTCAAATTCCAATCAGGTGGGAGTGGGAGATGAGGGGGTGGACAGTGTTATTTTAAGTACAGTGTCTAACATCTGCCTGCTAGAATCATGGCTGAGGGGGAGGCACACACTGACTGGTGATACATCAGTATGCTATAATACTCTATTTTAAGTACTACTTTGTATGGGAGATGACTGCTACTATCAGTGGGGAACTGATATGTAATAAATACAATGACTGAGAGGTGTAATAATGGGTATTATAAGGGATAGGGGACCCGCTAGGCTGCTACAATCAGTACTGCATTATATATCAGTTTCAACGGGGCCCTCAGTGCGCCCCCCTTCCCCACTGCGCCATACTAATCACGGTTCTAAATCTAAATTGCTCTAAACCCCCCCCCCTTTCCCCAAGTAGAAACTACTTCAAGCTCAACTCCCCCCCCATCCCCCACACTTAGTCAACTCCCTACCTCAACCCCCTTCCCCTGACGGACAGAGAGCGGGTGGAGCCATCAGGCGGACACTCACCTTCAATCCCCATTGGCTGTTTTATGTGCACTGCAGGCACATCTCTGCTCCCCCAGGCTTGCTCAGTCTCTCTCCTCACTGACACAGGGAGGAGGCATGGCCATGGTCCGGGGATGTCCCTGCAGGCTCAGCCACACTTCCTCTCAGTATCAGTGACAGTGAGGAGAAACAGAGCCAGCCAGGAACAGCAGATGTGCCGTTAGCACACTGCAAAGAATTAAAAGTGGCTAAGTGTGAGAGAGGATGGCTCCAGCCCACGCACCCTTCCCTTTCTTCATGTGCAGGGGCTGCAAGGATGCGTAATACAGGGCCTGTGATCCGTCCATAGGTACAGAGGTCCCTGGGAGAGAGACACGTGAATCTGCAGGGACCCCGCTGTCCAGTGTTGTGCTGCTGCAGCCAGATGTTGGTTCAGCACTGAGCCCTGCCTTCTCACGGTATGCGAAGCGCTGGGTAACTGGGATTACGGAGCTGCAGTGCCCAGTGATACTCTGCTGTGCTGTGACAAGTGTTGCTGGAAGGCAGGCAGAGTAACATTACACATTAATGCCATACTTGCCTACTCTCCCAGAATGGCCGGGAGGCTCCCGAAAATCGGGTGACCCTCCCGGCCCCCCGGAAGAGCAGGCAAGTCTCCCGATTCGTGGGGACCCCCCTGCCCGTCCGCCCACTTAGTGTGTAAAGTGGGCGGTCCGGGCAGTTGATGACGCGATTCTTGCTGAATCGCGTCATCATAGCCACGCCCCCTGCAGTGTAATGCCGGTGATCGCGGCATTACAGAGTGGGAGGCGTGGCTTAAAAGAGGCATCGTCATGACCCCGCCCTTGCTCCGCCCCCGCTCCGCCCGTCTCCATCTCACCCCCTCCACGACGTCACAGCCTCCCCTGCCCGCCCTCTGAGCTGACCTGGCTGCTCTCTCCCGCAGAGAGCAGCCAAAATGTAGGTAAGTCTGATTAATGCATACAGAGTGCACTGCACCGACAGCCATAGCACTATCAATTTGTACCAGCCCACCACTGCTGGCAGCACAAATAGGTGCAGGGGGAGGGCCGGGCCCCCGAGGTGGCCTGGGCCCCGTAGCAGCTGCACTCCCTGCACCTATTGTAGCTATGCCCTTGATCCAGGCCTATACTGCATAAGCATATTCTAAATGGAAAGTTTGACAAAACTGTCTTGAATAACAGTTAAAAATTACTATTTTCATAGATTTGGTATTAAGTTTATATTCCAGAATTAACAGAAATGGTGCACAGAATAAGGTTTGTTGTGTTTTTATTTATTTATTTTTAATCCTACAGGTAAACTAAATTACCTGAAGGCCCTTCAGAAGCCTCAATGAGCACTTACCTACAATAAAAGGTAAGTTACATCTCCTTACAAGAAACTTGTGTGTGGACACTATTAGCCTCTGCATTTATTGTCTGATATCAGAACCTGTTATTATAATATGATAGCTAGGAGCTTAGGAAATAAAATCCCAGAACTAATTGCAATAATGAATAGGGGTCATCTAGATATTGTGGCAATTACAGAGTAATGGTGCAATGAAAATCATGACAGGGACATAGCTACACCACAATATACTCTATTTAGGAAAGACAGAATGGGAAAAATTGGAGGAGGGGTAGCAATGTATGTTAAAAAAAAAAGCATAAATACTACCTTAATACAAAGTACTGAAGAAAAAAAACGGAGGCCATTTTGGTGACCATAGGCACAGGGGAGTAGTCGATTTTTCTTATTGGCGTGATATACAGGCCACCAGGTCAGAGGATCTGGACAAGAACCTATTGCAGGACATAACTAAAATGGCATTAAAAGGAGAGGTAATAATCATGGGAGACTTTAATCTTTGTGATGTAAACTGGGAGGTGTCTGTTGCTAGTTCCACTAGAAGTAGGAACATTTTAAATTCCCTTCAGGGAGCATCCCTCCACCAATTAGTGAGGGAGCCCACCCGGAAAGACGCAATATTAGACTTAGGGGTACATTTACTAAGCAGTGATAAGAGCGGAGAAGTGAGCCAGTGGAGAAGTTGCCCATGGCAACCAATCAGCACTGAAGTAACATCTATAATTTGCATACTATAAAATCATACAGAGCTGCTGATTGGTTGATGGGGAAAATTCTCCACTGGCTCACTTCTCCGCTCTTATCACTGCTTAGTAAATGTTCCCCTTAATACTTACAAATGGAGACAGAATATCGGACGTAAAAGCAGGTGAAAATCTGGGGTCCAGTGATCATCAAGCAGTATGGTTCAGCATAAAGACAGAAACTGACTTATCCCATACAAAAACAAAGGTGTTGGATTTTAGGAAGGCTAATTTTGTAGGGATGGGAAAATGCGTAAGCGATTCTTTAGCAGAGTGGAGTACCTTGGAAGCAGTGCAGGAGAGGTGGGAAACATTAAAAAGTGCAATATTAAAGGCAACAGACCTTTGTATCAAAAGTGTTTGGAAAAACACAAGGAGAAGGAAGCCAGTGTGGTTTGCGAAAAAAGTAGCAAACATTGTGAAAGCAAAAAAGATGGCTTATAGGAAATATAAGACACAAAAAAATGAAGACAAAGAGATCTATCTTGTTAGACAGAAGGAGGCTAAGAAGGTAATCAGATGTGCAAAGGCACAAACTGAGGAGAAAATGGCCCAGTCAGTGGGTAAAGGAAGCAAAACTTTTTTTTAGGTATAAGCGAAAGGAGAAAAACAAAAGGCAGAATAATAAAACTAAAGACAGAGACTAGGGGGTATATTCAATTAGCAGCGATAACGGACTTTTCGCGCGAAAAACCGGACTTTTCCCTCGAAACACAATTACAGCCTATTCAATTCTCCGGGAAAATTTATTGGTGATAATTTTTTCACTAATTTCACTTCACCTACTCTGAAGCAGGTGAAAAGTTGGGAAAAGTCACTATTTTAAGGTAAAAATGTTTGGATATGGTACAGAACTCCTGGGACACCCCCCTTAATGACTAATTAGGCACGTTGAAGTTTTTAAATATTTTTAATTGGCCAATAATGACATGTCATTTTTGGGGTGAAAAAGTACAAAGTGATGGAAATTGGGGTTCAAGGTATGGGACAGGTATATTGGGGTGCTTTATGAGTGGGACAGATGTTTTTAGGCTTGCAGATGGGAGTAATCGGTCTGTTTCCACTTTTTTTTTTAAAGTACCCTAAAATGACCCAAATATATACTTATACCCATTTTCATGTACCCCAAATTTAATGAGCATTAATTTTGCTCAAAAAAACTTGCTTTCTATAATTTTTTTGCATTTTTAAAAAAAATGCACATAACAGCTATTTCATACAATTTAAGTCCCCAAAAACTCTCTAATGTGATCTCTAACACACTTCTCTTATGTTTTCCAATGTTAGTTTAGCATTTTTTGGGGTACAGGCTGATTTCCCCATTTTCACCTGCACTTTTCACTGCAAGAATTTTCACGTGAAATCCGTTTGGAATTAAATAGGTCGAAAAACGGAGCGTTTTCGCTGCAATTTTCGCCCGATTGCCGCGAATTTGCGGATAATTGAATACCCTAGTAGGAGTCTTGTTGAAGGAGACAATGTAATAGCAAATCATCTTAATAATTATTTTTGCTCAGTATTCACTACTGGAAGAGAGGAAAAGGGGCCACAGTTAAGTTGAAGGGATATTCAGGAAAATGAAACAAGTACATTTACAGAGGAGAAGGTCCTAACTGAACTCTGAAAGCTGAAATTGGACAAATATATGGGGCCAGATGGGATACATCCAAGGATACTAAAAGAACTTAAAGAGGTGCTGGTAGCACACCATTGACAGAATTATTCAACCAGTCATTAGCTACAGGAGTAATTCCAAAGGACTGGAAAAGAGCGAACGTAGTCCTACTGCACAAAAGTGGAAGCAAGGAAGAGGCAAACAACTACAGACCAGTGAGTGTTACATCAGTAGTAGGGAAATTGATGGAAACACTCTTAAAAGAGTTGTAGATTATCTCAAATCCAGCAATTTACAGGATTCCCAGCAACATGGATTCACTGGGGGGAGATCATGTCAAACAAATCTTATTGACTTTTTGACTGTGGGACTAAAGTGGTGGATAAAGGTGGAGCCGTGGATATAGCTTATCTAGACTTTAGTAAGGATTTTGGTAGTCATTCCGAGTTGTTCGCTCGCTAGCAGTTTTTTGCAGCCGTGCAAACGCTATGCCGCCTCAACTGGGAGTGTATTTTAGCTTAGCAGAAGTGCAAATGAAAGGATCGCAGAGCGAATACAAAATAATTTTGTGCAGTTTCAGAGTAGCTGCAGACCTACTTAGTGCTTGTGATCACCTCAGACTACTCAGTTCCTGTTTTGACGTCACGAACACGTCCTGCGTTCGCCCAGCCACGCCTGCGTTTTTTCGAACACTCCCTGAAAATGGTCAGTTGACACCCAGAAACGCCCTCTTCCTGTCAATCACTCTATGGCCAGCAGTGCGACTGAAAAGCTTAGCTAAACCTTGTGTGAAACGACATCGTTCGTTGCAATAGTACGATGCGCGCGCCCATTGCCCCGCATACGCATGCGCAGAAGTGCAGTTTTTTGACTGATCGCTGCACAGCGAACGAATGCAGCTAGTGATCAAGTCGGACTGACCTCCTTGACACTGTTGCACATCGCAGACTGCTTAATAAACTTGAAATCGTGGGATTGGATACTAGGATTATTGAATGGATAAAATCTTGGTTGCAGGATAGAAAACAGAAAGTTGTGGTAAATGGAGTGCATTAATAGGAGGCAAATGTTACTAGTGGAGTACCCCAGGGATCTGTACTTGGGCCAGTGCTTAGTAATATCTTTATTGGAGACATTGCAAATGGCATTAAAGGGAAAGTATGCCTCTTTGCAGATGATACAACGGTATGCAACAGGGTAGACACACCAGGAGGGGTAAAACAAATGATTGAGGATCTAGGTAAACTAGAGAAATGGTCAAGAGTGTGGCAATTACAGTTTAATGCCAAAAAAAAAAAATGCAAAATTATGCACTTGGGTCTCAAAAATCCAAAGGCTAAATATAGTATTAATGGCACTATACTGGAAACTACTGAGGAGGAAAGGGATCTAGGAGTCACTATTTCAGGTGACTTAAAGACAGGTAAGCAATGTAACAAAGCAATGAGGAAGGCTAGTCAGATGCTTGGCTGCACTGGGAGAGGAATCAGCAGCAGAAAGAAAGAAGTAATAATGCCACTGTATAGGTCATTGGTACAGCATCATCTAGAATACTGTGTTCAATTCTGGAGGCCATATCTAAAGGGCAACTAAAAGGGTGCATGGCCTACATCACAAAACATACCCAGAACGACTACAAAAAATCTCAATATGTATAGTTTGGGGCAGAGAAGGGAAAAGGGGGACATGATAAAAACATTCAAATATATGAAGGGTTTAACAAGGTCCAGGAGGGAAAAATTCACCAAATGAAGAGAAGCAATAGGACATGAGGACATGCACTGAGACTGGAGGGGGGGAGGTTCAGGGGAAATTTGAGGGAAAATGACTTCACAGAAAGGGTAGTGGACTAGTGATGAGCGGATTCGGTTTTACTTGGTTCTCAAAACCGAATCTTATTGGCTATCCAAAACACGTGACATCAGTGAGCCAATAAGATTCGGTTTTGAGAACCGAGTAAAACCGAATCCGCTCATCACTATAGTGGACAAGTGGAATAGCCACCCATCAGAGGTGGTAGAGTATAAGACAGTAGAGCAATTTAAACATGCATGGGATAGACATAAGGATATCCTTACATAGAAATAAGGATCAAATAAGGTTTGAGATAAAAAAATCTAGTAAAAAAAAAAATGGGTAGACTAGATGGGCGAAGAGGTTCTTATCTGCCGTCAAATTCTATGTTTCTATGTTTATTATAACATCTTATTATATTCTCGCTCATCATAGAAATACATTAAAATACAAAAAAAAAAACACAATGATAGATTTGCAGTTCCAGGTTATATTGCAAAATGATACATAATGTTCACACCAATGTGGCTACTTGGTGGGATAACGGCAATTTGCTGCTCAATGGAGCAGATGTATTAACCTAGAGAAGGGATAAAGAACTGATGAAGCAGTGATCAGTGCAAGGTGATAACGTACCAGCCAATCATTACGGATTAGAAAAATTAGAGTTAGGAGCTGACTGGCTGGGGCGTTATCACCTTGCACTAATCACTGCTTTATCCGTTCTCCAGGCTTAATACATCTGCCCCATTGATTCCAGTCCTATGACGTGTCTGCCAGTAAAGCTGGCCACACTCCCAGATGGGAGCAAATGACAATTGACCATTTGCTCCCAAACACTGAAAAACAGACAATTCCGTTTGATTTAACCAATATGTCTGAACAAACGTTTTTGCAGGTTTTCCAGCATTTCGGAGCAAATGGTCAATTGTCATTTGCTCCCATCCATTACCAGATTTTCGTTCCAAACAGCCAGATCGGACAATCAATCTTTAGGTGTATGGGCAGCTTAACACACACTCTGGGTCATTTTCAAGACAGCCAGATGTAACAACCGCTCAGCGTATTGGCAAGAGGCCTCTTGCCTGCATGCTGAGCAGTTGTTCCATCTGGCTGTCTTGAAGATGACCCGGTAGGGTCGAAACAATGACATGTATGTGATGACACTGAGGAGCTATTAAATTCTTTAATAACATATTGGATTGGTGAGTGCCCTCTATTGGTCCTAGTGGCAATATAACCTGGTATTATCTGGTAACTTAAGCGGTTACTTTGGAGAGCACCCCATGGATGACCTATGACGGATGGGAGTGCGGACATTTACTCTGGATAAAGTCCACTGATGTTAGGGCTGAGCTCTGTGACGTCACTACCTCTGGCTCCCACTGTCCCGGCTTCAGCGGTCATCGTGATCCGGCCTGCGGCGTTCTCCTTGTGCGGTCAGCAGCAGGAGTTTGGAGTCCATGTCTCCGTGAAGCAGTGATCCTGGTATGCCAGTGGGAATTTGTGATACTGTATATCATGTGGTAACCAGTCCACACTGGTTACAGTCTAACACGAGCAATTTACTATTACTTGTGTGCAGTGCCTTTTAAAGGTTTTAAATAAAACTTTTATGCACTATGGACTGCCCCTTCTCCTTCCTTTTTTCACAGAAATAATTACCTGAGGAATTCCAGGATTTGCTCTGAGAAGGGAGCTGCGGTCCCAATATATAGGAGTGGACTCTGGTGCACCCACATCAATTGTTTTGAGTGGTACAGACTAAAGTGTTGGACACAAAGTCGGATGTGGCAAATCTCATGTTTTAAAACAAGTATTTTTTCAGTTGGTCACGGAGACAAACGCGGTGCTTATACCACATTTGTTATACAGGGTGATTGAAAAGTCGCAGTACACCCTTTTGTTTCAAACACTGTGCAGAAAATGGGAAAACTGGCTTAGATTCAAGATGGCGCCCATGTTCGGTACATACCCTAAAAGATAGCCCACCTCACCCATACCTTACTGGAGTATTCAGTTTTACCATTTCCTGCACAGTTTTTGAAACAAAAGGGTGTACAAAGCAATTATATCAACTTGCTGAATTATTGCATTACCTGAGCACTGCCACTGTTCTCCTGTTTGTGTTGGGCTCCAGGAACTGTTGTTTCATTTGTTTCATGTAACATGAGTGCTGCCCAACTATGCGCACACACATATTTATATATATATATTATATATACACACACACACACACACACACACACACACACACACACATATACACAGACATACAGGCTTGAATTAGGACACACTCCTTGGCGATGTGCCAGAAGGAGCTTATATAACAATTCATAATATATGGCCCTCCAAACAGTAAAATAATGCATAAACCCATTGGTATATGTAACATAGCAACGTTTCGGACTAAACATGTCCTTTTTCAAGCAGACAAACCTATATTGCTGTTTGGAGTGTAGTTTATTATGAACTGAAAAGCATGTTGCTGGTGTGCTGACACGTACAAGAGAGGTATGTTGCTGCTTCATGTATATTTAGTACATGTTCAGCCCATACAGTAATATCGCACAAGAACATCACTGTGAAATGTTAACAACTTTTTGAGTGGAAGGGCTCTAAAAATGTGACTCTATACTGTCATTTGCATTACATACTTCTTGCTTTGGAACTACATCCACCAACATATATGCTCATAGTGTCACCAAATAGAGCACATTGGTAAAAACACAAGTTGACAGATTAAATTGTTTTCAACATTTCCACTCATGAAGACAAGCTGGTGGGGCCATGACATTAGAATCTCATCTCATTCTACTGACCAAGTCATTTCCATACATTAAATAACTGGCTTTTCATCCACGTTAACAAAAAACAGGTGAACTACAGTTTTACCAGCAAAATAATGACCCTAATAGAACAATAAAAAGTATAATGTACGCAACCTATTAGCAGAAGTGATTTTTTTTCCTTCTTCTCAGTGCTTCATATATGAGGCATCAGCTATCACAATGCAACATCAATGCATACACTCATCCATATGACGATAATATAAGCAATTCAAATAATAAAGGATAAGAAAGGCAGTATGGAGACAGTAGAGAGTGTTACAACATATGGACACATCACGTCGTACTATCTAATGTCGAGGAGCAAACACGAACCCAGATAGGGTGACATGAAAACAGGTGAGTGAGCAGCACACTGGAAACCATCTAGTAGCATTATGTGACAGTTCTCAACATCTGATGAATGGAGAAAGCTCAGATACAAAGAGTACGAGAGGAGTGAAGTGGGCATGTTCCCAGGCCCTCCTTTTGTGACCACTGCGAATGAAGAGAGAGAAGTGTGCGTCTTCTATGCACCGTAATCAAGTAAACACCAACTAACAAGTGGAGACCTACAGGACTGGAACTCAATGAGAAGTATGAATAGAGCGCTGTTAACTACTTACAATGAGCTGACAGATGATAATGAAAAACCATTTATACATATATTAAATTTGGACAAATATGACGCAGCAGAACCAGGATCTGGGTGGACCTGAGTGTATCCTGCATATTTGACTTCAGAAACCGTTTATAGCACGTTTCTTTAATAGAATCAAAAGACTGCTCAAAACGTAGATCAGAAGAATATAAAGAGATGAATGGAATGAAACACGATTATCACAAGGTTACTAATATCCTTTATTTATAAACTGTAGTATATTCTTTTTGTTGTTTGTTTTGAAGAAAAATATATATCTGCTATGCTGTCAAGTGTGGAGGATATGCTTGTGATGCATTGTATACATTAACACAAGCATTAACACAAGCAGTGTGGTGATATCCCTACTGAATAAAATATCCCATTAATTTCAATGGAGTTTCCAGTGTGTGTGCTGTATATAGATAGCGGGAGCCTGGTCAATAAAATAGTCACAATCCAGAACAACGCATTGGTACACCAGAAATATAATGTGGTGATATTGTAAAACAATATCTCAAGATATGACATGGCCCCTTTTAGAAAACCCTAACCTACCACACATATGTAACTACATTAGATACAATATTAAAGTCATTGATTCCTGCTCCAATCACAAGGTCAGGGATTATGCTTCAGTTCCCCAAAAGATAAAATTGAAAAGTTTAAATCCAGGATAAGATATAGTGAGATATGCAAAAACAAATTGGGAGCAATGTTGATTAAAAATCTATCTGTGTGAAAATGTGAATTATATAATATGTCACATGTAAGAATGTAAGACAATTAAATAAAATATTATACACATACAATAACAAAGCTAAATTCTTCAGGAACAAAAATAAACATAAGAAAAATTCCTATACAGTAATAATTACAGAATTAAATTTAAAAAAAACCCAAAACATTAAATTGAGCACATTAGCATAAACCAATGCTTCTAGGTAAAAATGGCAATGGCTTTATTTTATATCCATAGCGAATGTTGGAATTAGTGTAAACATTTTTTAACATAGTATATTTCTGTTGTCATTTTATACTTGTATAATTTGTTTTAACAATGTTTTATATTTTTCACAGTACTGCAGCAAACAAAGGTGAATCCTTCAGCCTATGACTTGGAGAAGGCTTCAAAAAATGTGTGCTTGTATGTAATAATAGTACAGCTGTGAACAAATGTTTTGGAGGAAGTGACAGAAATATGAGAATGTGCAAATAGACGTGGGGAGCACCAGGAGTTCAATGTTACATGTTATTTAAGATAGAAGGAAGACATAAAGAAGGAAACAACTGATAGACCTTCAGTGGTGATGGGCGAGGGTGAGAGTTCATGGAAATAAAAGTAGTGCTGAAACCTAAATCTGATCATTGTTTATTGAGCACATATGGTGGAACCAGTGCTATTCCTTGGGGTAACATACCAAATGGAAGGAGCTAAGTTGAGCCACACCCGAGTTAACCTCAATAAAAAAGCAAGTAAGGTGCCAAGTGGGGTTGGGTATGGCATCCCAACGGTAAGAATACTGACGGCGGCATCCCGACTGTCACAATCCCGGCACTGTTTGGAAGGTAAGTTAACCCTACCC
The DNA here is from genome assembly GCF_028390025.1 of Pseudophryne corroboree. Classification (NCBI taxonomy): domain Eukaryota; kingdom Metazoa; phylum Chordata; class Amphibia; order Anura; family Myobatrachidae; genus Pseudophryne; species Pseudophryne corroboree. The sequence continues at coordinate 200,230,469 of NC_086444.1, forward strand.
CTTACCCACCCCCCTAACCCTTGGTACTCTGCCCCCACTATACAAAGCAGCGATTCCCAACATTGTAATGCGGGATTGCCCATCCTGGAAGTGGGCGGCAGCGAGGGGCTTGTGGGAGATTTATAGAGTCCTCTGGGCATGCCATCCGATATTCAGGTATCTCCCAGATGTTTTGAGAGAGTAAGCAAGTATGTGATTAAAGCAGTTATTTCCTGTTCAGGAACAACATGATTTATTATCCCTGTGATACAAACAACCATGTACTTGCTGATATGGATAGCTGCAAACCAGCACTCTGATAACTTAAGCTTCAAATATTAACCTCTACAACTAATCACCTGTGCTGACCATTTGCTGTACTGCAACCAAAATGAAACCAGAAATAAAAGGGTTGCAGTTAAAATGCCGGCTGCTGGGATCCCGGCGTTCAGGATACTGACACCCATAGAGTGGGAATAGGTCCTGTTGTGAGAGCAGTGAGCCACCGTGCCCACAGCATAGCAAGCACAGGGAGCTTGCATGGGGACTCTTAGTGCCCGTCCTGCTGTCGGCATTCTGGCGGGTAGGATGCTGCTGTTGGAATATTGACAGCTGGCATTTCCTCCACTGGTAAAACATATGTAATCCAAATAAAAGAATATGGGAAAACAAAATACATAAGCAAAAGGATAAATGAACCATTACTGTCTGCAGTAGGAAACAATAATAACTATAAGGACATCCAAAAGCACTTTCATGACAGGCTACTTCAAGTTACAGCTGCCACTAAATACTTAATGGTCTATTGGGAAGTATTTATTTCACAAAGATCCAAATATTGTTGTGCTTTCTTTCTAAAATGATCACTGACCTTTTCACTTTTACCTGTATTTCAACAATACTATGCTGATTAGTGGAGTTTCTGATTGATGGACAAATACTTGTAAAAGCAACGATTTTATAAAATGGGTAAGACAAAGCAACCTACTCTCAAGCCTCATTGTTACAAGGGGCCTGTGATCATAATGCTGATGATTCGCAGCAAAACCTCTGACAAGAAACAACTCCCTTGCCTAATGCAGTGGACGCTGCCAGGTAAACGTCATTATTATGAAACAAACAGAGGAAAAAAAAATAGAATACAATCTACTATTAACAAACTGAATTCACACTTAATAGTCTAAATTAAAATATTGAACCAGCTCGAGTCAGCAACAATGTTACATTGCAAAATACAGAGAATCATCAACAACAGAAACTTTGTATTTGCTGTTACTGAACAAAAGTTAATGGGGTAAATTAAGCTGGGAGTTTTTTTTTATAGAACTGGTGATGTTGCCCATAGCAACTAGATTATATCTATTATCTTCTAGAAGCAGCTAGATAAATGTTAAGTAAAATCTGATTGGTTGCTGTGAGCAATATCACCATTTCTAACAAAAACTCCCACCTTAATAAATTTACCTCCAATGATCTAGAGAACCATCACAGATGGAATAAGCACAGGAAATCTAAAATCCAATAAGAACTCAGATTTGAATTACCTTCTCAGCGAGGACCTAACTTGTACATTACAAGTGCAAACAACATCTTACACAATGCAAATTGAATGTGAGCACAAGGTAGTACAGAGAGATAAACATGACTGGGAACCCAACATTTGTGGTTACATTTCTGGATCATAAAATATATATATATATTTTCACTTTTCATACATTGTTATATGTATGAACAGAATGTCTGATTTGACAGCATCATGGTTGACTGAAAAACCTACATTTTCGATGACCTTCAGGCAGCCAGTTCACATTTCAAAGTACGGAATAATGCTTTATGACCAAAAAGAGATGACCAAACAAAAACTGTATGCCCTAATATCAAACTTTAAAGAAGTTTATCACTGTTACTAATGCACATGGACACGCAAAATCTAATCGCTGGAGGAACCTTCAATATACACACGGACCAGAATTTAAAAAATGCAAACATACTGTATGCCCCTGAAATCTGCTCCAACATAGCAAGCTTATAGATTACAAAACCTAACATTCCCATTTTTCCTATCCCAAAGTAATTATTTTCATTAATATTTATAACCTAAATGGTTTGAATTTGTCAATGATAACATAGAATATTGGAATACCCAAGAGGTTATGCTTTAATATTTGATTTTATTAGGAAAACAAGGATCAACAAGAAAAATCCAATGCATTAAATAACCAGATCAGAGAAGGAAGCAAATTCTGATTAAGGAAACAAAATGAAGCCATTTGTGATACCCACATAAATGGTAAACAAATATGAGCCACTTATTTTACAGGATGAGAAAATATACTTTATTTAAAACAAATATCACAGATGGTAAGCAAGCCCGTGACAGTGCTGAGATTTATGTTAGGCAACATAAGAAAATTAAAACTATACGCAGGCACAGGCAGATTTAATGGAAATTACGACAAACTATGCCCAACAGATCTAAATCCATGTTAACTAATTCGTTTAAAAAAAATGTATAAAGATGACAATACCATACCCAGAGTTTAAGCAATTGCAATAATAATTCAGAAATCCAACAAAGACTTTAGTAAAATCATGTAGGTTGATTACATTACTTAACAACTGATTTTCAACCTGCTATCCAACATACTAGCTCATTTGAAATATTGATACCCAGCCTACTTACTTACCCCGCCTCAGTTAGTATTACAGATGGCCATTATTCAGTATTTGCATTAGGGTAGCAGTGTCAGCAGTAGCAACAGCCAACAAAGATAAAAGGTTGAAATATGTATTCCTTAGCTTAGATGCTAGATGCATTCAATAACGCACCCAACTCGTAGCTCTGGAATGGAATCCTCTAAACTCAGGGAAAGCCCCAGATATAAGATACCCAGAAGAGAATCCTGCCACCCAGTTAGCCTGGAAGTAAAACCAAGGAGCTACACAGAAGTCTAATGATCACATCATGTAGGGCAATCCTGGATAGAACCAGAGAACAGGAGGCCAATATGAAAATACAGGATGCAGGTGTGGACTTTCGCTGCAGACAACCACAAAGTGGCAGCAGGTGGACGTAGCAGGTTCCAAGTCACTGGAAGCAACAGCCAAGTTACAGAGACAACACCAGAATGACTGAAGCCAGGGACCAGGAACTATCCTAGAATGAAGATGCTGTTGCGGCAATGTGCTGTTTTCAGGAGTGGGTTTAAATATGGTGTAATCAGAGCTGATAGGATACTAAGGTCATGCGAGTGTAGTTGCCATGCATGTAATGGACTGGAGAGTCACATGGGGAAAACCCAACTGGTCTATGCCCATGCAGCTGGACGGTTTGTTTACATACAGAGAAGCAGAGAACAGGTGTGCCGCTGAGACATGGGAGATGTATGTTTTTATTTAATTTTGCCATTAACACACTACTAAGAACATTACATTCATGAGATTTGTTCTGGATTAGCTACAAAAACGAGTTTTATGGAAAGAACTTACCGTTGTTAAAACTCTTTCTGCGAGGTACACTGGGCTCCACAAGGATGGACAATGGGTGTAGAGTAGGATCTTGATCCGAGGCACCAACAGGCTCAAAGCTTTGACTGTTCCCAGAATGTACAGCGCCGCTTCCTCTATAACCCCGCCTCCCTGCACAGGAGCTCAGTTTTTAGTTAACCAGCCCAATGCAGTAGCAGGAAAAGAGACGACAACGGTTAGTAGCCACATACACCACACTCTCACGACAAGAGAAGTGTCAGCGGCTAATGCCATACCTACCCAAAGAAGCTAAGTGCGTCAGGGTGGGCGCCTTGTAGAGCCCAGTGTACCTCGCAGAAAGAGTTTTAACAACGGTTAGTTCTTACCATAAAATTCATTTTCTGCTGCCGGGTACACTGGGCTCCACAAGGATGGACACTGGGGATGTCCTAAAGCAGTTCCTTATGGGAGGGGACACACTGTAGAGGGCACAAGAACCCGGCGTCCAAAGAAAGCATCCTGGGAAGCGGCAGTATCGAAGGCATAGAACCTTATGAACGTGTTCCCGGAGGACCACGTAGCCGCCTTGCACAATTGGTCAAGGGTCGCACCACGTTGGGCCGCCCAAGAAGGTCTAACAGACCGAGTAGAATGGGCCGTAATGTGAGCAGGAGCTGACAAACCAGCTTTCACATAAGCATGTGCAATCACCATTCTAATTCACCTGGCCAGAGTTTGCTTGTGAGCAGGCCAGCCACGTTTGTGAAATCCAAACAAAACAAAGAGAATCAGATTTTCGAATAGAAGCAGTTCTCTTCACATAGATACGGAGAGCCCGTACCACATCCAAAGACCGCTCTTTGGGAGACAAATCAGGAGAGACAAAGGCCGGAACCACAATCTCCTGATTAAGGTGGAACGAGGACACCACCTTCGGTAAATAACCGGGACGAGTCCGAAGTACCGCCCGGTCACAGTGAAAAATCAGATATGGGGAACTACAGGAAAGGGCCCCCAAATCCGACACTCTTCTAGCAGATGCAATAGCCAGCAAAAACACCACCTTAAGGGAAAGCCACTTAAGATCAGCTGAACCCAGGGGTTCAAACGGAGGCTCCTGCAACGGCTCCAAAACCACCGACAAGTCTCAAGGAGCCACAGGCGGGACCATAGGGAGGTTGGATATGCAACACACCCTGAGTGAAAGTATGAACATCAGGTAAAGTCGCAATTTTTCTCTGAAACCACACCGACAAGGCAGAAATATGAACCTTGAGGGAGGCCAGACGCAGGCCTAAATCCAGGCCCTGTTGCAGAAAAGCCAAAAGTTTGGCTGTACTAAACTTGGAAGCGTCATAATTGTTAGATGCGCACCAAACGAAGTAGGAATGCCAGACCCTATGGTAAAATCAGGGCAGAAGCCGGTTTCCGGGCCCGCAACATAGTTTTAATGACCTCTTCAGAAAAACCCTTAGCCCTCAAGACGGAAGATTCAAGAGCCACGCCGTCAAAGACAACCGGGCTAGGTCCTGGTAGACACAGGGGCCCTGAACGAGGAGGTATGGGCGTTGTGGAAGTAGAATTGGACGCTCTGGTGATAGGCCCTGCAGATCTGAGAACCAGTGCCGTCTGGGCTACGCTGGAGCTATGAGAAGCAGATTTCCTTTTTCTTGCTTGAACTTCCGAATTACCCTGGGCAGAAGTGACACCGGAGGGAACATGTACGGCAGCCGAAACCTCCACGGCACCGCCAGCGCATTCACGAATGCTGCTTGAGGATCCATTGTCCTTGCTCCGAAGACCGGAACCTTGTGATTGTGTCGAGACGCCATCAGATCTACATCTGGAAGTCCGCTTCCCAATTCAGGACTCCCGGAATGAATATTGCCGATATGGCCGGTAGATGGCGTTCTGCACAATGTAGAATCCGTGAGACTTCCTTCATTGCCAAACGGCTTCGAGTGCCGCCTTGATGATTTATGTAAGCCACTGTGGTGGCGTTGTCTGACTGTACTTGAACAGGACGTTTCTGAACTAAATGCTGGGCCAGGTTCAATGCATTGAAAACCGCCCGCAATTCAAGAATATTGATCGAGAGGAGAGAGATTCCTCCTTGGTCCACCGACCCAGAAGGGAGTGTTGCTCTAGCACCGCGCCCCAACCTCTTAGACTGGCATCTGTTGTTAACAGGACCCAGTCAGATATCCAGAAGGGACGGCCCCTGCACAGTTGTTGGTTCTGGAGCCACCAGAGCAGCGACAGACGGACCTCCGGAGTCAATGAGATCATTTGAGACCTGATCCGGTGAGGCAGGCCGTCCCACTTGGCTAGAATCAGCCTCTGGAGGGGGCAAGAATGGAATTGAGCATACTCCACTATGTCGAATGCTGACACCATGCGGCCCAGCACCTGCATAGCCGAATGTATCGACACTTGCGGACGAGAAAGGAAGCAACGAATCCTGTCCCGAAGCTTCAGGACCTTCTCCTGACACAGGAACAACCTCTGGTTGTGAGTGTCCAATAGTTGATGAGCCACCCGTGGGCTTGTAGAAACCGGACCGTCATATTCAGATGAAGTAGGAGAAGTTTCGGGGAATTTGCCAGGATTTACAAGTCATCCTGACCCCTTGACGGCGGAGTACCACCATCATCACCGCCATTACTTTGGTGAAGACTCGCGGAGCCGTTGTTAAATCAAAAGGTAACGCCCGAAACTGGTAATGGAGGCTGACAATAGCAAACCTCAGGTATTGCTGATGTGACGCTGGTATAGGAATATGCAGGTAAGCATCCTGTATATCCAGGGAGACCATGTAGTCCCCTGGTTCCAAAGCTAGAACTATAGAGCGAAGTGTTTCTATACGGAACTTGGAAACCTTCACAAACCTGTTCAATGCCTTGAGGTTGAGAATGGGCTGGGAGGACCCATTCGGTTTCAGGACTAGAAACAGCGGAGAATAGTACCCCCGGTCCCTCTGCGCAAGAGGCACCTGTACTACGACTCCTGTATCCAGGAGGGTCTGTACCACCGAATGCAGAGTGTCTGCCTTTGTCTGGTCCGACGGGACGTCTGTCTGGCAAAATCGATGAGGGGGTCGGTTTTTGAAGGCTATGGCGTAACCTTGAGTGACGACTTCCCGTACCCAGGCATATGAAGTGGTTTTCAACCATTCCTGGGTATACCCTAGAAGCCGGCCCCCACCCTGGGATCCGGCTCTTTTTGGCTTCGGCTTACCAGGTTTGGAGGTGCGGGCCTGCTTGTTGTACGCCTGACCTTTTGCTTTACCTGAAGGACGAAAGGGGCGAAAGGACGTACCTTTAGCCTTCGACACAGAAGGAGCGGTACTTGGCAGACAGGCAGTTTTGGCAGTAGCCAAGTCAGCCACTATCTTATTTAAGTCCTCCCCAAACAGAATATCTCCCTTGAAAGGGAGTACCTCCAGGGTTTTTCTAGAGTCCAGATCCACAGACCAGGATCTCAGCCACAATATCCGGCGAGCCAGGACTGACGTAGGAGAGGCCTTGGCTGCTAGGATACCGGCATCAGAAGCCGCCTCTTTAATATAGCGAGAAGCTGTGACAATATATGACAAGCATTGTCTAGCATGGTCAGAGGAGATTTCAGCTTCTAACTCCAAGGCCCATGCTTCAATAGCCTCTGCAGTCCATGTAGCTGCAATAGTGGGCCTTTGTGCAGCACCTGTGAGGGTGTAAATCGCTTTAAGACAACCCTCCACACGTTTATCCGTAGGCTCTTTTAGAGACGTGACGGTAGTGACAGGCAGAGCTGAGGAAACCACCATCCTAGCCACATGTGAGTCCACTGGAGGAGTTTCCCAATTCTTAGACAGCTCTGGCGCGAGGGGATAGCGAGCCAGCATCTTCTTTTGAGGCACAAACTTTGTACCCGGGTTTTCCCAGGGTCCCTGACGTATATCCACTAGGTGATCAGAGTGAGGTAAAACTTGTTTAACCACCTTCTGACGCTTGAACCTATCAGGTTTCTCAGGAGGGACGGATGGCTCGGGATCATCCGTAATCTGTAGAATTAACTTAATAGCCTCCAAAAGGTCAGGAACATCCACATGTGAACTACCCTACCCATCAGCCGTATCTGAGTCAGAACCTGTGGGGTCAGTGTAAGTGCCGTCTTCATCAGACGAGGTGTCAGTGACAGCAGTGGATTGTGAGGAGACAAGCGCTCGCTTAGAGGACCCCTTGGACTTAGGCGAGCGATGGTCAGACTTTTTAGTAGTCAGGGACTGGTTCAACTTCTTCAATTTAGCAGATAAATCGTCCGCCCACGGCGGGTTAGCTGCAGGGACCACATACGGTTGCACCGGCATTGGGGGTCCCATAGGGGGTGTTAGTTTACGAACTAGCGTATGCAGAAGCGTGGAAAAAGCGGCCCACAGTGGGTCATTATGTGCCTCCATTGCCACAGTCCCACTGGGGGGCAAGGAGCCCCCAGAACCAGAGCCCACAGCTGCTACATTCCCCTCATAAGTGTCACACGCCAGGGGCAGCGGCCGCCGCGCTTACCCCTGCGTGTCAGCTGGTCCTCCTGGCGGTCCCCGCCTCCGGTGGTCGCTGGGTCCCGGTGTCTGGCGGCGCTGCTCCCGGCGATTCCCCGGAGCGTGGGCGCCGCCATTGCGCCCGGCTGTCACGTGGGTGGTGGGCGGGTGACGTCGCTGGCTCCCCTCCACCAATCGAAGGAAGGCTGGGAATTCAAAGGTGGACGCCGGACAGAGCCCGGCGCCTGAGTATCGTCTCTCCTTAGTGAAAGACTCCAGTGCTCCCTTTGTGCAAGCGTGTTCCCTGTTTCACAGTCTCCAGTATTACCAGCCTTCAGCGTGTCCTCCGTCTCACAGTCTCCAGTATTACCAGCCTACAGCGTGTCCTCCGTCTCGCAGTCTCCAGTGTTCCCAGCATTCAGCGTGTTCTCCGTTTCAGTCTCCAGTGTTCAAAGCATTCAGCGTGTTCTCCGTCTCAGTCTCCAGTGTTTCCAGCATTCAGCGTGTTCTCTGTCTCACAGTCTCCAGTGTTTCCAGCATTCAGCGTGTTCCTCTGTCACACAGTCTCCAGTGCTTTCAGCATCGCTCACAAGTTTCTCACCACTCAGTGTGCTTCAGCATCGCTCACAAGTTTCTCACCACTCAGGGTGCTTCAGCATCGCTACAGGGATTCTTTAGCATATCTCACAGTAACCACCAGCACCGTTCTCAAGTCCTGTCTTTCAGGTGGATTCCAGTATCCGTCACGAGCTCTGCCTGCCGCTAAAGTCCTGCATGAAGAAAACCTATATTCGGCCATCTCTACTTCGGCCCAGCTGTGGTTCCCCTTCCCGGTCACCGGAAGAACACCCGAGTTCACAACACTCTCAACCCAGGTCAGTGATAATAGGGATCTGTGGCTTCAGCAACACTGGCAGTGTGTTCCGGCCCAGAACCGTTACCCTCAGAAGCAGACATGATATAACTTGCAGTATCAGGTAACACAGTACAATTGGCAGCAGCACAATACCTCTCACCCAAACCCCTGCACAGTGTAGTCAGCACAAGCAGAGATAAGGGAGAGATATGGTGACTAAATCACAGAGAAAAAATAAGAATTTACTTACCGATAATTCTATTTCTCGTAGTCCGTAGTGGATGCTGGGGACTCCGTAAGGACCATGGGGAATAGCGGCTCCGCAGGAGACTGGGCACAAAAGTAAAGCTTTAGAACTACCTGGTGTGCACTGGCTCCTCCCCCTATGACCCTCCTCCAAGCCTCAGTTAGGATACTGTGCCCGGACGAGCGTACACAATAAGGAAGGATTTTGAATCCCGGGTAAGACTCATACCAGCCACACCATATAACTTGTGATCTAAACCCAGTTAACAGCATGATAACAGAGGAGCCTCTAGAAAAGATGGCTCACTACAGCAATAACCCAATTTTTTGGTAGCAATAACTATGTACCAGTATTGCAGACAATCCGCACTTGGGATGGGCGCCCAGCATCCACTACGGACTACGAGAAATAGAATTATCGGTAAGTAAATTCTTATTTTCTCTGACGTCCTAGTGGATGCTGGGGACTCCGTAAGGACCATGGGGATTATACCAAAGCTCCCAAACGGGCGGGAGAGTGCGGATGACTCTGCAGCACCAAATGAGAGAACTCCAGGTCCTCCTCAGCCAGGGTATCAAATTTGTAGAATTTTACAAACGTATTTGCTCCTGACCAAGTAGCTGCTCGGCAAAGTTGTAAAGCCGAGACCCCTCGGGCAGCCGCCCAAGATGAGCCCACCTTCCTTGTGGAATGGGCTTTTACAGATTTTGGCTGTGGCAGGCCTGCCACAGAATGTGCAAGCTGAATTGTACTACAAATCCAACGAGCAATAGTCTGCTTAGAAGCAGGAGCACCCAGCTTGTTGGGTGCATACAGAATAAACAACGAGTCAGATTTTCTGACTCCAGCCGTCCTGGAAACCTATATTTCCAGGGCCCTGACAACGTCTAGCAACTTGGAGTCCTCCAAGTCCCTAGTAGCCGCAGGCACCACAATAGGTTGATTCAGGTGAAACGCTGAAAACCACCTTAGGGAGAAACTGAGGACAAGTCCTCAATTCCGCCCTGTCCGAATGGAAAATCAGATGAGGGCTTTTACAGGATAAAGCCGCCAATTCTGACACGCACCTGGCCCAGGCCAGGGCCAACAGCATGACCACTTTCCATGTGAGATATTTTAACTCCACATATTTAAGTGGTTCAAACCAATGTGACTTTTGGAACCCAAAAACTACATTTAGATCCCAAGGTGCCACTGGAGGCACAAAAGGAGGCTGTATATACAGTACCCCTTTCACAAACTATAATCCTATCGAGCATAGATGTATATATCTCTCTGAGAGCGCTTCTGAGAGATATATACATCTATGCTCGATAGGATTATAGCTTTTAGATTGATACAATTTCAGAGTATCATGTGGGAGCGGCTCACAGGTCTATAAACCTTTTTAAGTGACCAGTTTTTAGTAAGAGGGTTTTTTTTGTCCTTTTTCTTGTTTTGGTTTTTGTTTGTATTGCGCCTGAAATTATATATACAGGCGGTTATATTTAAATATTATAAATTAGAATTGACTGGAATAAGTATCCGCCTGCATATATAGTACCTGCGAAAAGGGAAATATATATTGCCCTTTCACAAACGTCTGAACTTCAGAGACTGAAGCTAGCTCTTTTTGGAAGAAAATTGACAGGGCCGAAATTTGAACCTTAATGGACCCCCATTTCAGGCCCATAGACACTCCTGTTTGCAGGAAATGTAGGAATCGACCTAGTTGAAAATTCCTCCGTCGGGGCCTTACTGGCCTCGCACCACGCAACATATTTTTGCCAAATGCGGTGATAATGTTTTGCGGTTATATCTTTCCTGGCTTTGATCAGGATAGGAATGACTTCATCCGGAATGCCTTTCTCCTTCAGGATCCGGCGTTCAACCGCCATGCCGTCAAACGCAGCCGCGGTAAGTCTTGGAACAGACAGGGTCCTTGCTGGAGCAGGTCCCTTCTTAGAGGTAGAGGCCACGGATCCTCCGTGAGCATCTCTTGAGGTTCCGGTTACCAAGTCCTTCTTGGCCAATCCGGAGCCACGAATATAGTGCTTACTCCTCTCCATCTTATAATTCTCAGTACCTTGGGTATGAGAGGCAGAGGAGGAAACACATACACTGACTGGTACACCCACTGTGTTACCAGAGCGTCTACAGCTATTGCCTGAGGGTCCCTTGACCTGGCGCAATACTTGTCGAGTTTTATAAACATGTGGAAGACTTCTGGATGAAGTCCCCAATCTCCCGGGTGGGGGTCGTGTCTGCTGAGGAAGTCTGCTTCCCAGTTGTCCACTCCCGGAATGAATACTGCTGACAGTGCTATCACATGATTTTCCGCCCAGTGAAGAATCCTTGCAGCTTCTGCCTTGCCCTCCTGCTTCTTGTGTCACCCTGTCTGTTTACGTGGGTGACTGCCGTGATGTTGTCCGAATGGATCAACTCCGGGTGACCTTGAAGCAGAGGTCTTGCTGAGCTTAGAGCATTGTAAATGGCCCTTAGCTTCAGGATATTTATGTGAAGTGATGTCTCCAGGCTTGACCATAAGCTCTGGAAATTCCTTCCCTGTGTGACTGCTCCCCAGCCTCGCAGGCTGGCATCCGTGGTCACCAGGACCCAGTCCTGAATGTCGAATCTGCGGCCCTCTAGAAGATGAGCACTCTGCAACCACCACAGGAGAGACACCCTTGTGCTTGGTGACAGGGTTATCCGCTGATGCATCTGAAGATGCGACCCGGACCATTTGTCCAGCAGGTCCCACTGGAAAGTTCTTGCGTGGAATCTGCCGAATGGGATTGCTTCGTAGGAAGCCACCATTTTTCCCAGAACCCTTTCATTGATGTACTGAGACTTGGCTCGGTTATAGGAGGTTCCCGACTAGCTCGGATAACTCCCTGACTTTCTCCTCCGGGAGAAACACCTTTTTCTGGACTGTGTCCAGGATCATCCCTAGGAACAGAAGACGAGTCGTCGGAATCAGCTGCGATTTTGGAATATTGAGAATCCAATCGTGCTGCCGCAACACTACCTCAGATAGTGCTACACTGACCTCCAACTGTTCCCTGGATCTTACCCTTATCAGGGAATCGTCCAAGTAAGGGATAACTAAAATTCCCTTCCTTCGAAAGAGTATCATCATTTCGGCCATTACCTTGGTAAAGACCCGGGGTGCCGTGGACCATCCATACGGCAGCGTCTGAAACTGATAGTGACAGTTCTGTACCACAAACCTGAGGTACCCTTGGTGAGAAGGGTAAATTGGGACATGAAGGTAAGCATCCTTGATGTCCCGAGACATCATGTAGTCCCCTTCTTCCAGGTTCGCAATCACTGCTCTGAGTGACTCAATCTTGAATTTGAACCTCCGTATGTAAGTGTTCAAGATTTTAGATTTAGAATCGGTCTCACCGAGCCGTCCGGCTTCGGTACCACAACAGTGTGGAATAATACCCCGTTCCCTGTTGCAGAAGGGGTACCTTGATTATCACCTGCTGGGAATACAGCTTGTGAATGGCTTCCAAAACTGCCTCCCTGTCAGAGGGAGACATCGGTAAAGCCGACTTTAGGAAACGGCGAGGGGGAGACGTCTCGAATTCCAATTTGTACCCCTGAGATATCACCTGAAGGATCCAGGGGTCTAATTGCGAGTGAGCCCACTGCGCGCTGAAATTCATTGAGACGGGCCCCCACCGTGCCTGATTCTGCTTGTAAAGCCCCAGCGTCATACTGAGGGCTTGGCAGAGGCGGGAGAGGGCTTCTGTTCCTTTGGAACTGGCTGATTTCTGCAGCCTTTTTCCTCTCCCTCTGTCCCGGGGCAGAAATGAGGAACCTTTTGCCCGCTTGCCCACGAAAGGACTGCGCCTGATAATACGGCGTCTTCTTATGTTGAGAGGCGACCTGGGGTACAAACGTGGATTTCCCAGCTGTTGCCGTGGCCACCAGGTCTGAAAGACCGACCCCAAATAACTCCTCCCCTTAATAAGGCAATACTTCCAAATGCCGTTTGGAATCCGCATCACCTGACCACTGTCGTGTCCATAACCCTCTACTGGCAGAAATGGACAACGCACTTAGACTTGATGCCAGTCGGCAAATATTCCGCTGTGCATCACGCATATATAGAAATACATCTTTTAAATGCTCTATAGGCAATAATATACTGTCCCTATCTAGGGTATCAATATTTTCAGTCAGGGAATCCGACCACGCCAACCCAGCACTGCACATCCAGGCTGAGGCGATTGCTGGTCGCAGTATAACACCAGTATGTGTGTAAATACATTTTAGGATACCCTCCTGCTTTCTATCAGCAGGATCCTTAAGGGCGGCCATCTCAGGAGAGGGTAGAGCCCTTGTTCTTACAAGCGTGTGAGCGCTTTATCCACCCTAGGGGGTGTTTCCCAACGCACCCTAACCTCTGGCGGGAAAGGATATAATGCCAATAACATTTTAGAAATTATCAGTTGTTATCGGGGGAAACCCACGCATCATCACACACCTCATTTAATTTCTCAGATTCAGGAAAACTACCGGTAGTTTTTCCTCACCGAACATAATACCCCTTTTTGGTGGTACTCGTATTATCAGAAATGTGTAAAACATTTTTCATTGCCTCAATCATGTAACGTGTGGCCCTACTGGAAGTCACATTTGTCTCTTCACCGTCGACACTGGAGTCAGTATCCGTGTCGGCGTCTATATCTGCCATCTGAGGTAACGGGCGCTTTAGAGCCCCTGACGGCCTATGAGACGTCTGGACAGGCACAAGCTGAGTAGCCGGCTGTCTCATGTCAACCACTGTCTTTTATACAGAGCTGACACTGTCACGTAATTCCTTCCAACAGTTCATCCACTCAGGTGTCGACCCCCTAGGGGGTGACATCACTATTACAGGCAATCTGCTCCGTCTCCACATCATTTTTCTCCTCATACATGTCGACACAAACGTACCGACACACAGCACACACACAGGGAATGCTCTGATAGAGGACAGGACCCCACTAGCCCTTTGGGGAGACAGAGGGAGAGTTTGCCAGCACACACCAGAGCGCTATATATATATATACAGGGATAACCTTATATAAGTGTTTTTCCCCTTATAGCTGCTGTATTTTTAATACTGCGCGTAATTAGTGCCCCCCTCTCTTTTTTAACCCTTTCTGTAGTGTAGTGACTGCAGGGGAGAGCCAGGGAGCTTCCCTCCAACGGAGCTGTGAGGGAAAATGGCGCCAGTGTGCTGAGGAGATAGGCTCCGCCCCCTTCTCGGCGGCCTTATCTCCCGTTTTTCTGTGTATTCTGGCAGGGGTTAAATTCATCCATATAGCCCAGGAGCTATATGTGATGTATTTTTTTGCCATCCAAGGTGTTTTTATTGCGTCTCAGGGCGCCCCCCCCCCAGCGCCCTGCACCCTCAGTGACCGGAGTGTGAAGTGTGCTGAGAGCAATGGCGCACAGCTGCAGTGCTGTGCGCTACCTTGTTGAAGACAGGACGTCTTCTGCCGCCGATTTTCCGGACCTCTTCTGTCTTCTGGCTCTGTAAGGGGGCCGGCGGCGCGGCTCTGGGACCTATCCATCCAAGCTGGGCCTGTGATCGGTCCCTCTGGAGCTAATGTCCAGTAGCCTAAGAAGCCCAATCCACTCTGCACGCAGGTGAGTTCGCTTCTTCTCCCCTTAGTCCCTCGATGCAGTGAGCCTGTTGCCAGCAGGTCTCACTAAACATAAAAAACCTAAAACTAAACTTTTCACTAAGCACCTCAGGAGAGCCACCTAGTGTGCACCCTTCTCGTTCGGGCACAAAAATCTAACTGAGGCTTGGAGGAGGGTCATAGGGGGAGGAGCCAGTGCACACCAGGTAGTTCTAAAGCTTTACTTTTGTGCCCAGTCTCCTGCGGAGCCGCTATTCCCCATGGTCCTTACGGAGTCCCCAGCATCCACTAGGACGTCAGAGAAATACGTAATAAAGTATATCTTTGTGAAAATCCTATATCAATATAAAACCTGACGCACCAAGCCCCTCAGGTTATAGAATATAGGGATAGCAAGTTGAGTGAAAGACACGAAATGGACACCACTCAGCTATCAAATGCACACACAGATAGTCACAGTCTGTACAATGCAGAGGTTATTACTAACAATAATACTGCACTGGACTAGCTTACACAGCTATATAACAAATGATATAACAGTACACAGTAAGAACTGGATGTATATCACAGAGTAATTGTACTAGAAAACCCTGACTAAGTGCACTCTTTCTTAACTAGCACTGTCTAAAAAGGCAGGTAGAATACTTAAGTGTCATGTAAAGTCACAGCACTGACAACCAGGCGACTTTACATAGGAGGATTTGCCCAAGCAGTCCCAGGAACAGTGAAGCTGAGGGATAATGGCGCCCAGACACTGACAGGGAGAGACAGATATGCAGCTCCAGGGCGGGAACACTTGCGGGAAATGGCACCCTCGGGCTGGGGGAGGGGCTTCTGGTCTAAGCCTTATCCCCCTGCTGACAAAACCACCGGGTACTGTGGGATCTTATTAAACTGGATTAGAGAGAAAACCTGACCTTCGCCCATGCCCTGGTGATCTAGTGGGATCGTCTGTACTGCCACAGTGTCCACCGCCAGCGCGTGCAGCCCGTCTCCCACTGACCGCGCCGGATCGCGATAAAGACCGGGTCCCGCAAGCGGGACCCACTAACCACCTCCCGAAGCGCGGCCATGCGATCCCGGAGAGCCCCCGTCGTGTGTGCCTATCGTGAAGAAAACCGGAGCCTCCTGCTGTAAACCAGGGCTAGGGAGTGTACAGCGCCGCTGGGGAGAGCTGGAGCTGCAGCAGTGAATGTCTTCTGACATTTACCACCGCTGCTGCCCTTGAAGTCTTCACTTTTTCTTCATAAAAAAGCTCTTCTTAGGGCTGCCTGGAGCAGCCCCTCCTTTTAGTGCCTGCTTACTGCAGCACCAACTACAAAACTGAGCTCCTGTGCAGGGAGGCGGGGTTATAGAGGAGGCAGTGCTGTGCATTCTGGGAACAGTCAAAGCTTTGAGCCTGCAGGTGCCTCGGATCAAGATCCTACTCTACACCCATTGTCCATCCTTGTGGAGCCCAGTGTACCCAGCAGCAGAAATATAGTCTACATCCCATAGTTTGGGGACATTTAAGGTTTGTAATTAATTTTGAGAAATCTATTTCACTGCTTCTAGCATGGCACAGAATGCCTACATAGGTTAAGTAGCTGGATTTTCAATGGGCAAGGGATAAAATTCTGTACCTTTTATAAATTAAACATTATTGCTTCTAGATAATTGTCTTTTAAAAATTAAAAAAATAAGTTGTCAACACCGCCTTAGGATGAACCAGCCCCGTTCTAGCCACATAACACCAATACTCTACTCACTTCACTGGCTGCCTGTAAGATGGTGAATCATCTTCAAGATTGGCTTACTGAGTTTCAAAGCACTACATGACCAGGGCCCAAAGTACCTGAAGCAGCTACTGACCCCATACTGCCCCACTCGATTACTGCGATCTGTAGATGAAGGACTTTTAGCAGTACCTAGAATCTCCCGTAATTCATCTGGGGGTCGAGCTTTTAGTCATGCGGCTCCGACTCTATGGAACTCACTTCCCCGCACAGTGCGAGAGGCCCCAGCTATAGAATCCTTCAAAAGTAGACTCAAGACTTTCCTTTTTACTCAAGCATTCCCATAATTGTCCCTTTAGTATCTCCATGCTTCTGTATTTTATGAAAATCTGTTCTGTACTTCATTATTTTCTGTACTATATTATGCTATGTATCTGTTAAGCGCCTTGAGTCCTATTGGAGAAAGAGCGCTATATAAATAAAATTATTATTATTATTATAATCAAGATGGTATGAGATTATTTATCAGGGATCTGCCAGCTGAAACATAAACTCAAGTCTTGCAGACTCATGGGCAGCTGGCCAGGCAGATCTACCCATTGTCCTGTGAGGAGGATCAGGAGGTGCCATTCTCAGCAGTGATCCGGTGCCTTAAACCGGGAGGGTATTGAATAATTTATGCTGTTTGTGGGTGGGCACGCTTGACACCCCACTGGAGTTGGTACGCATGCTGTATTGTACCTTGGTGGATTCGAGTTTTATCTGCACTATTGTGGAAATTATATATATATATATATATATATATATATATCTTTTGAATTACAACGTACATCTAAAAATTGTCCTGGATTTGTGACATTTAACTAAGGCTGAGATTGAACATTATATTTTTTTTGACTAACCCAGTGGTGCGCACAATTGCAAATACTCTATTCTGTACATGGGCAGGCCTATCACTCTCCAGTTAGGCTGCTTCACTGCCATTCCTGCCTTGCCCCCCCCCCCCCCCCCACTACATGTACTGGATTACATACTAAGGAAGCGATAATCAGTGGGTGCCTGAAGAAGCAATTACATTGTTTAAAATTCCCATTAATTATTGCACTTGTCACGCCCAATTAGAAAGAGTGTAGCCACGTATAGCAGTGAAACCCATCTAAACTCCTGGTTAGGAGGCCCAAACCACAACATTTTAACACATTTCTGCTCACCACCTCAGGAGGCTGGGAGTAGAAATGTGCCCCCCCCGCAGCACTCACGCCCGATAGGAGCAACAATTGGATTACTCCGTTGTGGCAGCCACTGGGGCAAACAAATGAATCACCCCCTAAAAGTTTACTCCACAAAGTTGTATAAAATGAATGACATTATAAATATAGTATAGTATAAAGTACTAGGTGATTCATCGCGCCCTACGGGCGCTCTTCAGACCATCGTGAGGGGCTATGCCCCCTTAACCCTTGCATGCTCTTGTGGCGTGCAATATCTGTATTATATGGAGTATTACCTCCAATCATAATTGTGTGAGTGGTTAAAATAAGATTTTACTTACCGGTAAATCTATTTCTCGTAGTCCGTAGAGGATGCTGGGGACTCCGTAAGGACCATGGGGAATAGACGGGCTCCGCAGGAGACATGGGCACTTTAAGAAAGAATTTAGTTCCTGGTGTGCACTGGCTCCTCCCTCTATGCCCCTCCTCCAGACCTCAGTTAGAGAAACTGTGCCCAGAGGAGATGGACAGTACAAGGAAAGTATTTTGTTAATCCAAGGGCAAGATTCATACCAGCCACACCAATCACACCGTATAACTTGTGATAACTACCCAGTTAACAGTATGAAAACAACATATCATCAGTGCAAGACCGATGCAACTATAACGTAACCCTTATTGAAGCAATAACTATATACAAGTATTGCAGAAGAAGTCAGCACTTGGGACGGGCGCCCAGCATCCTCTACGGACTACGAGAAATAGATTTACCGGTAAGTAAAATCTTATTTTCTCTAACGTCTTAGAGGATGCTGGGGACTCCGTAAGGACCATGGGGATTATACCAAAGCTCCCAAACGGGCGGGAGAGTGCGGATGACTCTGCAGCACCGAATGAGCAAACATGAGGTCCTCCTCAGCCAGGGTATAAAACCTATAGAATTTTGCAAAAGTGTTTGAACCCAGCTGTAGTGCCGAGACCCCCCGGGCAGCCGCCCAAGAAGAGCCCACCTTCCTAGTGGAGTGGGCCTTGACCGATTTTGGTAACGGCAATCCAGCCGTAGAATGCGCTTGCTGAATCTTGTTACAAATCCAGCGAGCAATAGTTTGCTTTGAAGCAGGGGCACCAATCTTGTTGGATGCATACAGGACAAACAGCGCTTCAGTTTTCCTGACTCTAGCCGTTCTGGCCACGTAAATTTTCAAAGCCCAGACAACATCAAGTAACTCGGAATCCTCCAAGTCACGTGTAGCCACAGGCACCACAATAGGTTGGTTCATATGAAAAGATGATACCACTTTCGGCAGAAATTGTGAACGGGTCCGCAATTCTGCTCTATCCATACGGAAAACCAGATAGGGGCTTTTATGTGACAAAGCCGCTAATTCTGACACACGTCTAGCCGAAGCCAAGGCTAATAACATGACGACCTTCCACGTGAGATATTTTAACTCCGCCGTTTTAAGTAGTTCAAACCAGTGTGACTTTAGGAAACTTAACACCTCGTTAAGATCCCAAGGTGCCACCGGAGGCACAAAAGGAGGCTGAATACGTTGCACTCCTTTTACAAACGTCTGAACTTCTGGTAGAGAAGCCAACTCTTTTTGAAAGAAAATGGATAGGGCCGAAATCTGAACCTTAATGGAGCCTAAGTTTTAGGCCCAAATTCACTCCAGTTTGTAGGAAGTGAAGGAAACGGGCCAGATGGAATTCTTTCGTAGGAGCACTTCTGGCCTCCCACCAAGAAACATATTTTCGCCATATACGGTGATAATGTTAAGATGTCACGTCCTTCCTAGCCTTTATCAGCGTAGGAATTACCTCATCCGGAATGCCTTTTTCCGCTAGGATCCGGCGTTCAACCGCCATGCCGTCAAACGCAGCCGTGGTAAGTCTTAGAACAGACATGGGCCCTGTAAGCATTTCCTGCAGATCCGGATCCTTCGTGGCCAATCTGGAACAATGAGGATTGTTCTCACTCCTCCTTTTTCTTATTATTCTCAACCCTTGGGTATGAGAGGAAGAGGAGGAAATAATTAGACTGACTGGAACACCCACGGTGTCACTAGGGCATCTACTGCTACTGCCTGAGGGTCTCTTGACCAGGCGCAATAACTCTGCAGCTTTTTGTTGAGGCAGGACGCCATCCTGTCTATCTGTGGTAGTCCCCACCGAACTGCAATCTTTGCGAAGACTTCCTGATGAAGTCTCCACTCTCCAGGACGTATGTCTGGTGAGGAAGTCTGCTTCCCAGTTGTTCACTTCCGGAATGAACACTGTTGACAGTGCTCTTACATGATTCTCCGCCCAGCGAAGAATTCTGGTGGCTTTCGCCATCGCCACTCTGCTCCTTGTGCCGCCTTGGCGGTTTACATGAGCTACTGCAGTGACGTTGTCTGACTGGATCAGAACCGGTTGGTCGCGAAGAAAGGTCTGCGCTTGACGTAGGGCATTGTATATGGCCCTTAATTTCAATATGTTGATGTGAAGACAAGTCTCTTGACTTGACCAAAGACCTTGGAAATTTCTTCCCTGTGTGACTGCTCCCCAGCCTCGGAGGCTCGCGTCCGCGGTCACCAGGATCTAGTCCTGAATGCCGAATCTGCGGCCCTCTAGAAGGTGAGCACTCTGCAGCCACCACAGGAGAGATACCCTGGCCCTGGGGGATAGGGTGATCAACTGATGAATCTGTAGATGTGACCCGGACCACTTGTCCAGTAGGTCCCATTGGAAAGTCCTCGCATGGAACCTGCTGAAGGGAATGTTTTTCCCAGGACTCGAGTGCAGTGATGCACTGACACCTGTCTTGGTTTCAATAGGTCCCTGACTAGAGTTATGAGTTCCTGGGCCTTCTCTATCTGAAGGTAAACCCATTTCTGGTCTGTATCCAGAATCATACCGAAGAAGGGCAGACGAGTTATAGGAACCAACTGTGAACTCGGGAAATTGAGAATCCAGCCGTGTTGCTGTGACACCTTCAGCGAAAGTGACACGCTGTTCAACAACTGCTCTTTTGATCTCGCCCTTATTAGGAGATCGTCCAAGTATGGGACAACTGTGACTCCTTGCTTGCGCAGGAGTACCATTATTTCCGCCAATTACCCTGAAATTGGTCATGACAATCCTGTACCGCAATTATCAGGCACGCCTGATGGGGTGGATAAATGGGAACATGAAGGTATGCAGCCTTTATGTTTAGATACACCATCAAATCCCCCCTTCCAGGCTGGCGATGATCGCTCTGGGCGATTCCACTTTAACTTTGAACCTTTTCCCGTATAGGTTCAGAGATTTTAATTTTAAAAATAGGTCTGACTGAACCGTACGGTTTCGGGACTACAGCCAAGGTTGAGTCATATCGCCTTCCTTGTTGCAGGAGGGGTACCTTGAGCCCACCTGTTGGAGATACAATGTGTAAATTGTATTTAATATTATCTCCCTTCCTGGGGGAGAAGCCGGTAGGTCCGATAAGGAAAAACCAGCGAGGAGGCACCTTTCGAATTCCAGCTTGTAACCCTGAGAAACAATTTTTTATTGCCCCGGGAACCACCTGTGAGTGAACTCAGATGTGGCTGAAGAGACGAAGACGTGCTCCCACTGGGGCGGACTCCCTTAGCGGAGCTCCAGCGTCATGCGTTGGATGTAGTAGAGGCAGGGGAGGACTTCTGTTCCTGGGAACTAGCTGTGCCCTGTACCCTTACCTCTGGTCAGAAAGGACGCTCCTCGTACTTTCTTGTTATTCTGCGACCGAAAGGACTGCATTTGATAATGTCGTGCTTTCTTAGGCTGTGAGGGAATATAAGGCAAAAGATCAGAATTACCAGCTATAGCTGTGGAGACCAGGTCCGAGAGCTCTTCTCCACACAATTCCTCAGCCTTGTAAGGTAAACCTTCCATATGCCTCTTTTAGTCGGCATCACCTGTCCATTGCATGTTTCACAGGACACTTCTAGCAGAAATCGACATAGCGTTGACTGTAGAACCCAGTAGACTAATGTCTCTTTGGGCATGTTTTATATATATATATATATATATATATATATAAGACAGCATCTTTTATATATATATATATATATATATATATATATATATATACAGTCATGTGGCCGGCACTCCTGTTCCAGATAACTGCTCCCGGTGCCCTCACAAAGGTAAGTGTAGACAAGAGGTGTAGTGCGGCACTCAGGAAGTAAAAAGCCGTAGACGAATTGGTATCAACGTTTCAATCTTATTAGATTGTCTTCAGGATACAAGTTATACTTGTATCCTGAAGACAATCTAATAAGATTGAAACGTTGATACCAATTCGTCTACGGCTTTTTACTTCCTGAGTGCCGCACTACACCTCTTGTCTATATATATATATATATATATATATATATATATATATATATATATATATATATATAGTCATGGACTGGCACTCACATAATAGAAAACATTTGGCCCGGTGCCCTCAGCAGCTGAAAACTCAGACACATATACAAAGGAGAAGCGGAACTCCAGCCGTGAGTGCCGCTTCTCCTTTGTGTATATATATATATATATATATATATATATATATATACTAGGGTCAATACCGTGGTATCCTTATCTAGGGTTTCAATCTCCGCTGATAAGGTATCTGTCCACGCTGCTACAGCGCTATAAACCCATGCCGACACAATCGCCGGTCTGAGTAGTGTACCAGAATGTGTGTAAATGGACTTCAAAGTACTTTTACTGCAAGCTATCTGCAGTATCCCTGAGGATAGCGGTTAAGTCAGCGCTACCTTTTGGGTAAACGTGACAAAGCTTTGTCCACCCTAGGGGAAGATTCCCATCGTATCCTGGCCCTAGTAGGGAAAGGATACTCCCTGAGAATTCTTTTTGGGAAGCTGCAGCTTCTTGTCTGGAGATTCCCGCTCTTTTTCTTCATGAGAGGAGGGAAATTTACCTCAGCTTTCTTCCCCTTAACATGTGTACCCTCGTGTCAGGGACAGATGAGTCATCAGTGATATGCAAAACATCTTTTATTACAATAATCATATATTGAATACTTTTACGCCAGTTTTGGCTGTAACTTTGCATTATCGTAGTCGACACTGGAGTCAGACTCCGTGTCGATATCAGTGTCTATTATTTTGGATAGTGAGCATTGTGAGACTCTGAAGGTCTTTGCGACATAGGGACAGACCTGTGTAGATTCACTGTCTGTTCTCTAATCTTTTGTGCAATAAATTTACCTCAGCACTTTTTCACATATCCAATCAGGTGTCGGCGTTGTCGACGGAGACACCACTCACACACACATTTGCTCCATCTCCTCCTTAGGAGAGCCTTTTACCTCAGACATGTCGACACACACGTACCGACACACCACACACTCAGGGAATGCTCATTTGAAGATAATTCCCCCACAAGGCCCTTTGGAGAGACAGAGAGAGAGTATGCCAGCACACACCCCAGCGCTATATGACCCAGGAAAAAAACACAGCAATTTAATGTTTACCCAGAAGCGCTGTTATTATCTGCGCCGAATTATTTGCCCCCCCTCTTCTTTAAAACCCTCTCTTCTACCGTGGTATAAGCAGGGGAGAGTCCGGGGAGTTTCCTCTCAGCTGTGCTGTGGAGAAAAACATGGCGCTGGTGAGTGCTGAGGGAGAAGCCCCGCCCCCCCTCGACGGCGGGCTTCTGTCCCGCTAAAAGTGTAAAATTGGCGGGGGCTCATGCATATATAGTGTCCAGCTGTATATATGCTCATTTTGCCAAATAAGAGGTTTATATTGCTGCCCAGGGCGCCCCCCCCCCTGCGCCCTGCACCCTTACAGTGACCGGAGTATGTGAGGAGTATGGGAGCAATGGCATACAGCTGCAGTGCTGTGCGTTACCTCAGTGAAGATCATGAAGTCTTCTGCCGCCTCTGAAGTCTTCTTTTCTTCTCATACTCACCCGGCTTCTATCTTCCGGCTCTGCGAGGGGGACGGCGGCGCGGCTCCGGGACGGACGGCGAGGGTGAGATCCTGCGGTACCCTCTGGAGCTAATGGTGTCCAGTAGCCTAAGAAGCAGGACCTAGTGTCAGAGAGTAGGGCTGCTTCTCTCCCCTCAGTCCCACGATGCAGGGAGTCTGTTGCCAGCAGAGCTCCCTGAAAATAAATAACCTAACAAAATACTTTCTATCAGCAAACTCAGCAGAGCTCACTGAAAAGCACCCAGCTCGTCTGGGCACAGTATCAAACTGAGGTCTGGAGGGGGGGCATAGAGGGAGGAGCCAGTGCACAACAGGAACTAAATTCTTTCTTAAAGTGCCCATGTCTCCTGCGGAGCCCGTCTATTCCCCATGGTCCTTACGGAGTCCCCAGCATCCTCTAGGACGTTAGAGAAATATTGCACAGACAAAGGGCGTGCGATGGTTAAGGGGTCGTAGCCCCTTGCAACGGCGTGAACAGCGCACACAGAGCCTGATGAATCACCTAGTAGGTGCTATGGTTGGGGGAGTGGCGGGTGCTGGGGAGACGCGGATGGGGAAGGGGGGCCGGGGGTGGTGGTGCGCGGGGGGGGGGGGGGAGGGGTGGTTGTGGGGGTGATGTGGGTGGGAGAGTAACTGGTGCGGTGGTGGGGGAGGGCATGTGCCACGGGTGGGGGTCTGGAGCCACAGCGGGTGCGCCGTGGGAGGGGCAGGTGCAGGGGTGCTGCAGGTGGGGGTCCGGAGCCACCGTGGGTGGTGGAGGGTGTGTGTGCGGGTGCCGCAGATGTGGCCCGGAGGTACTGCGAGTGGGGGAGGTGCAGGTAATGCTTCTCCTGCTTCTCTTCCTGGAAGCAGCTAGGCTGCTGTCCTCACTTTGGCAGTGGCTGTCCCGGAGACTCGCACAGCAATCACTATTGTTAGCGCCAGTGTCCGAACACACCGCATTACAGAGAAGAAAATGCACTCTGTAAACTACAGCTCCCAGCAGCCCTTAGCGCCTGAATGCTTCGGCGCTAAGGGTTGCTGGGAGCTGTAGTTTATTTAGTGCGTATACTTCCCTGTAATGTGGCGCCATGGGACACCGGCGCGAACAATAGTGACTGGCTGGCAGAACTGACTGACTCGCTGAATCAATGTAAAAGGTGAGAGTGTTGTGCAGTGTCAGTGTCCAGACATTACCCTCCGCGATATCACCCACTCTACCCATTACATTAGCCATCTCTGGGCTTCCAGGCCGGCCGGCCATCCAGGTGCTGTGTTGCGGAGTCAGAGCATCTGGGGGTTTGTGCGCGGCTGTGGCGGGGAGCCACTTCTGTGACATCACGCGCAGAGGAGGCTCCGTGGCTCAGAGAGTATGCGGCGCTGGGAGGGCTATGAAAGCCTTCTGCTCCGCCGCTTTCATACACATCTATGCCGGTGGCTGCAGCAGCTTTTGTTCCACGTGCGCCGCTATGGAGTGGGGATTGTTGATGCTGGAGGCAGGGCCGGTGCTAGGGTGTTTGGCGCCCCCCTGCAAACTATAAATTTGCGCCCTCCCATATTCAACAAAGGGTCAGCGCGCGCCTTTGGCGCGTGCCGGGAAAAGGGGTGTGGTCTCACAAGTAAGGGGCACGGCCACACAATAGTAACACCATTTAAAATTACGTCACACAGTAGCACAATCTTATTCATCTTATACGTAATGCAGCACCCAGTAGTAGTAGCGTCCATATACGTAGTGCACCCCCAGTAGCAGAAGCGTCCTTATACGTAATTCCCCCCCAGTAGTAGTAGCGTCCTTATACGTAATTCCCCCATAGTAGTAGTAGCGTCCTTATACGTAATGCCCCCCCCAGTAGTAGTAGCGTCCTTAATGCCCCCCAGTAGTAGTAGCAGCATCCTTATACATAATGCCCCCCCCAGTAGTAGCATCCTTACACGTAATGCCCCCTAGTAGTAGTAGCTTTCTTATACGTAATGCCCCCCCTGTAATAGTAGCGTCCTTATATGTAATGCTCCCTCCCCCAGTAGTAGTAGCGTCCTTATACGTAATGCTCCCTCCCCAGGTAGTAGTAGCTTTCTTATACGTAATGCCTCCCCCAGTAATAGTAGCGTCCTTATACGTAATGCCCCCCAGTAATAGTAGCGTCCTTATACATAATGCCCCCCCAGTAATAGAAGCGTCCTTATAAGTAATGCCCCAAGTAGTAGCTTTCTTATACGTAATGCCCCCCCCCCCAGTAATAGTAGAGTCCATATACGTAATGCTCCCTCCCCCAGTAGTAGCATCCTTATACGTAATGCCCCTCCAGTAGTAGTAGCGTCCTTACATGTAATGCGCCCCCCCCCCCCCCAGTAGTAGTAGCGTCCTTACATGTAATGGCCCCCCCCAGTAGTAGCATCCATAATGCGTGCACACACAGACATACCTCACACACACAATTCACACATACACACTAACCACACACACACATACATTTCTCTCTCACCCTCCACTTACCTAAGTCTGGCTGGCCCTCTCTCTACAGCAGCCTGGTCCATTAAGCTCCGTCCCATTTAGCTCCGCCCCCTTCCATCCCGTTTAGGGGCCCCGCTGTCACGCAGGTGAGGTGAGGGGGGGGGGGGGAGAGGAGGAGGCTTTTCTTGCTGCCGGCGCTGCTGCCAGTCATACAGTGACAGGCACAGCAGCAGGGGGGACAGGACGTCGCAGCAGGGAAGGGATGCAGAGCTGGGGGAGCGCCTCCCTGCACTGCATCCCTTCGCTGAGCGGGTAGCGTCGGGCCTGGCCGGAGGGGGCAGGCAGACTGGCAGCAGGACATAGGGGATCATTGCGACCTGATCGTAGCTGTGCTAAATTTAGCACAGCTACGATCACTTACACTGACATGCGGGGGGACGCCCAGCACAGGGCAAGTCCGCCCCGCATTTCAGGTCGGCCCCCCCGCACAAGTACAAAAGCATCGCACAGCGGCAATGCTTTTGTACTTGAAGAGTAACTCTCAGCCAGCGCAGCTCCTGCGGCTGGCCGGGAGTTACTCGTCGCTGCCCGGGTTGCAGTGGCTGCGTGTGACATCACAAAACCTCGGCCACAAAGCGGCGAGCAAACGCTGTCGTGCCGCCCCCTCCCGCCCAGCGACCACCTCTGCCTGTCAATCAGCCTCCCATTGGATGTAACCTGTGTGGGAGGGCGTTTCTCGCCCAATCAGCTGTGGACTGGGTGTGATAGACCTGCTGCTAACCCAATGAGAGCTCCTAGCCACGCCCAGCATTAGCCACACAGTCACAGAGTGACAGATCTGGGCAATTATATAAAAGATTCACAGCGCTTCACTTTTTCCACATTTTGTTATGTTACAGCCTTATTCCAAAATGGAATAAATTAATTTTCCCCCTCAAAATTCTACACACAATACCCCATAATGACAACTTGAAAAAAGTTTGAGATTTTTGCAATATTATTACAAATAAAAAACTAAGAAATCACATATATATAAGTATTCACAGCCTTTTCTCAATACTTTATTGATGCACCTTTGGCAGCAATTACAGACTCAAGTCTTTTTGAATATGATGCCACAGGCTTGGCACACCTATCTTTAGGCAGTTTCGCCCATTCCTCTCTGCAGCACCTCTCAAGCTCCATCAGGTTGTGAGGAAACAAATAGAATGTGGAAAATAAGAATTTACTTACCGATAATTCTATTTCTCGGAGTCCGTAGTGGATGCTGGGGTTCCTGAAAGGACCATGGGGAATAGCGGCTCCGCAGGAGACAGGGCACAAAAAAGTAAAGCTTTTACCAGATCAGGTGGTGTGCACTGGCTCCTCCCCCTATGACCCTCCTCCAGACTCCAGTTAGGTACTGTGCCCGGACGAGCGTACACAATAAGGGAGGCAATTTGAATCCCGGGTAAGACTCATACCAGCCACACCAATCACACCGTACAACTTGTGATCTAAACCCAGTTAACAGTATGATAACAGAAAGAGCCTCTTAAAGATGGCTCCTTAACAATATAACCCGAATTTGTTAACAATAACTATGTACAGTATTGCAGATAATCCGCACTTGGGATGGGCGCCCAGCATCCACTACGGACTCCGAGAAATAGAATTATCGGTAAGTAAATTCTTATTTTCTCTATCGTCCTAAGTGGATGCTGGGGTTCCTGAAAGGACCATGGGGATTATACCAAAGCTCCCAAACGGGCGGGAGAGTGCGGATGACTCTGCAGCACCGAATGAGAGAATTCCAAGTCCTCTTTTGCCAGGGTATCAAATTTGTAGAATTTTACAAACGTGTTTTCCCCCGACCACGTAGCTGCTCGACAGAATTGTAATGCCGAGACCCCTCGGGCAGCCGCCCAAGATGAGCCCACCTTCCTTGTGGAATGGGCCTTAACAGATTTAGGCTGTGGCAGGCCTGCCACAGAATGAGCAAGTTGAATTGTGTTACAAATCCAACGAGCAATCGTCTGCTTAGAAGCAGGGGCACCCAACTTGTTGGGTGCATATAGTATCAACAGCGAGTCAGATTTTCTGACTTCAGCCGTCCTTGAAATGTATATTTTTAAGGCTCTGACAACGTCCAACAACTTGGAGTCCTCCAAGTCGCCAGTGGCCGCAGGCACCACAATAGGTTGGTTCAGGTGAAACGCTGATACCACCTTAGGGAGAAAATGCGGACGAGTCCTCAGTTCTGCCCTATCCGAATGGAAGATTAGATAAGGGCTTTTATAAGATAAAGCCGCCAATTTAGATACTCTCCTGGCGGAAGCCAGGGCCAGTAACATAGTCACTTTCCATGTGAGATATTTAAAATCCACCTTTTTCAATGGTTCAAACCAATGGGATTTGAGGAAATCTAAAACTACATTTAGATCCCACGGTGCCACCGGAGGCACCACAGGAGGCTGTATATGCAGTACTCCTTTAACAAAAGTCTGTACCTCAGGAACTGAGGCCAATTCTTTTTGGAAGAATATTGACAGGGCCGAAATTTGAACCTTAATAGATCTCAATTTGAGACCCATAGACAATCCTGATTGTAGGAAATGTAGGAAACGACCCAGTTGAAATTCCTCCGTCGGAACACTCCGATCCTCGCACCACGCGACATATTTTCGCCAAATGCGGTGATAATGTTTCGCGGTGACTTCCTTCCTTGCCTTAATCAAGGTAGGAATGACTTCTTCTGGAATGCCTTTCCCTTTTAGGATCTGGCGTTCAACCGCCATGCCGTCAAACGCAGCCGCGGTAAGTCTTGAAAGAGACAGGGACCCTGTTGTAGCAGGTCCCTTCTCAGAAGTAGAGGGCACGGGTCGTCCGTGACCAACTCTTGAAGTTCCGGGTACCAAGTCCTTCTTGGCCAATCCGGAGCCACTAGTATTGTTCTTACTCCTCCTCACCGTATAATCTTCAATACCTTTGGTATGAGAGGCAGAGGAGGAAACACATATACTGATTTGTACACCCAAGGTGTTACCAGTGCGTCCACAGCTATTGCCTGTGGATCTCTTGACCTGGCGCAATACTTGTCCAGTTTCTTGTTGAGGCGAGACGCCATCATGTCTACCATTGGTCTTTCCCAACAGTTTATTAGCATGTGGAAGACTTCTGGATGAAGACCCCCCTCTCCCGGGTGAATATCGTGTCTGCTGAGGAAGTCTGCTTCCCAGTTGTCCACGCCCGGGAAGAACACTGCTGACAGTGCTATTACGTGATTCTCCGCCCAGCGAAGAATCTTGGCAGCTTCTGCCATTGCACTCCTGCTTCTTGTGCCGCCCTGTCTGTTTACATGGGCGACCGCCGTGATGTTGTCCGACTGAATCAACACCGGTTTTCCTTGCAGGAGTGGTTCCGCCTGGCTTAGAGCATTTTAGATTGCTCTTAGTACCAGAATGTTTATGTGAAGAGACTTTTCCAGGTTCGTCCATACCCCCTGGAAGTTTCTTCCTTGTGTGACTGCTCCCCAACCTCTCAGGCTGGCGTCCGTGGTCACCAGGATCAAATCCTGTATGCCGAATCTGCGGCCCTCCAATAGATGAGCCTTTTGCAACCACCACAGAAGATATACCCTTGTCCTTGGCGACAGGGTTATTCGCAGGTGCATCTGAGGATGCGACCCTGACCATTTGTCCAACAGATCCCTTTGGAAAATTCTTGCATGGAATCTGCCGAATGGAATTGCTTCGTAAAAAGCCACCATTTTTCCCAGGACTCTTGTGCATTGATGTACAGACACCTTTCCTGGTTTTAGGAGGTTCCTGACAGGTCGGATAACTCCTTGGCTTTTTCCTCGGGAAGAAAAACCTTTTTCTGAACCGTGTCCAGAATCATCCCTAGGAACAGCAGACGTATCGTCGGAAAACAGCTGCGATTCTTGGAATATTTAGAATCCAGTCGTGCCGTCGAAGAACTACTTTAGATAGTGCTCTTCCGACCTCCAACTGTTCTCTGGAACTTGCCCTTTTTAGGTCGTGCAAGTAAGGGATAATTTAGATGCCTTTTTTCTTTGAAGAAACATCTTTTCGGCCATTACCTTGGTAAAAAGGCCCGGGGTGCCGTGGATAATTCAAACGGCATCGTCTGAAACTGATATTGACAGTTCTGTACCACGAACCAGAGGTACCCTTGATGAGAAGGACAAAATTTGGACATGGAGGTAATCCTTGATGTCCAGGGACACCATATAGTCCCCTTTTTTCCGGTTCGCTATCACTGCTCTGAGTGACTTTATCTCGATTTGAACCTTTTATGTAAGTGTTCAAAACATTTTAGATTTAGACTATGTGTCACCAAGCCGTCTGGCTTCAGTACCACAATATAGTGTGGAAAAATAATACCCTTTTCCTTGTCGTAGGAGGGGTACTTTGATTATCACCTGCTGGATATACAGCTTGTGAATTGTTTCCAATGCTGCCTCCCTGTCGGAGGGAGCCGTTGGTAAAGCAGACTTCAGGAACCTGCGAGGAGAAGATGTCTCGACTCTCCAATCTTTACCCCTGGGATAATACTCGTACGATCTAGGGGTCAACTTGCGAGTGATCCCACTGCGCCCTGAGACTCTTGAGACTACCCCCCCACCTTGAGTCCGCTTGCACGGCCCCAGCGTCATGCTGAGGACTTGGCAGACGCGGTGGAGGGCTTCTTTTCCTGGGAAAGGGCTGCCTGCTGCAGTCTACTTCCCTTACCTCTATGTCTGGGCAGATATGACTGGCCTTTTGCCTGCATGCCCTCATGGGAAAGGAAAGATTGAGGCTGAAAAGACGGTGTCTTTTTTAGCTGAGATGTAACTTGGGGTAAAAAAGGTTGGATTTCCCAGCTGTTGCTGTGGTCCCCAGGTCCGATGGACCGACCCCCAAATAACTCCTTCCCTTTATACAGCAATACTTCCATCTGCCGTATGGGATCTGTATCACCTGACCACTGTCGTGTCCCTGACATCTTCTGGGAGATATGGACAACGCACTTATCTTGATGCCAGAGAGCAAATATCCCTCTGTGCATCTCACATACATATATATAGAATGCATCCTATTAAATGCTCTACATGAATAAAATATTTTCAGTCAGGGAATCCGACCAAGCCAACCCAGCACTGCATCTCCAGGCTGATGGCGATCGCTGGTCGCAGTATAACCACCGTATGTGTGTATATACTTTTTAGGATATTTTTCCAGCTTCCTATCAGCTGGCTCCTTGAGGGCGGCCGTATCTGGAGACGGTAACGCCACTTGATAAGCGTGTGAGCGCCTTATCACCCTAAGGGGTGTTTCCCAACGTACCCTAATTTCTGGCGGGAAAGGGTATAACGCCAATATTTGCTATCGGGGTAACCCTACGCATCATCACACACTTCATTTTATTTTATCTGATTCAGGAAAAACTACAGGTAGTTTTTTCCACTCCCACATAATACCCTTTCTTGTGGTACTTGTAGTATCAGAAACACGTAACACCTCCTTCATTGCCCTTAACGTGTGGCCCTAATGAGAAATACGTTTGTTTATTCACCGTCGACACTGTATTCAGTGTCCGTGTCTGTGTCGACCGACTGAGGTAAATGGGCGTTTTTAAAACCCCTGACGGTGTTTCTGAGACGCCTGGACCGGTCCTAATAGATTGTCGGCCGTCTCATGTCGTCAACCGACCTTGCAGCGTGTTGACATTCTCACGTAATTCTCTAAATAAGCCATCCATTCCGGTGTCGACTCCCTAGAGAGTGACATCACCATTACAGGCAATTTCTCCGCCTCCTCACCAACATCGTCCTCATACATGTCGACACACACGTGCCGACACACAGCACACACACCGGGAATGCTCTGACAGAGGACAGGACCCACTAGCCCTTTGGGGAGACAGAGGGAGAGTCTGCCAGCACACACCAAAAACGCTATAATTATATAGGGACAACCTTATATAAGTGTTTCTCCCTTATAGCATCTTTTATATATATACAATATCGCCAAAATCAGTGCCCCCCCTCTCTGTTTTAACCCTGTTTCTGTAGTGCAGTGCAGGGGAGAGCCTGGGAGCCTTCTCTCCAGCTTTTCTGTGAGAGAAAATGGCGCTGTGTGCTGAGGAGATAGGCCCCGCCCCTTTTACGGCGGGCTCGTCTCCCGCTATTTTTGAAGTTAGGCAGGGGTTAAATATCTCCATATAGCCTCTGTGGGCTATATGTGAGGTATTTTTTGCCTCTAATAAGGTTTTTATTTGCCTCTCAGAGCGCCCCCCCCAGCGCTCTGCACCCTCAGTGACTGTTGTGTGAAGTGTGCTGAGAGGAAAATGGCGCACAGCTGCAGTGCTGTGCGCTACCTTTATGAAGACTCAGGAGTCTTCAGCCGCCGATTTTGGACCTCTTCTCTCTTCAGCGTCTGCAAGGGGGCCGGCGGCGCGGCTCCGGTGACCATCCAGGCTGTACCTGTGATCGTCCCTCTGGAGCTAGTGTCCAGTAGCCAAGCAGCAAATCCACTCTGCACGCAGGTGAGTTCACTACTTCTCCCCTAAGTCCCTCGTTGCAGTGATCCTGTTGCCAGCAGGACTCACTGTAAAGTAAAAAACCTAAGCTAAACTTTCTCTAAGCAGCTCTTTAGGAGAGCCACCTAGATTGCACCCTTCTCGTTCGGGCACAAAATCTAACTGGAGTCTGGAGGAGGGTCATAGGGGGAGGAGCCAGTGCACACCACCTGATCTGGTAAAAGCTTTACTTTTTTGTGCCCTGTCTCCTGCGGAGCCGCTATTCCCCATGGTCCTTTCAGGAACCCCAGCATCCACTTAGGACGATAGAGAAAATATTAAAGGAAAATATTAAAATATTCACCAATTTTTCACTAATTTATATTTCTACCCACCCACAACTAGTCTCAGTCATTAATTCGAAAACAAACTTCTGTTAGCAGCTATTTAAGCTACAACAGAATTGTTACCCTCAATTACTTATAACATATATACTCCCACATTAAGTGACACTGAGATGTTACCTATTGCTTGGATTTCACATCGGGCATAAAACACTCATTTATTGCTTTCCCTGATAACATCAGATTTCTCATATATTTGGTAGAAATGGTTTTTCATTGACCTTAAATATTCCAAACCCACTACATGCTTGGTTTGTTT
This sequence comes from Pseudophryne corroboree, assembly GCF_028390025.1. Taxonomy (NCBI): domain Eukaryota; kingdom Metazoa; phylum Chordata; class Amphibia; order Anura; family Myobatrachidae; genus Pseudophryne; species Pseudophryne corroboree. The sequence goes on from NC_086444.1 coordinate 200,263,634, forward strand.
TAGGAGTTCCAAAATTGTATTTCCCTTAGTTGTCTATCCATCCAGAAGCTTTGTTATATTGCCAGTGTCATTCTGATTGACAGTCCTAGCACTACTCTCAGAGCCGGGAATATCAATCAGTGATCCTGGAGCGGTTATAGACTAGATGGCCATGGCTGCCTGGATCATTGTGGACTGTTTCTCCAGGGAACACAAAGACAAATAGAAAATCAGAGACGGCACTTGGCTGTAAACTACAAAGAAAACAGAAGGGTTGTTTGTATTTACACAGTAATCATTGAAGGGACACTTGACAAATACACCGAGTATCCAGTCCAAAAGCAAATACTGATTACAGCAAAAATTCTGATAAAAAATAAGCTTACATTGAAACTCTGTACAGCATTCCAAACCTAGTTTTTGTGTTTTTGTTTTTAGAATGCATAGTCTTCATTATTCAATACTGTTAATTAAGAAGCTAAAAGAGGAATTCCGTTCAATCTCTATCCACCTACTTAAAACGGATGTAAATCTCCAGGAAATAGTAAATGCATTTTATATTTACAGTAAGGCTGGGTACACACCAGATATGTTGGTGTACCTGCTGTCGCGCCGATGAGAGGACATTCAAGGTAAGTGTACAAACTTACATATCAGTTGCTCGTTAAGTTGGTCCCTGTCATGCAGCTGGATGGGCATTTTAGTTTTTCCACCCAGCTCTGACTTCGGCCCCCTTAGCAAGTGTACGGATAATTGTCAGATATATCGTCCGTCGGCTGTGCTACAGGGATGACGCGATATGTCTGTGAATTATGTAATTTAATTAAAAAGGCAGATATATCGGCCAAGGTATATGCAGCATTAGATATTAGGGCAGAATGCAGTGTCCACGGTGCACCAGCTATTTGCATTTTTATATAATATATTGTAGCTTCCCTGGATATAGAAATGAGATTACATAATGGTAGTAGGTATCTGAGGATCTGTACAATTTTTGCTCATTCTTAATAATGACTGGTACATGGGTAACCTGTTGCCTTTTTAGATGCAGAATATGTTATGTAACATACAACTACTCCATCGATTTCACTATCACTTTCACAGAGATTTCACCATCAGTTCTTTGAAAACAATAATTTTCTACCTATATTTGTGACTTTTTCTTTCACATTGCAAAAAGCGAGTCTAGAATGAGAGTGCCTGGTAATTTTCTTTTAAAACTGATGATAAAACCATTCTGGCCTAAATTCCCAGAACATCTAGAAGACTTCAGAACTGCAGGGAATTCTTCCAAACCAGCTGAACCTTCTTCCAGACCAGAGGTTGTCCTCTCCGATTTAGGGCGGTATCCTATTAGCTGCGAAATCGCTGCATTTTTTCAGGTTTATCATGCTAAAGATGGCATGAAAATGTTTTTTTTGCGCTCCTGATTTCATCCTATCCTATTCCTAGGGGTGGAACTTTGTTGGTCAAAAGTTCCAAACTGTTCAAAAGCAAACTTACAGTAAACGTACCTGGAAGTGCTTATTATAAATATTGTCCTGTGGTGCTCCCCACTTAATCCAAGGAAGTTAAAACTCTTTTAATAAGGTACAGTGTTTCTGGTTAAGCAGGATGGTTAAGAACTTCTTCTTCAAACCATCATTACAAATATAGCATTCTAAGGTGTTTCACTTCTAAATCCAAAATATCGAAAATGTTTCGTCAATATTTTGACTTAATTGTGGGTAAATCACTATCCTGATATCTCAGCAGCATGGATAGATCTTCTTCTTCTGAAATAGAACCATCAATAGTAATACAGATTATCTGTATATCTATGGCTATTGAAAAAATAAGAATTTACTCACCGGTAATTCTATTTCTCGTAGTCCGTAGTGGATGCCGTAAGGACCATGGGGAATAGCGGCTCCGCAGGAGACTGGGCACAACTATAAAGAAAGCTTTAGGTCTAACTGGTGTGCACTGGCTCCTCCCACTATGACCCTCCTCCAGACTTCAGTTAGGATACTGTGCCCGGAAGAGCTGACACAATAAGGAAGGATTTTGAATCCCGGGTAAGACTCATACCAGCCACACCAATCACACCGTATAACTCGTGATACAATACCCAGTTAACAGTATGATAACAACTGAGCCTCTCAACAGATGGCTCAACAATAACCCTTTAGTTAAGCAATAACTATGTACAAGTATTGCAGACAATCCGCACTTGGGATGGGCGCCCAGCATCCACTACGGACTACGAGAAATAGAATTACCGGTGAGTAAATTCTTATTTTCTCTGACGTCCTAAGTGGATGCTGGGACTCCGTAAGGACCATGGGGATTATACCAAAGCTCCCAAACGGGCGGGAGAGTGCGGATGACTCTGCAGCACCAAATGGGCAAACTCTAGGTCCTCCTCAGCCAGGGTGTCAAACTTGTAGAATTTTGCAAATGTGTTTGACCCCGACCAAGTAGCTGCTCGGCAAAGTTGTAGAGCCGAGACCCCACGGGCAGCCGCCCAAGAAGAGCCAACCTTCCTCGTGGAATGGACTTTCACTGATTTAGGATGCGGCAGTCCAGCCGCAGAATGTGCAAGCTGAATCGTACTACAGATCCAGCGAGCAAAAGTCTGCTTTGAAGCAGGTGCACCCAACTTGATGGGCGCATACAGGATAAATAGCGAGTCAGTCTTTCTGACTCCAGCTGTCCTGGAAACATATATTTTCAGGGCCCTGACTACGTCCAACAACTTGGAAGCCTCCAAGTCTTTTGTAGCCGCAGGCACCACGATAGGTTGGTTCAGATGAAACGCTGATACCACTTTAGGGAGAAACTGGGGACGAGTCCTCAATTCTGCCCTATCCATATGGAAAATCAGATAAGGGCTTTTACATGACAAAGCCGCCAATTCTGATGCACGCCTGGCCGAAGCCAAGGCCAACAACATGACCACTTTCCACGTGAGATATTTCAAATCCACGGTTTTAAGTGGCTCAAACCAATGTGACTTTAGGAAATCCAACACCATGTTGAGATCCCAAGGTGCCACTGGAGGCACAAAAGGGGGCTGAATATGCAGCACTCCCTTAACAAAAGTTTGAACTTCAGGTAGTGAAGCCAGTTCTCTCTGGAAGAAAATCGATAGAGCCGAAATCTGGACCTTAATGGAACCCAATTTTAGGCCCATAGTCACCCCTGACTGTAGAAAGTGCAGGAAACGGCCCAGCTGAAATTCTTCCGTTGGGGCCCTCCTGGCCTCACACCACGCAACATATTTTCGCCATATGCGGTGATAATGGTTTGCGGTTACTTCTTTCCTAGCTTTAATCAGCGTAGGAATGACTTCCTCCGGAATGCCCTTTTCCTTCAGGATCCGGTATTCAACCGCCATGCTGTCAAACGCAGCCGCGGTAAGTCTTGGAACAGACAGGGCCCCTGCTGCAGCAGGTCCTGTCTGAGCGGCAGAGGCCATGGGTGCTCTGTGATCATTTCTTGAAGTTCCGGGTACCAAGCTCTTCTTGGCCAATCCGGAACAATTAGTATAGTTCTTACTCCTCTTCTCCGTATTATCCTCAGTACCTTTGGTATGAGAGGAAGAGGAGGGAACACATAAACCGACTGGTACACCCACGGTGTCACTAGAGCGTCCACAGCTATCGCCTGCGGGTCTCTTGACCTGGCTCAATACTTTTCTAGCTTTTTGTTTAGGCGGGACGCCATCATGTCCACCTGTGGCCTTTCCCAACGGTTTACAATCATTTGGAAGACTTCTGGATGAAGTCCCCACTCTTCCGGGTGGAGGTCGTGCCTGCTGAGGAAGTCTGCTTCCCAGTTGCCAACTCCCGGAATGAACACTGCTGACAGTGCTAACACGTGATTTTCCGCCCATCGGAGAATCCTTGTGGCTTCTGCCATCGCCGTCCTGCTTCTCGTGCCGCCCTGTCGGTTTACATGGGCGACCGCCATGATGTTGTCTGACTGGATCAGTACCGGCTGGTTTTGAAGCAGGGGTTTTGCCTGACTTAGGGCATTGTAAATGGCCCTTAGTTCCAGAATATTTATGTGCAGGGAAGTCTCCTGACTTGACCATAGTCCTTGGAAGTTTCTTCCCTGTGTGACTGCCCCCCAGCCTCGAAGGCTGGCATCCGTGGGTCACCAGGACCTAGTCCTGTATGCCGAATCTGCGGCCCTCTTGAAGATGAGCACTCTGCAGCCACCACAGCAGAGACACCCTTGTCCTTGGAGACAGGGTTATCAGACGATGCATCTGAAGATGCGATCCGGACCACTTGTCCAACAGGTCCCACTGAAAGGTTCTTGCATGAAACCTGCCGAATGGAATCGCTTCGTAGGAAGCTTCAATTTTTCCCAGGATCCGCGTGCAGTGATGCACCGACACCTGTTTTGGTTTTAGGAGGCCTCTGACTAGAGATGACAGCTCCTTGGCCTTCTCCTCCGGGAGAAACACTTTTCTCTGTTCTGTGTCCAGAACCATCCCCAGGAACAGTAGACGTGTCGTAGGGACCAGCTGTGACTTTGGAATGTTTAGAATCCAGCCGTGCTGTTGTAGCACTTCCCGAGATAGTGCTACCCCGACCAACAACTGCTCTCTGGACCTCGCCTTTATCAGGAGATCGTCCAAGTACGGGATAATTAAAACTCCCTTCTTTCGAAGGAGTATCATAATTTCGGCCATTACCTTGGTAAAGACCCTCGGAGCCGTGGATAGACCGAACGGCAACGTCTGGAATTGGTAATGACAATCCTGTACCACAAATCTGAGGTACTCCTGGTGAGGATGGTAAATGGGGACATGCAGGTAAGCATCCTTGATGTCCAGTGATACCATGTAATCCCCCTCGTCCAGGCTTGCAATAACCGCCCTGAGCGATTCCATCTTGAACTTGAATTTTTTTATATATGGGTCTCACCGAACCGTCCGGTTTCGGTACCACAAACATTGTGGAATAGTAACCCCTTCCTTGTTGAAGTAGGGGCACCTTTACTATCACTTGTTGTGAATACAGCTTGTGAATTGCCTGTAACACTGCCTACCTGCCTGTGGGAGTTGTTGGCAAGGCAGATTTGAGGAAACGGCGGGGGGGGGGGGGGGGGGGGAGACGTCTCGAATTCCAGCTTGTACCCCTGAGATACTACTTGAAGGATCCAGGGATCCACCCGTGAGCGAGCCCACTGATTGCTGAAATATTTGAGACGGGCCCCCACCGTACCTGGCTCCGCCTGTGAAGCCCCAGCGTCATGCTGTGGACTTAGAGGAAGCGGGGGAGGACTTTTGCTCCTGGGAACTGGCTGTATGCTGCAGCTTCTTTCCCCTACCTCTGCCTCTGGGCAGAAAGGACGCGCCTTTAAACCGCTTGCCCCTATTGGGCCGAAAGGACTGTACCTGATAATACGGTGCTTTCTTTGGTTGTGAGGGAACATGGGGTAAAAATGTAGACTTCCCAGCTGTTGCTGTGGAAACGAGGTCCGAGAGACCATCCCCGAACAACTCCTCACCCTTATAAGGCAGAACTTCCATGTGTCGTTTGGAATCTGCATCTCCTGTCCACTGCCGAGTCCATAACCCTCTCCTGGCAGAAATGGACATTGCACTAATTTTGGATGCCGGCCGGCAAATATCCCTCTGTGCATCCCTCATGTATAAAAGTGCATCTTTTATATGCTCTACGTTTAGCAATATAGTGTCCCTGTCTAGGGTATCTATATTTTCTGACAGGGAATCTGACCACGCAGCAGCAGCACTGCACATCCAGGCTGAAGCAATAGCCGGTCTCAGTATAACACCTGTGTGTGTATATATAGATTTCAGGATAGCCTCCTGCTTTCTATCAGCAGATTCCTTCAGGGCGGCCGTATCCGGAGACGGTAGTGCCACCTTCTTTGACAAGCGTGTGAGCGCTTTATCCACCCTAGGGGATGTTTCCCAGCGTGACCTATCCTCTGGCGGGAAAGGGTACGCCATTAGTAACCTCTTAGAAATTACCAGCTTTTTTATCAGGGGAAGCCCACGCTTCTTCACACACTTCATTTAACTCTTCAGATGGAGGAAAAGCTACTGGTAGTTTTTTCTCTCCAAACATAATACCCTTTTTTGTGGTACCGGGGGTAACATCAGAAATGTGCAACACATTTTTCATTGCCTCAATCATGTAACGTGTGGCCCTACTGGAAGTTACATTAGTCTCATAGTCGTCGACACTGGAGTCAGTATCCGTGTCGACATCTGTGTCTGTCATCTGAGGTAACGGGCGTTTTAGAGCCCCTGATGACTTTTGAGACGCCTGGGCAGGCAGAGGCTGAGAAGCCGGCTGTCCCACATTAGGTATGTCGTCAAACCTTTTATGCAAGGAGTCGACACTGTCGCGTAATTCCTTCCACAGCACCATCTACTCAGGTGTCGACCCCGCAGGGGGTGACATCACGTTTACAGGCATTTGCTCCGCCTCCACATAAGCCTCCTCATCAAACATGTCCACACAGCCGTACCGACACACCGCAAACACACAGGGAATGCTCTGACAGAGGACAGGACCCCACAAAGCCCTTTGGGGAGACAGAGAGAGAGTATGCCAGCACACACCAGAGCGCTATATAACACAGGGATCCCACTATAAATGAGTGTTTTCCCTTATATCTGCTTTTTTTTATTTTTTTATATATCATATATATATATATCTATACTGCGCCTAAATTTAGTGCCCCCCCTCTCTTTTTTACCCTTCTGTAGTGTTCAGACTACAGGGGAGAGCCAGGGAGCTTCCTTCCAGCGGAGCTGTGAGGGAAAAATGGCGCCAGTGTGCTGAGGGAGAAGCCCCGCCCCTTTTTCGGCTGACTTTCTCCCGCTTTTTCTGGAATACTGGCAGGGGTAATTTTACATCTATATAGCCTCTAGGACTATATATGATGTAGATTTGCCAGCCAAGGTGTCATATATTGCCCTCAGGGCGCCCCCCCCAGCGCCCTGCACCCATCAGTGACCGGAGTGTGAGGTGTACATGAGGAGCAATGGCGCACAGCTGCAGTGCTGTGCGCTACCTTGGTGAAGACCGAAGTCTTCTGCCGCCGATTTTCCGGACCTCTTCGTTGCTTCTGGCTCTGTAAGGGGGACGGCGGCGCGGCTCCGGGAACGAACACCAAGGTCGGGTCCTGCGGTCGATCCCTCTGGAGCTAATGGTGTCCAGTAGCCTAAGAAGCCCAAACTACCACCAGTTAGGTAGGTTCGCTTCTTCTCCCCTTAGTCCCTCGCTGCAGTGAGTCTGTTGCCAGCAGATCTCACTGTAAAATAAAAAACCTAAATATACTTTCTTTCTAGGAGCTCAGGAGAGCCCCTAGTGTGCATCCAGCTCAGCCGGACACAAGATTCTAACTGGAGTCTGGAGGAGGGTCATAGTGGGAGGAGCCAGTGCACACCAGTTAGACCTAAAGCTTCCTTTATAGTTGTGCCCAGTCTCCTGCGGAGCCGCTATTCCCCATGGTCCTTACGGAGTCCCAGCATCCACTTAGGACGTCAGAGAAACGTGAGTTACCGCAATAAGAAAAGCAAGATGTTAACAAGTGTCATACAACCTCTGCGGCTGCTGAAAAACTTGGGGACATCAAGATAACAAAAACACCTCTGATGAAGTCAAAATATTGATGGTATGTGTTGGTATTTTGTATTTAGAAGTGATCCTCATCAGAAAGCTCTATTACTATTGATGGTTCTAGTTCAGAAGAAGCTCTAACCATCCTGCTTACCCAGAAACCTGCACCTTATGAAAGTAAATATAACTACATTTGAATAAATCGGGAGCACTAATGGACAATATTTATAGTATGCACTCCCAGGGATGGTTATCATATCATATATGATACACATCAATCTCTGGAGATATGCATCAATCTCTGGTAAAATCAGCTTCAGTTTTGAAGAGTTACAATACATGCACTGTATATGTGTAATAACGGCTATTCACAATCAGTTTATTTGAAGCTCCCTCGAGGGGTGTGGTACGGCATGTCAACATCACGATATCAACACAGTCTGAATGTCAAAATGTCGGCAGATATTTTATCCTAATCCCAGTTACCACCAAATGCAAACTTCATACGTCAACATTCTATCGTCAAGTAGTAGTAGTTATGTGGCAAAGGACATTTATTGGAATTCTCCATTCTAAAGGTGCATACACACGTTGAGGTTCGGGCTAAGACCGACTCTCACTATGCGACAGGGGCTAGGTCAGCATCGCAAGCACATACTGACTGTGCTTGCGATACTGACTATGTGCGATTTTGGCTAAGTGTCAAGTTTGACTATATCTTCTATAGAGATAGTCAAAATTGACTTGCCTGCACAGTCTATCTAGGCTTGCGATGCCGACCGTGCATCGTTATCGAATCGGGATCGCAAGGTGACTTTCACCTTGCGATCTGCACTAACTTTTCTTACGATTTTGACTATATAGTCAAAATTGTAAGAAAACATCTCACCGTGTGTACACTCCATAAAAGTGAGAGCATGTTTATTTTATTGCTAGGGAGTGGATTTACATACTACCATGAGCATACATTGAAATTAAGTTGCTCTTTTAAATGAAAGTAACTCTGTTTTAGATTGGAACAAAATGACATATCCATCACAAACAAACCATACAGTACCTCCAATCCTGCTGCACAGTGGTTAGGTACACAGCACTGTTAAATATTATAAGTTGTTTAAAGACAACACAAGTGTTGCCAAAGCCTGGGAACAAATATTTGGACAGCTATCAAAATCCCGCGTGTGCAGTTATAAATGAGAAAATGCATCAGAAATATTCTTATGTCTCAGCTCAGTGCATTTGTGAACATCTAGGGGATTTCTATATATTCATCACTTTTCCTACAAACCTAGGTACTGTGTGTATATAAGTATATCTCAAAACCATGCTGTTTGCATACACCAACCCCCCTACAGTCTGGTAGCAACAGTTAAATCCCAGCTTTTTCTTAACACTGTAAACTGCCCTTTGATATTACCATGATCCCTGCCACTAACTAGCAGTTAAAGCAGTGACGTTTTAGATACAAAGCGTTGTGGTGGCCTTTGCTGGGATTCCTCATCCCGCCTTAGGAACCATTTATTGCGGGGAAATGGACATCAGACGTGTAATAGCGAGAAATCATGTGATAATGTAACTGAACTATGGGCCTTATTCAGACCTGGTTGCTGCAGCAGCAGCGTACGCAGGCTGAAGGCCAGCGCTGTATGCGCACGCACAGAAGCCGTATTACGCGTGCGCACACAGTGAGGTGATGGTATCTCACTTGTGCGATCGCCTCTGCCTGATTGAAAGGCAAAGGCGATCATGGGGCTGTCGGGGGCGTGTAGGCGGAGTTGGGAAAGCGTGTAGGCGGCATTGGTGGGCGCTGTTCATTCAACGGAGGTGTGTCCGGACCATTGCTTGGGCGGGTTGTGGCACCTGTGTGACATCACACCCAGTCACTGCGCCCAAAAACATGGCGAGTAGCCGTCTGCCTTCGCAGCTAGGCTGTGTAGGCAGAGAGTTACTCGGCAGGTGTGACAGCGGCGGCAATGCTTTCGCATGTCTGCAGGTTTGGGGAGGGCAGGACCCTGCATGCGGGTCGGACTTGCCCGATGCTGGGCGTCCCCCAGCATGTCAAAGATTTTGATCGTAGATGTGCGTTTTTTCACACATCTACGATCAGGTCTGAATTAAGCCCCATGACAAACAGAGTTGATTTTTCTAAAGAAATAAAACATATTGGTGTTTATGCAACTTTTACCTAATACATTGCCACGTGGTTTGAGGCTTCATTGGCCACGGATATGAAACAAAAATGCTCCATGGACAAAACTAAGAAAGGGCAAAAAAAATGTTTATATTTTCTTTGGTAGAAAAAAATACTTGGTGAAAGGGTAGAATTGCATGTTGAAATCAATAAAAGGATATGTATCAACGCTCTGCCTTTCTATAGTATAGCTTATTTATACTGGGGAACCTAGATGGAAGCTGAAACATCCCATTCACAATTACCTTGGGAAACATACTGTATCTAGAAGACGGGATATAGGGTGGGTATGTTGAGTGTGGTGTCAAGGTAGCAAAAATACAATTCTCCTCTTTGTGATTCTTTGGAGACAAAAGCATCCAGGTGACTTTATATGATTCTGTTTCAGTAAAGGCCACACTTGTTACGGCTGCAGCAGCAATATTGGGAAATTGGCCCAAAATCATAGCACACCTGACCACAATGTTTGCTAATAACCGAATGACTGCGGAGCACTTTATTAATAAGCATGTTGGTAACTGTGATCTGGACATTACCATAACCCCAGATATCTGTATATTAAAGCAACTTCAACTTTTCTAGCAGGTACTGCCTTATTACCTTGTCACGTAGCCCATGCACCAAATGCCAGACTACAACCTATTTTGTCACCTAGGAGCATGGACAAATTGGATATTAATCCTCTTGGGTTAAGTGGCAGGACCAGTCAGTGTCTGGTTGGCTTTATAAACGCACCATAACATCACTGTGCTTCGTCACAGAGAATCACTAAGGAACAATTAAATGTCGCACAATTATTATTTCTTGTGGTCCAGGCCCAAGTGGTACATACAAATTAATTTCCGGACCAGAATTGATCTGCTAGTATTTCTTTGGTCTCTGGGCGAAAACACACTTGATGATGGTAAGCGTGTACCAACTCTGGGGAAATTCAAAGCCCTATCGCTGCAAGCCAACAATGCCTGGAATTTGTAATAGAAAACCACTGGGTTTATTTAGTAATTGGGGAAAAACTGCATCTCGGGCAATAATGACAGTTTTTGATAGAGGTTGGTCTGCTCCTTATTCATGAAGTCCTGAAACCTGTGATGGCTATCAACAAGTAATTTTGGGGTCTGTAATGCAATGTGTGCCCCCCCCAAATAAAAGCTAGTGACTGTATATTTACCCAGGGCCATGGTGGTGCTGTCCTGCAATAGCCATCATGCAGAAGTGCCATCATTTTATTGTGGTTTTTTTTCCTCTATTTTAGCATTTGTATCACATGTACTACAGGAGGCCAAGACTGGGCTTCCAATGCAGTGTGCATGTGTACATTATGTAGCTGTATACAGTAAGTTGCTCACCTATCCCAAGGGTTTTTTATTGATAAATGGGGCAAAATAAGATGGAATGTGACAAAAGCAAACCTTTTTTTTTTTTTTTGTAGGGCCAAACTAATATATAGGCCCCTAAATGATGAAGTGGGATTGTCCAGTCACAATTGGGACAGTTGGGAGACATGATGAATCTCTGCCAAAGCGGAGAAAAGATAGGTTTCCTGGGGTAGAAAGTGGGTTTAGAAGGGAACCGCACCAGTTCAAAACAGTAATGTATAAACAGTTAGTAACCTCTGAAAAACTGAATTTAAATAGAATTTCTTCTGTATATGGCAAGTATAGATGTTATAGGAGTTTTTCCCAACACCAATGTTGCTTTCAGTGGTGCTCCCTAGAGTCAGAGAGTATCAAGTACCAAAAAGTAACCAAAGAAGGTTCAAAGAAAAGGACTCTTTTGTGGGAGCACTCTTGATTCAGAGGAAAATATTATACTTAATAAATTTTAAAAATGACAAATTGATTGACATAAATCAGATCCTAGGAGTAAATGTGTGTGAAAAACATAGCTATGCGAAAATATTAATAATTATTCGTGATATTAGATTCACGATTAATGAATTGCCGGAGAGTAGAATTCTATGATGCCTATGCCGAACAGAATCTGCATTTATTAAAGTAGATGACCATCATTCATACTGCTAATATCCAGTAAGGATTATATAAGTGCAGAAAATAAAATCATTGGTCATGCGAATCCCAATATGACATAAAGTTGAGTGCCACTGTGTCCAATAGTCAAATTTTTTGCAGTACCAGAGTGTTCAAAGGAGGTCTCCCTTCCTTATACTAACCCGGCCTTTCACTGCTTAGCTTCCAAGTTCGGAAGAGATTGGGCATCTCCAGTGAAGTATGACCGCAAATATTGGACTTTCCTCCTAGGTCACTCCAAATGTATGTCAAATAGTTGCTGTCTGTTAGGAATGGAAATAGTAAGTGATTCGTAACAAAATTTGTCACAAAAGAGAATTACATGCAATCAGCTAAATCATCAACATATGACACAGTGGTCACAAGGGTTAATTACATCTGAATGACACGGCGGTCATGAGAATATATGTATGATTATAAATAATCAGCAGATGCAATGAAAACAGTCACAGACAGATAAACAGTCACAGGCCCCTAAATGATGAAGTGGGATTGTCCAGTCACAATTGGGACAGTTGGGAGACATGATGAATCTCTGCCAAAGCGGAGAAAAGATAGGTTTCCTGGGGTGTAAGCACAGCCACAAGTGATCAGCACATGTGTCATTTGAGAGATATGTAAGATCATTTATCCACTACAGTGAATTGTGAGGATGTTAAGTCATCAGGAAATCCGTGACTAAAGATTTGCTTTATGCTCATTATAATGCATTTTTAATGCTGAAGTCATCATAATTGAACATATATCAGCAAAGCCTCAGAATTAACTGTTTAAACAAGTATTAAGGAACACGACCTACGTATTATAATAGTTTTATACAAACTTACTTTAGGAACTCTCTTATACTTTACACTGGCCAGGGCAGCCTTTCTTCTCCAAATCTTTCTGTCTCTACTTTGAAGCCATTCCTCCTGAGAAATGCAACTGACTAGATAGCGATGGTAATGGTCTGCAAAGCAACACTAAGGAGATTAAGAAGTAAGGATGTATCTTTCCACATGAACACTATCCCCCAAGTAATGTATTATTAGCACTGGAAGAAATGATTCGAGCTAGTCTAGTGGATGGGATTTCAGGCTCCTGTGTGAGCACATATCAATGACTGAACAGAGACAGGAAAGTGATAACCAGCTCACAATAACCGCAATTTACTACCTTAGCGAATCATCGGGCAAGTACCAAGCATGGTAATAAAGGGGTTTTCCCGCAAGAGAGAAATATGCGTGTGTTCATCACTAGCTAAAACATACATGAACCGGTGTTCTTCAAAGAACAATCCCAAAAACCATATGACTTGTCTATTTGCTGGATACTCGGATACAAAACAATAATAAATGGCAAAATTAACAAAGGAAAGAAACATTTCCAATGAGTTTCAGGATTGTCTGTGCAAAAGCCGGTCTGTCCTACATGTGGCTGTAGGGGCCATCTTAATGAATAGGCACACTATTTTAGGGCCCTTAAAGCAGGGCCAGGCTGGGCATCTGCCCCCCAGACTGGTGCCTCTGTAACGTCTTAGGCGGCAGGTACAGAATGTTGCCCAGTTGCTCTAATTGAGAATTACACACAATCAGAACAGCCAGGAAGCACTCTCTACTTTCCTAACAGCCTGACTGCGAATGGCTGTCAGCATGCTGACTGGTAAATAGTTGGCGCTATCTGCCAATCAGAGTGCTGTCAGCCATTACTGTATGGAAACATGTGGAGAGATGGCCGGGGATCGCAGGAGGGGTTAAGTTATTTTTTATTTATTCCTGTGAATGGCTGGGTGGGGGCCTCAATGCATTGTTTTGCCCTGGGCTTACAATGCTGTAAAGACAGCCCTGTCCCCAACAAAAATATTGATTTCAACTATAAAAGGTCATAATGGTAGATTTATATCATACATACAGTAAATTTAATTTTTACATAGAAATCCACACTGGGATAACAGAATTTAGTCTCCATTAGCCCTTATTGCCACCTCTAACACTCAACCCCTACTGTAATGTATCTATCACAGTAAAAAAAACAAACATTTGTACCTGTATAAAACCAGCAATATCCAGCAAAGCAATTATATATATTGAAAATAATATATGTCATGATGATAGATATACCATTTTTTTCCCCTTTAAAAGAACAATACTATTTGAAATTCTACGCTCACAAGCAAACAGTTTTGGTACTTTCCCCTTAATATTTCCCGTACCTGGGTATCGGTATCACTAAGTTTGTGGATGATCTGATAGCAGGAAAGTGAATTACAGCCATAAAAAACTGACTCCTTAATCTACAAAATCAGATTTTCAAATGGGCCTGCACCTTAAATGCTATTTAATGGAAACAAGCTGACCCTATTGAGGATTCAATGAAAACTGAAGCTGGAAATCTGTGGGACCAACTCCAAATCAGTAAGCTTCAGAAAATCAGTGAGCGAGCTGACAGGTCCGCCCCTCGCGATTCCAGACCATTCTGTATTAAAAATATCCCGCTGAGAACTTTTCATCAATTCATTTCCATATTGTAAACATAATGAGACCACTCATGTTTATTTGTGGGCAAATGATCCCTCGGGGGGCCCTCGCAGCTGCATTCGGAGAGTAACGTATACCTACTCTGTGTCACCTCCACTTCAGATGACTGCTTCTTTAATCACAACTGCAGCAATGGCACACAGCAGGAACACATGGCTATCTGTGCAGGTACGGTCTATTCATAAAGCACTTAAGTCAATTAAAATTCAGTTCCCCTACAAGCTTCTTTTGCATTTTGTTTTGTGCCGTCTAGGTTTTTTTTTTTTTGTTCCCTCCTGCTCAGCAATTGAGGGGAAAAACAGTTGTTGTTTTTTTTCAGGATAATTGCGCAAAACCACATTTAATAGGACTTGAATATGTCAGCACTTGGCAGTGTGCGCACACCTTGCTTGTCTGTGTTTCTGATCAGCATTTGGCACCACGCAGGAGACACTCTTTCTTTTTAAGTGATCAAGTAAGAAAAGAAATAAAACAATAAGAAAAAAAGAATTGAATGTGTCTATACAGAATGCACAACCAGTGGGATAAATACATGCAAATATTGTAACCATTGGGATTGACGTATGTTGTCATAATGTAATAGAATTATCACAAGGGTGACATTGAAAATAATGGCAATGTGTGTACTCCTAAATCTGTGGTAAATTTTTCTGTCTTGCAACAGTGCTATAAGGTAGTTGAAAACTAAGCTAAAATCAAGGAAAATATATTTTCTTCTTACAGCTGAAATATTATATATCCACACTTCCAAACAGGACACTGACGTCACATCATGTTTTAGTGATAGGCTGCCCTATCCTTTCCCCTTATTTTCTTTAAAAAAAAAAAAAAAACTGTCACTATTGTGCGCCCCAGGGTGAGGTAAGCGCAGGAGTAGCTAGTGAAATCCTGGCACTCACTATGCCAACCATCAGATTGTAAACATTGACATCCTGAGGGTCAAAATGCAGACAGATCCTGATATTTATCTTACGTAATTATTTTAACCATTTCCCTAACTCACCCCCCCCCCCCCCCCGCCAGCCTAACTCTAACCATCCCAACCAGCAACCTAACCATAACCGTCTCCTCCCGCAGCCTCTCTGCTCCCTTCCCCCATTCCCCTCTCTGGCTCTGCCCTCACCACCCACCACCTATTAGCTCAACCCTAACCCTCCACCTCGTGCCTAACTCAAACCCCACTGCTTATCTGCGAAATCCATTAAGTCAACAAACTGTCAACATTTTATGAGATGAGATGTAGAGAGCGGGCATTCATGGGGGTACTAACTGGTTAGTAAGTCCCTTTCTTTCTCTTTTTAATAGGTGGTGAGGATTAACTGGAGTCACCCTATACTTTAATCATAAGGCTTTTGGAACAGTTTGATGCATTTGATTTACCCTTATATGCACATCCATGACAGTAATAAAGATCATCCTTCATGTAAGACAGACTTGAGACTTTCAAGTGACTATATTAGTAAAATAAATTACATTCTTAAATACTTCACTATGGGGTATATGCAATTGCGGTCGAATTTCGTCTGGAATTCGACCGTTTTTGGATTTGACACAATTCGACAGGCGGAACCCTCCCACCGGGACCCGAATTCGACATATTCAATAAATAACGGATTCGTCAGTCCCGCTGTCGAAAAACGGACCAATTGACGAATAGTGGGCTGCCTGGATTCGACTTCACGGACGGCACAAAAGTGTTCAATAAATCCTGAAAAAAAATGCGTGGGGTCCCCCCTCCTAAGCATAACCAGCCTCGGGCTCTTTGAGCCGGTCCTGATTGTAAGAATACGGGGGAAAAAATGACAGGGGTTCCCCTGTATTTTAACAACCAGCACCGGGCTCTGCGCCTGGTCCTGGTGCCAAAAATAAGGGGGACAAAAGACGTAGTGGTCCCCCGTATTTTTAACACCAGTACCGGGCTCCACTAGCCAGAGAGATAATGCCACATCCGGGGGACACTTTTATATTGGTCCCTGCGACCGTGGCATTAAATCCCCAACTAGTCACCCCTGGCCGGGGTACCCTGGAGGAGTGGGGACCCCTTATATCAACGGGTCCCCCCCTCCAGCCACCCAAGGCCCAGGGGTGAAGCCCGAGGCTGTCCCCCCATCCAAGGGCGGCGGATGGGGGGCTGATAGCCTTTTGCGACAAAAAAAGAATATTGTTTTTTGCAGCAGAACTACAAGTCCCAGCAAGCCTCCCCGCAAGCTGGTACTTGGAGAACCACAAGTACCAGCAAGTGGGTGGAAAAACGGGCCCGCTGGTACCTGTAGTTCTACTACAAAAAAATACCATAATAAAAACAATACACAGACACCGTGACAGTATAACAGTACATACATGCACACCAACATACATACATACTTACCTATGTTGACACGAAGAGTCGGTCCATGTAGAATCCACGGGGTACCTGTAAATAAAATTATACTCACAACAATCCAGTGTAGATCGGTCTTCTTTTGTTTGTAATCCACGTACTTGACAAAATAAAAAAACGAAAAAACACAATCCACGCACTGAAAGGGGTCCCATATTTACACATGGGACCCCTTTCGCCGACTGGCGGGACCCCCCGTGACTGCTGTCAAAGAGGGTCCCTTCAGCCAATCAGGGAGCGCCACGTCATGGCACTCTCCTGATTGGCTGTGCGCGTCTGAGCTGTCAGTCAGGAGGCGCACTCGAGATACAATGTAGCGCATAGGCGCTCCATTATATCCAATGGTGGGAACTTTGCGGTCAGCGGTAGACCGCGAGGTTATGTGGGGTCACTCTACCGCTGACCGCAAAGTTCCCACCATTGGATATAATGGAGCACCTATGGAAAGCCGTTCACCCCCGCTGACATCGCTGGACAGGGGGGAAAAGTGCTCAGTGTGTATGCACTGAGCGCTTTTCAGCCCAGCAATGTCAGCGATCATCGCTGTGCATATACGCTGGGCAAAAACGCCCAGTGTGTATGCACCTTAAGTGCTTCCACATTGGTTTTTAAAAAAATGTCATAGCCTACCCTCCTGCATCTTGCGTGAGACTCCTGGTTCAGTGTGGAGTCTCCCACTGCCCTGGATTGTAAATCAAAACACCCTTATTCTTCACTGCGTAAGCCCTTCCAAGGGGCTTCTGGGTAACGACAGTGATTTACTGCAGTCAATATGACTGCTGTCTATGCTCAGCAGTCCCTGTTGTTCATTCTAATCTCAGTAGCTGCTTGATGATCCCCTGGCAGGAGAGAACACGGCCTGCCTGCCCCCTGTGTGACAGCAGTCTTCTAATCTCAGTATCTGCTGCTGTTAGTGTGGTCTGTGACTGAGGGTAAGAATTTTTATTTATAATCATTAGTTAAAATACAGGGAGAGATGTTACTACCAAAGTGAGTAAATACAGAGTTTCCTCATTGTGGACACACTAAAAGGACAATACAATAGTAAAAAAAAAGAAAAAAGTTTTCAAATCTTTTTCTTTTCCAAAAGATGATCATTAAAGTATATCTGTAATTTCTTATCATACAGTATGTGGTAAACTAACGGTATTTAGCATGCGCACAGTGGGGGTCATTCTGAGTTGATCGCTCGTTATCTAGTTTTAGCAGCCGTGCAAATGCTATGCCGCCGCCCACTGGGGAGTGTATTTTAGCTTAGCAGAAGTGCGAACGCTTGTGCAGCCGAGCTCTGCAAAAACAGTTTGTGCAGTTTCAGAGTAGCTCTGAACCTACTCAGCGCTTGCGATCACTGCAGCCTATTCGTGTCCGGATTTGACGTCATACACCCGCCCAGCCACGCCTGCATTTTTTTCAGACACGTCTGCGTTTTTACAAACACTCCCTGAAAACGGTCAGTTGACACCCAGTAACGTCCCCTTCCTGTCAATCTTCTTGCGTCCGTCAGTGCGAAGAAAATAAGAATTTACTTACCGATAATTCTATTTCTCGTAGTCCGTAGTGGATGCTGGGGACTCCGTAAGGACCATGGGGAATGGCGGCTCCGCAGGAGACTGGGCACAAAAGTAAAGCTTTAGAACTACCTGGTGTGCACTGGCTCCTCCCCCCATGACCCTCCTCCAAGCCTCAGTAAGGATACTGTGCCCGGACGAGCGTACACAATAAGGAAGGATTTTGAATCCCGGGTAAGACTCATACCAGCCACACCAATCACACCATATAACTTGTGATCTAAACCCAGTTAACAGCATGATAACAGAGGAGCCTCTAGAAAAGATGGCTCACTTACAGCAATAACCCGATTTTTTGGTAACAATAACTATGTACCAGTATTGCAGACAATCCGCACTTGGGATGGGCGCCCAGCATCCACTACGGACTACGAGAAATAGAATTATCGGTAAGTAAATTCTTATTTTCTCTAACGTCCTAAGTGGATGCTGGGGACTCCGTAAGGACCATGGGGATTATACCAAAGCTCCCAAACGGGCGGGAGAGTGCGGATGACTCTGCAGCACCAAATGAGAGAACTCCAGGTCCTCCTCAGCCAGGGTATCAAATTTGTAGAATTTTACAAACGTATTTGCTCCTGACCAAGTAGCTGCTCGGCAAAGTTGTAAAGCCGAGACCCCTCGGGCAGCCGCCCAAGATGAGCCCACCTTCCTTGTGGAATGGGCTTTTACAGATTTTGGCTGTGGCAGGCCTGCCACAGAATGTGCAAGCTGAATTGTACTACAAATCCAACGAGCAATAGTCTGCTTAGAAGCAGGAGTACCCAGCTTGTTGGGTGCATACAGAATAAACAACGAGTCAGATTTTCTGACTCCAGCCGTCCTGGAAACCTATATTTCCAGGGCTCTGACAACGTCTAGCAACTTGGAGTCCTCCAAGTCCCTAGTAGCCGCAGGCACCACAATAGGTTGATTCAGGTGAAACGCTGAAAACCACCTTAGGGAGAAACTGAGGACAAGTCCTCAATTCCGCCCTGTCCGAATGGAAAATCAGATGAGGGCTTTTACAGGATAAAGCTGCCAATTCTGACACGCACCTGGCCCAGGCCAGGGCCAACAGCATGACCACTTTCCATGTGAGATATTTTAACTCCACATATTTAAGTGGTTCAAACCAATGTGACTTTTGGAACCCAAAAACTACATTTAGATCCCAAGGTGCCACTGGAGGCACAAAAGGAGGCTGTATATACAGTACCCCTTTCACAAACGTCTGAACTTCAGGGACTGAAGCTAGTTCTTTTTGGAAGAAAATTGACAGGGCCGAAATTTGAACCTTAATGGACCCCCATTTCAGGCCCATAGACACTCCTGTTTGCAGGAAATGTAGGAATCGACCTAGTTGAAAATTCCTCCGTCGGGGCCTTACTGGCCTCGCACCACGCAACATATTTTCGCCAAATGCGGTGATAATGTTTTGCGGTTATATCTTTCCTGGCTTTGATCAGGATAGGGATGACTTCATCCGGAATGCCTTTTTCCTTCAGGATCCGGCGTTCAACCGCCCTGCCGTTAAACGCAGCCGCGGTAAGTCTTGGAACAGACAGGGTCCTTGCTGGAGCAGGTCCCTTCTTAGAGGTAGAGGCCACGGATCCTCGGTGAGCATCTCTTGAAGTTCCGGTTACCAAGTCCTTCTTGGCCAATCCGGAGCCACGAATATAGTGCTTACTCCTCTCCATCTTATAATTCTCAGTACCTTGGTTATGAGAGGCAGAGGAGGGAACACATACACTGACTGGTACACCCACTGTGTTACCAGAGCGTCTACAGCTATTGCCTGAGGGTCCCTTGACCTGGCGCAATACTTGTCGAGTTTTATAAACATGTGGAAGACTTCTGGGTGAAGTCCCCACTCTCCCGGGTGGAGGTCGTGTCTGCTGAGGAAGTCTGCTTCCCAGTTGTCCACTCCCGGAATGAATACTGCTGACAGTGCTATCACATGATTTTCCGCCCAGCGAAGAATCCTTGCAGCTTCTGCCATTGCCCTTCTGCTTCTTGTGTCACCCTGTCTGTTTACGTGGGTGACTGCCGTGATGTTGTCCGAATGGATCAACTCCGGGTGACCTTGAAGCAGAGGTCTTGCTGAGCTTAGAGCATTGTAAATGGCCCTTAGCTTCAGGATATTTATGTGAAGTGATGTCTCCAGGCTTGACCATAAGCTCTGGAAATTCCTTCCCTGTGTGACTGCTCCCCAGCCTCGCAGGCTGGCATCCGTGGTCACCAGGACCCAGTCCTGAATGTGCGGCCCTCTAGAAGATGAGCACTCTGCAACCACCACAGGAGAGACACCCTTGTGCTTGGTGACAGGGTTATCCGCTGATGCATCTGAAGATGCGACCCAGACCATTTGTCCAGCAGGTCCCACTGGAAAGTTCTTGCGTGGAATCTGCCGCATGGGATTGCTTCATAGGAAGCCACCATTTTTCCCAGAACCATCTCATTGATGTACTGAGACTTGGCTCGGTTATAGGAGGTTCCCGACTAGCTCGGATAACTCCCTGACTTTCTCCTCCGGGAGAAACACCTTTTTCTGAACTGTGTCCAGGATCATCCCTAAGAACAGAAGACGAGTCGTCGGAATCAGCTGCGATTTTGGAATATTGAGAATCCAATCGTGCTGCCGCAACACTACCTGAGATAGTGCTACACCGACCTCCAACTGTTCCCTGGATCTTACCCTTATCAGGGAATCGTCCAAGTAAGGGATAACTAAAATTCTCTTCCTTCGAAGGAGTATCATCATTTCGGCCATTACCTTGGTAAAGACCCGGGGTGCCGTGGACCATCCATACGGCAGCGTCTGAAACTGATAGTGACAGTTCTGTACCATAAACCTGAGGTACCCTTGGTGAGAAGGGTAAATTGGGACATGAAGGTAAGCATCCTTGATGTCCCGAGACATCATGTAGTCCTCTTCTTCCAGGTTCGCAATCACTGCTCTGAGTGACTCAATCTTGAATTTGAACCTCTGTATGTAAGTGTTCAAAGATTTTAGATTTAGAATCGGTCTCACCGAGCCGTCCGGCTTCGGTACCACAACAGTGTGGAATAATACCCCGTTCCCTGTTGCAGGAGGGGTACCTTGATTATCACCTGCTGGGAATACAGCTTGTGAATGGCTTCCAAAACTGTCTCCCTGTCAGAAGGAGACATCGGTAAAGCCGACTTTAGGAAACGGCGAGGGGGAGACGTCTCGAATTCCAATTTGTACCCCTGAGATATCACCTGAAGGATCCAGGGGTCTACTTGCGAGTGAGCCCACTGCGCGCTGAAATTCATTGAGACGGGCCCCCACCGTGCCTGATTCTGCTTGTAAAGCCCCAGCGTCATACTGAGGGCTTGGCAGAGGCGGGAGAGGGTTTCTGTTCCTGGGAACTGGCTGATTTCTGCAGCCTTTTTCCTCTCCCTCTGTCACGGGGCAGAAATGAGGAACCTTTTGCCCGCTTGCCCACGAAAAGACTGCGCCTGATAATACGGCGTCTTCTCATGTTGAGAGGCGACCTGGGGTACAAACGTGGATTTCCCAGCTGTTGCCGTGGCCACCAGGTCTGAAAGACCGACCCCAAATAACTCCTCCCCTTAATAAGGCAATACTTCCAAATGCCGTTTGGAATCCGCATCACCTGACCACTGTCGTGTCCATAACCCTCTACTGGTAGAAATGGACAACGCACTTAGACTTGATGCCAGTCGGCAAATATTCCGCTGTGCATCACGCATATATAGAAATGCATCTTTTAAATGCTCTATAGGCAATAATATACTGTCCCTATCTAGGGTATCAATATTTTCAGTCAGGGAATCCGACCACGCCAACCCAGCACTGCACATCCAGGCTGAGGCGATTGCTGGTCGCAGTATAACACCAGTGTGTGTGTAAATACCTTTTAGGATGCCCTCCTGCTTTCTATCAGCAGGATCCTTAAGGGCGGCCATCTCAGGAGAGGGTAGAGCCCTTGTTCTTACAAGCGTGTGAGCGCTTTATCCACCCTAGGGGGTGTTTCCCAACGCACCCTAACCTCTGGCGGGAAAGGATATAATGCCAATAACATTTTAGAAATTATCAGTTGTTATCGGGGGAAAACCACGCATCATCACACACCTCATTTAATTTCTCAGATTCAGGAAAACTACAGGTAGTTTTTCCTCACCGAACATAATACCCCTTTTTGGTGGTACTCGTATTATCAGAAATGTGTAAAACATTTTTCATTGTCTCAATCATGTAACGTGTGGCCCTACTGGAAGTCACATTTGTCTCTTCACCGTCGACACTGGAGTCAGTATCCGTGTCGGCGTCTATATCTGCCATCTGAGGTAACGGGCGCTTTAGAGCCCCTGACGGCCTATGAGACGTCTGGACAGGCACAAGCTGAGTAGCCGGCTGTCTCATGTCAACCACTGTCTTTTATACAGAGCTGACACTGTTACGTAATTCCTTCCAACAGTTCATCCACTCAGGTGTCGACCCCCTAGGGCAGGGGTGGGCAATTATTTCAGCTGGGGGCCGCTTAACACTTCCAGCGAATATTCGAGGGCCACACACAAAATACTCAAAAAGAGATCCCTTTTTACACATTACGGCAGACAGCGTGCCCTTTTTACACATTATGGCAGACAGCGTCCCCCTTTTTACCCATTACGACAGACAGCGTCCCCTTTTTACAGATTACGACAGACAGCACCCCCATTTTTATAATTACGGCAGACAGCGCCCCCGTTTTTATACATTACGGCAGACAGCGCCCCCGTTTTTATACATTACGGCAGACAGCGCCCCCGCTTTTATACATTACGGCAGACAGCGTCCCCGTTTTTATACATTACGGCAGACAGTGCCCCCGTTTTTACACATTACGGCAGACAGCACCCCCGTTTTTACACATTACGGCAGCAAGCGCCCCCGTTTTTACACATTACGGCAGACAGCATCCCCTTTTTACACATTACGGCAGACAGCACCCCCGTTTTTACACATTACGGCAGCAAGCGCCCCCGTTTTTACACATTACGGCAGACAGCATCCCCTTTTTACACATTACGGCAGACATCGCCCCCGTTTTTATACATTACGGCAGACAGTGCCCCCGTTTTTACACATTACGGCAGACAGGGCCCCCGTTTTTACACATTACGGCAGACAGTCCCTACCCCCCTTTCCCCACCCTCCCCTAAACCTATATAGCAGTCCTTACCCTCCCCCCCCCTCCCCTAAACCCATATAACCGTTTTTAACTCCCCTCCCCTGAACTTATATGGCAGCTTTAGCTTTATCCAGGACAGGGGGTTTACCTATTTGTCAGTGGCAGACGATCCCCGCTGTCTGATGATCCGCGCTGCTGCTGCTGCCGCTTCTCCTCACTGGCCGCCGCTTCTTCTCCCCACTGGCCTCCGCAGTGCTCCCCACTGGCCGCTTCTGCTCCGAGTCCCCACTGCAGTGCCCTCCCAGCTCCGCCCCCCGTGACGCCCAGCGCTGCCCCCCGTGACGCCCAGCGCATGATAGAGGAAATCCTGGTCAGCTGACCCTGTGACGTGACCGGGATTTCCTCAGCGGCGCCGCGTCTGAGAGCAGTGCAATGACAAGCGGCCTGTCGGGCCTCTTGTCATTGCACTCTGGTGGGGCACAGCGGGCCAGGCAGGATCGGTCCGCGGGCCGCATCCGGCCAGCGGGCCGCCTGTTGCCCACCCCTACCCTAGGGGGTGACATCACTATTACAGGCAATCTGCTCCGTCTCCACATCATTTTTCTCCTCATACATGTCGACACAAACATACCGACATACAGCACACACACAGGGAATGCTCTGATAGAGGACAGGACCCCACTAGCCCTTTGGGGAGACAGAGGGAGAGTTTGCCAGCACACACCAGAGCGCTATATATATACAGGGATAACCTTATATAAGTGTTTTTTCCCTTATAGCTGCTGTATCTTTAATACTGCGCGTAATTAGTGCCCCCCCTCTCTTTTTTAACCCTTTCTGTAGTGTAGCGACTGCAGGGGAGAGCCAGGGAGCTTCCCTCCAACGGAGCTGTGAGGGAAAATGGCGCCAGTGTGCTGAGGAGATAAGGCCGCCGATAAGGGGGCGGAGCCTATCTCCCGTTTTTCTATGTATTCTGGCAGGGGTTAAATTCATCCATATAGCCCAGGAGCTATATGTGATGCATTTTTTTTGCCATCCAAGGTGTTTTTATTGCGTCTCAGGGCGCCCCCCCCCAGCGCCCTGCACCCTCAGTGACCGGAGTGTGAAGTGTGCTGAGAGCAATGGCGCACAGCTGCAGTGCTGTGCGCTACCTTGTTGAAGACAGGACGTCTTCTGCCGCCGATTTTCCGGACCTCTTCTGCCTTCTGGCTCTGTAAGGGGGCCGGCGGCGCGGCTCTGGGACCCATCCATGGCTGGGCCTGTGATCGTCCCTCTGGAGCTAATGTCCAGTAGCCTAAGAAGCCCAATCCACTCTGCACGCAGGTGAGTTCGCTTCTTCTCCCCTTAGTCCCTCGATGCAGTGAGCCTGTTGCCAGCAGGTCTCACTGAAAATAAAAAACCTAAAACTAAACTTTTCACTAAGCAGCTCAGGAGAGCCACCTAGTGTGCACCCTTCTCGTTCGGGCACAAAAATCTAACTGAGGCTTGGAGGAGGGTCATAGGGGGAGGAGCCAGTGCACACCAGTTAGTTCTAAAGCTTTACTTTTGTGCCTAGTCTCCTGCGGAGCCGCTATTCCCCATGGTCCTTACGGAGTCCCCAGCATCCACTTAGGACGTTAGAGAAAAACTTCGCTAGAACCTTAGCACAACCACAAAGGGCTTTGTACCCGTACGTCGCGCGTGCGCATTGCGGGGCATGCGCAGAAATGCCATTTTTTTCACCTGATCGCTGCGAAAATCGGCAGCGAGCGATCAACTCGGAATGACCCCCAGTGTCTATTCACTGCTACACTACTAGCGAGTGACAGAGCCTCCCAACTGCCCCCCACCACCGCAGGACACTGCTGCCCGTGGGTGGGACAGCACCAAAAGAACTGAACTGTCCCGCGAAAATCAGGAAAGTTGGGAGGTATGGATAATTCATTCCTCAGATTGGAGTAAGTGGTGTTTAATTAGAGCAGGGGTGGGGAACCTTTTTTCTACCGAGGGCCATTTGGATATCTATAAAATCCTTCGGGGGCCATACAAGTCTGCCCCCGCGCGCCAAAAAAATGGGTGTGGCCAGTTAAAATGGGACGTGATACACATATGCCCCCAATAGTGCAGTGCCAGATCCACAATTGCCCCCACAGTGCCAGGCATACAAATGCCCCTCACAGTGCCAGGTATACAGATGCCCCCACAGTGCCAGGCATACAAATGCCCCTCACAGTGCCAGGCATACAGATGCCCCCACAGTGCCAGGTATACAAATGCCCCTCACAGTGCCAGGTATACAATGCCCCTCACAGTGCCAGGTATACAAATTCCCCCAGAGTGCCAAGTATACAAATGCCCCTCACAGTGCCAGGTATACAGATGCCCCCACAGTGCCAGGCATACAGATGCCCCCACAGTGCCAGGCATACAGATGCCCCCACAGTGCCAGGTATACAAATGCCCCTCACAGTGCCAGGTATACAGATGCCCCCATAGTGCCAGGTATACAGATGCCCCCATAGTGCCAGGTATACAGATGTCCCCACAGTGCCAGGTATACAGATGCCCCCACAGTGCCAGGTATACAAATGCCCCTCAGTGCCAGGTATACAGATGTCCCCACAGTGCCAGGTATACAGATGTCCCCACAGTGCCAGGTATACAGATGTCCCCACAGTGCCAGGTATACAGATGTCCCCACAGTGCCAGGTATACAGATGTCCCCACAGTGCCAGGTATACAGATGACGCCCACAGTGCCAGGTATACAGATGCCGCCCCCCCCCCCCCCCCCCCCCCGTCCCGCTTACCGCTCCTTTCGGTGGGTACACGGAGGAGAGCGCGGCTATGTTGGGCGGCGGTGTGTAAGACTTGAAACCAGCCGCCGGTTCGAGAGCCAATCAGAGCTCGCGGACCGGCAGACGCGGCTCCTGATTGGCTGCCGGTCCGCGAGCTCTGATTGGCTCACGAACCGGCGGCTGGTTTCAAGTCCTACACGCCGCCGCTGCCCGACAATAGCCGCGCTCTCCTCCGTGTGGTGACAGCTGAGACGCTGCCGCCGGACTGTACGGCGGCGTGTCTCACTGAGAGGAGCGGGTGGGCCGGACCAAACGGCTTCGCGTGCCTTATACGGCCCGCGGGCCGGAGGTTCCCCACCCCTGAATTAGAGTATCTGATGTCCCTAATGATTTGGAGATACTATAACAGGATGGAAAACAGCAGTCAATAAAAATATAGGTGCGGCCTACAAGTCTCAGGCAACGAAATAACATCTAATTCACCAACAAAACATACTTGCCAACATTTTCTCAGTGGACTGAAAATAGAATATATGCTTAGGGTTTAATTCACACAGGATCAAATTGCATTTGGAATTTATTGCACAGGTATCACATTTATCATGTGTATTGTGCTAAGTGAGAAGATAAGGCATATAATAGCGAATAGTTGCGTATAAAAAAAAAAAAAAAAAAAAAAAAAAAAAGAGTATTGTAGGCATCAATGTTAGTATCAACAACTTGCAAAATTTCCTAAAATATATTGCTACTAATATTATATAGATATATCGCACAACAAGCATAGGAAGAGCTAGATAAACCCTTTGGGTGGAGCATGGCAGGATCCCTCACTGGTACACTGTGCAAAGAGCGGCTCATTCTACTACCAGCTATAATCTCCCTGTAACTAATTTTCAAAAGTAGGCAAGTATTAAGTTTTTTTTCTATTATTTTAAGAAGAACATAAATAAGTTACACAATTTAATGTGTAATGCACTATAAAAAGAAGGTAAATAAAATATATAAATATTTATTGTGGTAAAAAAAAGGGTGATACATGATTAAAGCTGTAGAAACATTGAAGAAATAATAGCAACTAAAAAATAGCAACTAAAAGATTATTATACTGTATTTAAAAAAAAAATTAATTACTGAAATGTGCCAATTTCTTCAGATTGTATAATATCTGGTATCTACAAGGCTACCTCTGAGAAACATTTCCCATTCCAGTTCCATCTTTCCTCAACATTAATGGTGTTTAATCACTTAACTGACAATTTATTTCCCCGAAAACCGCTCCGAAATTGTCTGGGTTTTTTTTTATGAGTGAATTAGGTGAAGAACATGAATTTAACCCTATCCCAAATGCTTTTAGTTATAAAAATAGGATTTTGGTACTTACCAGGTAAATCCTTTTCTTTGAATCCATAGGGGGCACTGGAGTACTCTTGGGATATGGACGGCTTCCACCGGAAGAAGGCACTGAATAAATTAATTTTGAGACTACTCCTCCCCTCCATATCCTGCAGCACTTCAGTGTTTTTTACTGAGCCGAACAGGATCGATAGAGAGATTGACAAAAGGAGAATTACATATAGTCTCACAGACAACAATAAAGTTGACACAACGTAACAGACAACTAAACAGTTGACACCATAACTGATTAACCCTTGTTAAATTTAAACCAGTCGTGAAAGTGTGTTACCATAAGAACCACTGGACTCCTAAAACAGGTAAACTGCTCTGGGTGGGCGTCCAGTGCCCCCTATGGATTCAAAGAAAAGGATTTACCTGGTAAGTACCAAAATCCTATTTTCTTTTTCATCCACTAGGGGTCACTGGAGTACTCTTGGGATGTACCAAAGTCTCCTCCGTGGCGGGAGAGCTGTTTGGCACTTGTAACACTAAACGGCCAAAGCTAGATGCTGATGCCGCGAACGTATCAAACTTGTAAAAGCGCACAAACGTGTGCACTGACGACCAAGTAGCCGCACGGCAAAGCTGTGTCGTAGAAGCCCCACGACTCGCTGCCCATGACGTCCCCACAGAACGTGTGGAATGAGCTGTTACTGAAGTAGGTGGCTGTAACTTAGCATAAAGGTAAGCCTGACGTATAGTCAGTTTGATCCATCTGGATAAGGTCTGCTTAGAGGCTGGCCAACCCCTCTTAGCTGCGTCATAGAGAACAAACAACGTATCTGTCTTACGCACAGTAGACGTTCGGGAAACATAGATGCGCAATGCGCGAACCACATCCAACGTTCCAGAATCTCCTGTTAACACAGGAACTACTATTGGTTGATTGATGTGAAAAGACGACACTACCTTTGGTAGAAAAACGGGATTCGTCCGAAGTTCCGCTCTGTCATCATGAAAAATTAAATACGGTGACTTGCATGACAAGGCACCCAAATCTGAAACACGCTTAGCCGAAGCTAAGGCTAAAAGAAAAATCGTTTTCCAAGTGAGAAATTTAATATCCACTTGTTGTAAGGGTTCAAAGTAATCGGACTGTAAGAAATCTAAAACCAGATTCAAGTCCCATGGTGCTGTAGGTGGAATGAAAGGAGGCTGTATCCTCTTTACACCCTATAGAAACGTATGTATTGACTGCAACGAGGCCAATTTCTTTTGAAAATAAATTGACAACGCAGATACCTGCACCTTTAGTGTGGAAAGACGTAGTCCTCCATCTAACCCCATTTGTAAAAATAACAAAAGACGGGATAATTTAAAAGACGATGTCGGAAATTTCCGAGCTTCACACCAACCTATATAAGTACGCCAAATTCTATAATAATGAGCTGCCGTAACTGGCTTCCTAGCTCGTACCATGGTTGGTATAACAGACTCAGGAATGCCCTCTTTCCTTAAGATGGCCTTTTCAACAGCCACCCCGTCAAACGCAGCCGCGCTAAATCGGGGTAAAGGAACGGACCCTGTTGTAACAGGTCCGGACGTAGTGGGAGTGGCCACGGATCGTCTGCGAGTAACCCGAGGAGATCCGAGAACCAAGCCCTCCGAGGCCAATGAGGCGCTATTAGAATGACTGTGACGAACCCTCTCTTGATCCGTTTTAGCAGCAACGGGAGCAGCGGAAACGGTGGAAACAGATACACAAGGCTGTATGGCCACGTGGCTGTGAGAGCATCCACCGCCACTGCCCCTGGATCTCTTGTTCTGGACACATATCTTGACACCTGATGATTGTGGCGGGATGCCATTAGATCCACCTGAGGGTAACCCCACTTCTGGATCAACATCTGAAATACTTCTGGATTTAATGCCCACTCTCCTGGATGAAAATCCCGACGACTGAGAAAATCTGCCTCCCAGTTGTCCACTCCAGGAATGAACACTGCCGATAATATCACCTGGTGATATTCGGCCCATCTGAGGATCCGAGCTACTTCCCGCATAGCCATGCGGCTTCTCGTTCCTCCTTGTTTGTTTATGTATGCGACTGCCGTCGCGTTGTCTGACTGCACCTGAACAGTCTGAAAACGAAACATGTACACCGCTTGTCTTAGAGCATTGTAAATCGCCCTGAGTTCCAGAACATTTATGGATAGCGATCTTTCGTGATCCGCCCAGAGGCCCTGGAGCCGATAACTCTGAACTACAGCTCCCCAACCTCTGAGACTTGCGTCTGTTGTCAGAATTATCCAATTCGCGACGCCAAATCGTCTCCCTGCAGATAGATTGTGTATTTTTAACCACCAGAGAAGAGACACCCTGACTTGTGGTGACAACCTCACCCTGTGGTGCAGCTGCAGATGTGATCCCGACCACTGTGCTAACACCTCCAGTTGAAACGGACGTGAGTGAAATCTTCCGAACTGAAGTGCTTCGAAAGCCGCCACCATTGTGCCTAAAAGGCGAATGCACAAATGTACTGAGACTGTGCGTGGCTTGAGCACTAATTGCACCAGATGACGAATGCCCTGTACTTTCTGTTGTGGCAGGAAAACCCTTTGTTTTACTGTATCGAGAATCATCCCTAGGAATTGAAGTCGTTGACACGGAATTAGATGTGATTTCTTTAAACTGACTATCCAACCGTGCTGAACTAGTACATTGTACGTTAGTAAGGCATGTTGGAGAAGCAATTGTTGAGACGGAGCCTTTATGAGTAGATCGTCTAAATACGGAACAATTATTACCCCTAGGGACCTGAGATGAGCTGTCATCACGGACATTACCTTGGTGAATACCCGAGGCGCTGATGAGAGGCCAAACGGTAGAGCCTGAAATTGGTAATGGTCTCGCCTTATCGCAAACCTTAAGAAACTCTGGTGAGGTGGCCAGATCGGAATGTGCAAATACGCATCCTTGAGATCTAGTGCAATCATGAATTCCTGTGGCTCTAACCCTGCAATTACTGACCTGAGAGATTCCATCTTGAATCTGTGGTAAGTGACGTAATGATTGAGACCTTTTAGGTTCAATATTGGCCTGACTGAGCCATCTGGTTTTGGTACCAGAAACAGACTGGAATAATAACCCTGCCCCTGTTCCTGCACAGGGACCGGAATTATCACTGCAGCATTCAGCAGAGACTGAATGGCAACCTGCAGAACTGCTTTCTTGTCGTCCGACACAGGCAGTCCTGTCGTGAAAAATCTTCCTGTCGGAAGATAATCGAACTCTATTTTGTAACCCTCTAATACTAAATTGCGGATCCACCCATCTGTGGACGTCTGCAGCCACGCCCCCTGAAAGCTCTGAAGGCGTGCTCCCACAATTGGAGATCCGAGATGGGCTGGGAGCCCGTCATGCCACTGGTTTGTTAGTGGTCTTGGTGTCTTGACGACGTGCATTGGATTGTCGGGCACTACGTCCCCGACCTCTTCTGCCCGGCGTGACTGCTCCTCCCTGCCCACGAAAGGGCTGAGTTCTAAAGGATTTGAACGCCGGACCAGAATATTTCCGTTTAGGTATAGTTGTAGGCGATGGAAGAAAAACAGACTTCCCTCCAGTAGCCTCAGAAATCCATTTGTCCAATTCAGGACCAAAAAGTTTCTCGCCATCATAAGGCAATGCCTCTATACCTTTTTTAACCTCCGTCTCCGCCTGCCACGAACGCAGCCAAAGTGCTCGTCGTACTGTGACTAGCGATGAGGACAGGCGAGAAGTAAGCTGACAGACGTCAGTAGAAGCTGTACATAGATATTCAGCAGCTTCCCAGATTTGATCCGCGAGAAGTATAAGATGATCCTCTTGCAGAGCCGATTTGAGCTCCTTTATCCATACCATTAAAGCTTTAGTAACCCAAATGCCAACCAACCCAGGTCTTAACAGCACTCCAGTTGCTGTATACATGGACCTTAGCATAGCCTCTATTTTACGATCTGCAGGGTCTTTAAGCGTAGTAGCAGTTGGTACTGGTATGGTTAACTTCCTCGTAAGTTTAGATACGGATGAATCCACCAATGGTGGGTTCTCCCATGTAGCTGTCAGGGCCTCTGGAAACGGGTAACTCGATTTAAATCTACGAGGAATAGAAAACCGTTTGTCCGGATTTTTCCGTGACTCCAGTAACATTTTATTAAGAGATTCCGAGATAGGGAAACACATCGGAGATCTCTGTCGTTTAGTAAAGACTACTTCATCATTCGTCAGTGGCTCCTCAGTTTCCGTAAACTCCAGCGACTGACGAACTGCTCTGATGAGATTGTCAATACCTGGGCTGTCAAAGTCATCACCTTCTGACTGTTGTTCTATTTCGCCCTCCTCATACTCCTGTTCAGTGAGATCTAGTATCCCAGAGACAGGAAAATTAGTAGGAAAAGGAAACTTATCTTTTCCACTCAAGGTGGACTTATGACCAGTTTGAGACTCCCCAGGTAACTCAAATGGTCTCATCTTAAACTCAGATCTTGCCGCCTCTCTTTCTTCACGAGAGGCGGCCAGCTCTGATTGTAAACCAACTAATACATCTGCAAGTAAAGCCCATGGAGGGTCCTGAGATGCTGGCTTTACTTCTGGAATGGAAATCGTATTTATGGCTGTATTAACAACACATGCTGTACATGCGGTGGATCCATCAGGCAACACACTCTTACAGACATGACATGACAAATGTTTCTTAGATTTTGCTGGTGTCTTACTCATTATGAAGACAGACAATACAAACTCCACACAGACAGACTGCACGACTCAGTAATAACACCAAAGTTCCTGGTATATATCTAGGCAAGTGCAGTGCCTTCCAGCAATACGAAAACTGACCCCAAAATTCCCCTAGTACCACTCTTAGCCGAGATGTAAAATAGGAAACCTGGAACAGACAGGAGAACATTAAACATACTAAGCACCAAGTCTTTCCTAAAAGCTTGACACTGCCAAATACTGTTAAAGTCTCCCCCCACTCCCACGACCTCCGTGTACAGCACCGGGTCTGGGCCTGTGGAAGTTTTGCAAAGGGCCGTGTGAGCGGCCTGTCCTGTAGACCCCGGACAACGGAACTCCTCGGCTGCTGCGGGCGGATGGCGGAAGCAGAGAGCGTGCTGCATAGAGCCGTGGAGCGGCCTATGCACACGTGCTCCCGCCCGCCACACACAGCATAGCGGCGTGTCTGTGTAGCCAAGCAGCGCTGCTGCTGCGCAGGGAACAGCGGTCTCTTAGGATGCTGGGAGCCGGAGAGTGAGAGCGCGCCGCATGGACCGTGAAGCGGCCCATGTACACGCGCTCCGGGCAGCGGTGAGTACCCAACAATCCCCAACAGTGGAGCGGCAGCAAGCGCTGACCGCCCCAACCCAACATACCTGGACCGTGACAAAAGTCTATGACGGGGCTTTCATCCAAGCTCCGTCCAGCTTTCCTGCAGGCAGCCTGCAAGTGGAGTGAGGGAGCTCTTTACAGAGAGGTCCGACACTCACGGCTACTCAGCCGCTTCCACTGTCCCTGACCCACGCCTGTTAGAAGGGGGGAAAGGACGTGGAAATTGAAGAAAAAAAAAAAAACTTAGAAAAAATTCCAATACTTTGTGGACGAGCTCCACTATGCCTTCTAACTGTGTCGAGCACAGAAAAAACACTGAAGTGCTGCAGGATATGGAGGGGAGGAGTAGTCTCAAAATTAATTTATTCAGTGCCTTCTTCCGGTGGAAGCCGTCCATATCCCAAGAGTACTCCAGTGACCCCTAGTGGATGAAAAAGAAAAGGAAAAATAAAAACAATGTTCAACCCCCCCCCCAAACATCGAAACATCGACCGGGAACATTGAGACCATCGGAACATTGCGACCATTGCAGCGGACAGCCTGCAGGTATACAGGGGGGGGGGGGGTCTGGGGGTGGCTTGGGAGGGTTAATTTACACTCCCCAGCGGCTGCCATTGTCTGCAGCCGCTGGAGGGGGGGGGGGGGGGGATCCTGCCGTACTGCCGATCACACAGGGGGAGAGTGCGGGGAGGTCTGACAGCAGCAGCGGGGAAAAGTTTCTCTTCCCTGCCGCTGCTAACACTCTCTATCTGACTGGTCGCATCCTGTGCGACCAGGTCAGATCAGATAGAGCACTTGCAGGCATGGTCGCATCTGATGCGACCATGCCAGGCAAGTGGTTAATGTAGCCTTATACTTTTTCCAGTATATTTTTAATGTTTTTTTTTTTATTATGTTAGAGTTCTGGATCCTAGAATTGTTGACTGAAGATTGTTTCATGCATACACTACCCTTGCAACCAAGAACAGTCATAATTATAACGAACAGTTTGGAACTTGGATCCATATTCCAGTGTCTATACAAAGCCTCCTTTTCAAGTACTACTCACAAATCAACTAGTGGCGGATTTTCCGCTAAACACATGAGGCCTAGTGATGCTATTAAAGAAAACTGAATATTTCACAGAGGAATAGAGAGAGATCGATAATATTTTTCTCATGTCCTCTGCAACGTTAAGATAGCTCATATACAACATACTGCAACTGGTAGTACTACATCGGCAGGGGGACCCTACGTTTCCAAATCCTGTTATACACAATAAATCAGATTTTGTTTATACATATTGTGGATTACTTAGCATTACACTTTGCATACACAATAAAGGCTCCACTTTACTTGTAAGAGCCAGGGCATGTAGTTTAAAATGAAACCTGTTGAGTCCACAACATTTGGCGCAATCACAGAACTATCCACCGTTACCTACAGCTTTCATTGTACTCATCAAGACAAAGGCATGTGCACAGACATAATTTATTTCCCTAGAGTAATGGAAAACTTGTCCTACTGTGAAAAAACTAAATAAAAAAACAATTCAAATGTGATAAGTTGACTAATTGGCTTGCACTCTAAAGGAATGTCTATTGTATTTTTAATGGATATGCCAGAAAGAGGTGGTAAGATTTGGAGCAAACATATCCAAATTGCATGAATAAACAGAGCTAAATGTTCTGGGAAAATAGAGCGTATTCTCTGAGGAGCGTCTGACAAAATTGAGACATCTGCAGTAAAGTTTTACCTTCTCCCTGGAATGTTAGAGATGAACTCCGTGTAACACTGTCTTCCAAGAAAAGACAAAGTGATCAATGCGAGAACACATCAGGCTCCCTTGGACAGGCCAATCAATGCAAGAAAGAACCTTGCCCAGGGCCTTATGCAAATAGAAGCACGTTCTACAACCTAGGGAGGGAACATGCGCAATAGATCAATGGGATCTGATAAAACCTTACAGCTATATCAGCCTCAGACAGTAAATATATAATGATGAATCCCTCATGTTTTCAGTGAACTCTTAAACTAGGTTATTTTCAGCAGCAGAAGGGTAACGAAAGCTCACCAGCCGGAATAAAGCAGGAGGAGAGATTAGGAAAACACACTGTGGCTGCAATTAACAGTTAATTAAGCTAAACTTTTTTTTCCCCTAATGTTTAGGTTCATTTTTTTCTAAACATAGCTTACAACAACATTTTACGATTTAGTATTAATCTATTAA
Organism: Pseudophryne corroboree; assembly: GCF_028390025.1. Taxonomy (NCBI): domain Eukaryota; kingdom Metazoa; phylum Chordata; class Amphibia; order Anura; family Myobatrachidae; genus Pseudophryne; species Pseudophryne corroboree. The sequence continues at coordinate 200,298,718 of NC_086444.1, forward strand.
AGTGGGTGAATTGGAGGCAGAGGCGGAACTACCGGCAGTGCAAGCAGTGCGTTGCACTGGGGCCCGCCTCTGTTCAGGGGCCCAAGCATGTAATGAGTCAAACTGACTCAATACATGCCGCTGTGCGCTGCGGGCAACCGCTGCCCGCAGCGCACAGCCACCCGGAGAGAGAGGAGAGGAGCGGCGCGCACTGCAGCGGTACGGGGTAAGGTGGAGGACGGAGGTGAAGGAGGGAGCCGCAGCAGCGCTTTGTTACTGGTGGAGGCGCTGCTGCTGCTGCTCCTCTGCTTCACTATAGGCTGTCTCTGAGAACAGCCTATAGTGAAGCAGAGGGGCAGCAGCAGCAGCGCCTCCACCAATAACACAGCGCTGCTGCGGCTCCCTCCTCCACCTCCCTCCTCCTTCTTCTCTACTGCCCGGGAAGCTGCACAAGGAGCCTGAGCCAACAGAGAGGGTAAATATAATTTTTCTTTCTTTCTTTCTTGCTTTCTTTCTTTCTTCCTGTCTGTCTGTCTCTTTCTTTTTTTATTTGTTGGGACTGCCTGCCGCAATGTGTAAAAAGGGGGAATCAGCCTGCCGCAATGTGTAAAAAGGGGGGACTGCCTGCCGCTATGTGTAAAAAGGGGGGACTGCCTGCCGCTATGTATAAAAATGGGGAATCTGCCTGCCGCTATGTATAAAAATGGGGAATCTGCCTGCCGCAATGTGTAAAAAGGGGGAATCTGCCTGCCGCAATGTAAAAATGGGGAATCTGCCTGCCGCAATGTGTAAAAAGGGGGAATCAGCCTGCCGCAATGTGTAAAAATGGGGAATCTGCCTGCCGCTATGTATAAAAATGGGGAATCTGCCTGCCGCTATGTGTAAAAAGGTAGAATCTGCCTGCCGTAATGTGTAAAAAGGGCACGCTGTCTGCCGTTATGTGTAAAAAGTGTATGCTGTCTGCCGTAATGTGTAAAATGGGGACGCTGTCTGCCGTAATGTGTAAAATGGGGATGCTGTCTGCCGTTATGTGTAAAAAGTGTATGCTGTCTGCCGTAATGTGTAAAATGGGGACGCTGTCTGCCGTAATGTGTAAAATGGGGACGCTGTCTGCCGTAATGTGTAAAAAGTGCACGCTGTCTGCCGCTATGTGTAACGAGGGCACGCTGTCTGCCGTTATGTGTAAAAAGGGGAATCTGTTCACTGTAAGGTGTAAAAGGGTCTCTACCTGGTGTAGTGGTGCTACTGTGTGGCGTAATTTGAAGAATGGAGACTACTGTGCACCGTTTTATGAATTGGTATTATTTTGTGGACACACCCCTTCCCCACGAAGCCACGCCACTATGTATTTTGCGCGCGCCTACGGCGCGCACTGCCCATGGGGTGGACTTGGATGGGATGGGGGGGCCAAAAGCATTTTGTCGCACCTGGGCCCACCGCTTGCTTGCTCCGCCACTGATTGGAGGTAATGATAACATCAATGCACTAAATGTGTCAAGGGACACAAAAGTGGTGAGTTATCTTTGCCTTACAGGTGTGAGTAGGGTAAGTGCGGGGACGATGTGATAGGATAGGATTCCATTTGTAGTATTTACCCCCCCCCCCCCCCCCCAAAAAAAAAAAAAAATTATCTTGCATTAACAATCTAGATGATATGGGGTGATGGGGGCAGACTGCTTTATAGGAAAGACCTGGGCTAGCCCATACACCTGATTCTAACATAGTTCTCTTTGGAGATTTTTTAAAATGAATTAAGACATTCTGATTGGCTGCGGTGGGTGATAACATCTTGTCTCTGCGCAGCAGTAAAATAGTAATACAGAAAATAAAGGCAAAATAAAGTTAATCCAGCAAGCAGAAGATAAATGTAAAACTGGTGAGAACAAGACAAACACTATTCATGAAGATACTCATTCTACAGTAAGTAGTCCCAAACAGCATGTACAAAAATTACATTTTCATACTAAAGTGGTCTTAACAGCGTCAACGGGTGATAGTCATGTTTAACAGGATGATAAACAGCAGTAGGTACAGTATAGGACTAACATGCAGATGTTTTGGACTAGATAGGGTTATAGAATAAGAGGACATGTACTAAGCAGTGATAAGAGCGGAGAAGTGAGCCAGTGGAGAAGTTGCCCCATCAACAAATCAGCAGCTCTGTATAGTTTTATAGTATGCAAATTATAGACGTTACATCAGTGCTGATTGGTTGCCATGGGCAACTTCTCCACTGGCTCACTTCTCCGGTCTTATCACTGCTTAGTAAATGTCCCCCTATATCACTATTACCCACTGCTGGTGTTTCAATGCTGACAAGTAAACCTGACATATCACCGGAAGGTAAGGCATTAATTTCTAGTCTTCAAACAGAGACAAGGCTGTGATGTGTCACTCCGGCACAGCACATTGCTGCCTGTCATCTTCACACCCTATAGAGGTGCAAAAGGAAACAATAGCCATGGACAGCCTATATTAATAGATGAACACCGTGTAATAATCGGAGGTACATTGGCGGTGATCGAGTCGGCCCTTATGGGTCTAGATGCCCTGAACTATGCACAAGAACAGAACAAAAGCAATCTGAATATGGCTGAAGCCCTGAGCAAACTGTACTGGAGACTCTGCAGGGTAAAATTGATCAGCTAAACTTTACATTAAGCTGAAACTAACCATGAAAAAAAACATTATGCTTAGAAATATTATGGAGGGGAATTAAATTAAGGGCAAACAGATTCACTCAGCTGAATATGCGTAGCAGCCACTGTGCTTTACGGCAGCGGGATCTGCTCAAAGTGTTTGCTAGCCCATAGGATAGAGAGTACTTTTGAGCGAATCAAGGTGCGAAATGGCCGGGCTAAGGGAAAAAAATTGTCCCCCACTAAGAAAATAAAACCTATTGTCCCGATGTGCAGAATCCTCCCCTTCTGCAGAACAGCCCCCTGTGCAGATTCCTCCACACATACAGCATTCACCCTTCCCCCAGTGCAGTCTTCAAACATGCTGGGCAGACGCTTGCTTCCCGGCTCCTGCTGGCTGCACACTGCCGCCGCTGACTGAATCCATCTGGTGCGACAGGCTCCTCACATCACGGGTGATGTCATAATGGGAGGGATCCACCCACGCACTGCCGTACTGGGTAAGGGTCTTCTGAAGCCATCAGAGGCTTATTACAAGGGCACTTGTTCTCATGTTGGTCACAATCTACCTGCGGGTGCTCCGCGAGCTACCGATAGATGGTGACTGACGTTTTGGCCAGGTCTGATCTACAGTAAATTATACAGACGGTCATTATTTAGACCCCATATGGTTACCATGCATTAAGTCGACAGGGTCAATAGGCCGACATGGAAAAGGTAGACAGTACAAGGGTCAACAGTTACAAAGGTCGACAAGGTCAAAAGTCGGCATGTAAATTGTTGACACCAAATAGGACGTAATTTCCTATGTTTCTCTGACGTCCTAGTGGATGCTGGGAACTCCGTAAGGACCATGGGGAATAGCGGCTCCGCAGGAGACTGGGCACAACTAAAAGAAAGCTTTTAGACTACCTGGTGTGCACTGGCTCCTCCCACTATGACCCTCCTCCAAGCCTCAGTTAGATTTCTGTGCCCGGCCGAGCTGGATGCACACTAGGGGCTCTCCTGAGCTCCTAGAAAGAAAGTTTATTTTAGGTTTTTTATTTTACAGTGAGACCTGCTGGCAACAGGCTCACTGCATCGAGGGACTAAGGGGAGAAGAAGCGAACCTACCTGCTTGCAGCTAGCTTGGGCTTCTTAGGCTACTGGACACCATTAGCTCCAGAGGGATCGACCGCATGGAACTGGCCTTGGTGTTCGTTCCCGGAGCCGCGCCGCCGTCCCCCTTACAGAGCCAGAAGCAAGAAGAGGTCCGGAAAATCGGCGGCAGAAGACATCAGTCTTCACCAAGGTAGCGCACAGCACTGCAGCTGTGCGCCATTGCTCCTCATGCACACTTCACACTCCGGTCACTGAAGGTGTAGGGCGCTGGGGGGGGGCGCCCTGAGCAGCAATAAAAACACCTTGGCTGGCAAATATATCACAATATATAGCCCCAGAGGCTATATACGTGATAAATACCCCTGCCAGAATCCATAAAAAAGCGGGAGAAAAGTCTGCGAAAAAGGGGCGGAGCTATCTCCCTCAGCACACTGGCGCCATTTTCTCTTCACAGTGCAGCTGGAAGACAGCTCCCCAGGCTCTCCCCTGTAGTTTGCAGACTCAAAGGGTTAAAAAGAGAGGGGGGGCACTAAATTTAGGCGCAATATTGTATATACAAGCAGCTATTGGGAAAAATTCACTCAATATAGTGTTAATCCCTAAATTATATAGCGCTCTGGTGTGTGCTGGCATACTCTCTCTCTGTCTCCCCAAAGGGCTGTGTGGGATCCTGTCCTCAGTCAGAGCATTCCCTGTGTGTGTGCGGTGTGTCGGTACGGCTGTGTCGACATGTTTGATGAGGAGGCTTATGTGATGGCAGAGCAGATGCCGATAAATGTGATGTCGCCCCCCTGTGGGGCCGACACCAGAGTGGATGGATAGGTGGAAGGTATAAACCGACAGTGTCAACTCCTTACATAAAAGGCTGCATGACGTAACAGCTATGGGACAGCCGGCTTCTCAGCCCGCGCCTGCCCAGGCGTCTCAAAGGCCATCAGGGGCTCAAAAACGCCCGCTCCCTCAGATGGCAGACACAGATGTCGACACGGAGTCTGACTTCAGTGTCGACGAGGTTGAGACATATACACAATCCACTAGGAACATCCGTTACATGATCCCGGCAATAAAAAATGTGTTACACATTTCTGACATTAACCCAAGTACCACTAAAAAAGGGTTTTATGTTTGGGGAGAAAAAGCAGGCAGTGTTTTGTTCCCCCATCAAATGAGTGAATGAAGTGTGAAAAAGCGTGGGTTCCCCCGATAAGAAACTGGTAATTTCTAAAAAGTTACTGATGGCGTACCCTTTCCCGTCAGAGGATAAGTTACGCTGGGAGATATCGCCTAGGGTGGATAAGGCGCTCACACGTTTGTCAAAAAAGGTGGCACTGCCGTCTTAGGATACGGCCACTTTGAAGGTACCTGCTGATAAAAAGCAGGAGGCTATCCTGAAGTCTGTATTTACACACTCAGGTACTAGACTGAGACCTGCAGATAGTGCTGCTGCAGCGTGGTCTGTAACCATGTCAAACAGGGATACTATTTTGCGAACATAAGACGTCGTCTTATATATGAGGGATGCACAGAGGGATATTTTGCCGGTTGGCATCCAGAATTAATGCAATGTCCATTCTGTCAGGAGGGTATTAGAGACCCGACACTGGACAGGTGATGCTGACTTTAAAAGGCACATAGAGCCTTATAAGGGTGAGGAATTGTTTGGGGATGGTCTCTGGGACCTCGTATCCACAGCAACAGCTGGGAAGAAATTTTTTTACCTCAGGTTTCCTCACAGCCTAAGAAAGCACTGTATTATCAGGTACAGTCCTTTCGGCTTCAGAAAAGCAAGCGGGTCAAAGGCGCTTCCTTTCTGCACAGAGACGAGGGAAGAGGGAAAAAGCTGCACCAGTCAGCCAGTTCCCAGAATCAAAATTCTTCCCCAGCTTCCTCTGAGTCCACCGCATGACGCGGGGGCTCCACAGGCGTAGCCAGGTACGGTGGGGGGCCACCTCAAAAATTTCAGCGATCAGTGGGCTTGCTCACAGGTGGGTCCCTGGATCCTTCAAGTAGTATCTCAGGGGTACAAGCTGGAATTCGAGGCGTCTCCCCCCCGCCGTTTCCTCAAATCTGCCTTGCCGACAACTCCCTCAGGCAGGGAGGCTGTGCTAGAGGCAATTCACAAGCTGTATTCCCAGCAGGTGATAGTCAAGGTGCCCCTACTTCAACAAGGACGGGGTTACTATTCCACACTGTTTGTGGTACCGAAACCGGACGGTTCGGTGAGACCCATTTTAAATTTGAAATCCTTGAACACATACATAAAAAAATTCAAGTTCAAGATGGAATCGCTCAGGGCGGTTATTGCAAGCCTGGAGGAGGGGGATTACATGGTATCCCTGGACATCAAGGATGCTTACCTACATGTCCCCATTTACCATCCTCACCAGGAGTACCTCAGATTTGTGGTACAGGATTGCCATTACCAATTCCAAACACTGCCGTTTGGACTGTCCACAGCACCGAGGGTCTTTACCAAGGTAATGGCAGAAATGATGATACTCCTTCGAAAAAAGGGAGTTTTAATTATCCCGTACTTGGACGATCTCCTTATAAAGGCGAGGTCCAAGGAGCAGTTGTTGGTCGGAGTAGCACTATCTCGGGAAGTGCTACAACAGCACGGATGGATTCTATACATTCCAAAGTCACAGCTGGTTCCTACCACACGCCTACTGTTCCTGGGGATGGTTCTGGACACAGAACAGAAAAAAGTGTTTCTCCCGCAGGAGAAAGCCAAGGAGCTGTCATCTCTAGTCAGAGACCTCCTGAAACCAAAACAGGTATCGGTGCATCACTGCACACGAGTCCTGGGAAAAATGGTAGCTTCTTACTAAGCAAAATTCCATTCGGCAGGTTCCATGCAAGAACCTTTCAGTGGGACCTCTTGGACAAGTGGTCGGGATCGCATCTTCAGATGCATCGGCTGATAACCCTGTCTCCAAGGACCCAGGTATCTCTACTGTGGTGGCTGCAGAGTGCTCATCTTCAAGAGGGCCGCAGATTCGGCATACAGGACTGGGTCCTGGTAACCACGGATGCCAGCCTTCGAGGCTGGGGGGCAGTCACACAGGGAAGAAATTTCCAAGGACTTTGGTCAAGTCAGGAGTCGTCCCTACACATAAATATTCTGGAACTGAGGGCCATTTACAATGCCCTAAGTCTGGTAAGGCCTCTGCTTCAAAACCAGCCGGTACTGATCCAATCAGACAACATCACGGCAGTCGCCTTTGTAAACCGACAGGGTGGCACAAGAAGCAGGATGGCGATGGCAGAAGCCACAAGGATTCTCCGATGGGCGGAGAATCACGTCTTAGCACTGTCAGCAGTGTTCATTCCGGGAGTGGACAACTGGGAAGCAGACTTCCTCAGCAGACACGACCTACACCCAGGAGAGTGGGGACTTCATCCAGAAGTCTTCCAACTGTTGGTAAACCGTTGGGAAAGGCCACAGGTGGACATGATGGCGTCCCGCCTAAACAAAAAACTAGATATTGCGCCAGGTCAAGGGACCCTCAGGCAATAGCTGTGGACGCTCTAGTGACACCGTGGGTGTACCAGTCGGTTTATGTATTCCCTCCTCTGCCTCTCATACCAAAGGTACTGAGAATAATAAGAAAACGAGGAGTAAGAATGATACTCGTGGTTCCGGATGGGCCAAGAAGAGCTTGGTACCCAGAACTTCAAGAAATGATATCAGAGGACCAATGGGCTCTACCGCTCAGACAGGATCTGCTACAGCAGGGGCCCTGTCTGTTCCAAGACTTACCGCGGCTGCGTTTGATGGCATGGCGGTTGAATTCCGGATCCTAAAGGAAAAAGGCATTCCGGAGGAAGTCATTCCTATGCTGATAAAAGCCAGGAAAGAAGTAACCGCAAACCATTATCACCGTATTTGGCGAAAATATGTTGCGTGGTGTGAGGCCAGGAAGGCCCCAACAGAGGAATTTCAGCTGGGTCGTTTTCTGCACTTCCTACAGTCAGGAGTGACTATGGGCCTAAACTTGGGTTCCATTAAGGTCCAGATTTCGGCTCTGTCGATTTTCTTCCAGAAAGAACTGGCTTCACTGCCTGGAGTTCAGACATTTGTAAAGGGAGTGCTACATATTCAGCCCCCTTTTGTGCCTCCTGTGGCACCTTGGGATCTCAACGTGGTGTTGAGTTTCCTAAAATCACATTGGTTTGAGCCACTTAAAACTGTGGATTTGAAATATCTCACGTGGAAAGTGGTCATGTTATTGGCCTTGGCTTCGGCCAGGCGTGTGTCAGAATTGGCGGCTTTGTCATGTAAAAGCCCTTATCTGATTTTCCATATGGATAGGGCAGAATTGAGGACTCGTCCCCAGTTTCTCCCTAAGGTGGTATCAGCTTTTCACTTAAACCAACCTATTGTAGTGCCTGCGGCTACTAGGGACTTGGAAGATTCCAAGTTACTGGACGTAGTCAGGGCCTTAAAAATTTATATTTCCAGGACGGCTGGAGTCAGGAAAACTGACTCGCTTTTTATCCTGTAGGCACCCAACAAAATAGGTGCTCCTGCTTCTAAGCAGACTATTGCTCGCTGAATTTGTAGCACAATTCAGCTGGAGCATTCGGCGGCTGGATTGCCGCATCCTAAATCAGTAAAAGCCCATTCCACGAGGAAAGTGGGCTCATCTTGGGCGGCTGCCCGAGGGGTCTCGGCTTTACAACTTTGCCGAGCTGCAACTTGGTCAGGGGCAAACACGTTTGCAAAATTCTACAAATTTGATACCCTGGCTGAGGAGGACCTTGAGTTCTCTCATTCGGTGCTGCAGAGTCATCCGCACTCTCCCGCCCGTTTGGGAGCTTTGGTATAATCCCCATGGTCCTTACGGAGTTCCCAGCATCCACTAGGACGTCAGAGAAAATAAGATTTTACTCACCGGTAAATCTATTTCTCGTAGTCCGTAGTGGATGCTGGGCGCCCATCCCAAGTGCGGATTGTCTGCAATACTTGTATGTAGTTATTGCCTAACTAAGGGTTATTGTTGAGCCATCTGTTGAGAGGCTCAGTTATATTTCATACTGTTAACTGGGTATAGTATCACAAGTTATACGGTGTGGCTGGTATGAGTCTTACCCGGGATTCAAAATCCTTCCTTATTGTGTCAGCTCTTCCGGGCACAGTATCCTAACTGAGGCTTGGAGGAGGGTCATAGTGGGAGGAGCCAGTGCACACCAGGTAGTCTAAAAGCTTTCTTTTAGTTGTGCCCAGTCTCCTGCGGAGCCGCTATTCCCCATGGTCCTTACGGAGTTCCCAGCATCCACTACGGACTACGAGAAATAGATTTACCGGTGAGTAAAATCTTATTTTCATCATATGTGACCTCAATTATTGCAACGTATACCCTCGTGGGTTCACTTCGCTCGCCACACTTCGGGCAAGGGCCCTCATTCCGAGTTGATCGCTCGCTAGCTATTTTTTGCAGAGCAGCGATCAGATAGTCGCCGCCTCCAGGGGAGTGTATTTTCGCTTTGCAAGTGTGCAAACGCTCGTGCAGCCGAGCGGGACGAAAAAGTTTCTTGCAGTTTCTGAGTAGGTCTGAACTTACTCAGCATTTGCGATCACTTCAGCCTGTCCGGTCCCGGAATTGACGTCAGACACCCACCCTGCAAACGCTTGGACACACCTGCATTTTCCCTACCCCTCCCAGAAAACGGTCAGTTGGCACCCATAAACACCCTCTTCCTGTCAATCTCCTTGTGATCGGTTGTGCGAATTGATTAGTCGCTAGAAGCCTTGCACAGCAACGATGCTGTTTGTAACTATACGACGCGCGTGCGCATTGCGGTGCATACGCATGCGCAGTAGTAACCTGATCGCTGCGCTGAGAAAATTGGCAGCGTGCGATCAACTCGGAATGACCCCCAAGGTTCATATTCCCAATTGATGATAAATCAAGCAAAAGTTGAAAAATATATGGGGGAAAAATGTCATCCATATGCATGTCGACCACTGTCATGTCCACTCTTTGAACCTGTTGACATTTTAATCATGTTGACCTTATCACTATGTCGACATAATGCATTTCGACCATATGGGGTCATCCTATTGACTATCTAGACACGGTCTATCTATACATTGGAACCCAGTGGGAATGGCCTATGCATTGCCAGAGGTCCAGTGAGTCTTTATCACCAGCAAGGGCTCCATATATCTGGCCTATCACTTTGTTATAAAGCTGAAAATAAAATTAAAGAGGAACAGAGCAACTTCTGCATCACATGACCTCTTCTTCACTGTGCATGGAGGGCACGCAGCATACAAGAGGATGAGAAAATGCAGCTAGGCAGCACAGTGGCACAACAGTTAGCTCGCTGCCTAACAACACGGGGAACCTGGGTGTGGGTGAGCACTTACGCGTACATCAGGTGACCATCACTGTTCAGGACCAATCCCATTTGAATCAGTATATAATATATGGACGACTGATGTGATCGTCCACAACAATACTTTAAATCGAACAAATCCTAAATTGAAACAATTATTTATGAATTAAGTAAAATATTATTATGAAATGTGTAACAAGGTGCTGAGGGAAAAACATTCACAACAGTGAAATCTTTACACAGAATGAAACATGTCCATGATAATGGAAAAAACGTTTTGGGATAACAGAGCATCAAATTACATTCCACATTAGTTTTTGATGAATACTATACTACAACTACAGTGCTTCTATATATGACACTGCACTTGTACTTGGTGATTTTACATGGGGTTGTTTATTTGATTAATACAGAATAAATGCAATGAAAACATTTTCATCACTGTTTTCTGTCCAAATAAAAACAGGATAAAAAAAAAAAACTTTTTTAAAATAGATTAGAATTATTTTCTCAATGACAGAAATGCCTAGGGGAAAAAGGACTTTTTTATGCACAGTGTTGTTCATGGTGAGGTCTGCCCTTGTCTGTGGTGCTGAAATGAATGCAGTAATTATCCTTCTTCGGTCACCTGCATGTCATAGGTATGACATTGGATCTGTTCACCTGGTGCTTTCTAACATATGATGGCTTTCATGTGTCCTGGGTTTTTCAAGGCAGTCCTAACTTTACTTGCTATAAGTGTAGGTACCTTTTATATTTCTAGAGCAGCTTTCCCATGCATTCACATTAACAAACAATTGGGCTATGCTCCCCTATTAAGCATTTAGTACTAGAGAGAAGGAAGAAGCCACAGCAGCTTCATGGAAAGTGCAAATAACACGTCACAGGAGTGTCCCAGTTTCCTTGAGAAGGATGGAAGCCTTAATCTCATGAAGTCAATAACTAGGCCAGAGCAGATCGGCAACGTAAGCAATTTCAGCATCTGCAGACTTCTGGTTATTGAATTAAAACGGTCATAATTTTCAGAGGTGTCCAATAAGTATCTCGTAACAACAGAATGGAAAATCTTCTGAAATATACTGAGTAATATGTAGGTGCTATAGAAATAAAAACACACTGTAAATACAGTAATAAATTCTAAAGCATTTATAGAAACCTGTAATGTGGAATAAATGTAATGTGGAATGTGTGTGTGTGTGTGTGTGTGTGTGTGTGTCTGTGTGTGTCTGTGTGTGTCTGTGTGTGTGTGTGTGTGTGTGTGTGTGTGTGTGTGTGTATATATATATATATTTTTTTTTTAACACATGCCCAAACGTAATCATACCATCTGTGTTTCAAATAAACGTGAACATTCCGCAAGGTAATACGTATTGCGCCCATTACATACTTCCCTACTCTTCCAGAATATTCAGGAGACTCATGATTTTTTGGGTTGTCTCCCGCACCCCACTGTATGTGGGCATATCTCCCACATCCTGCCAGCTTCCTAGTGAGATACGGGAATTGCGTTGGGGAGAGGAGAGGGCAAGGTAAAATGACGCAAATCACATAATTTTAGAACCGCTCCCCATCCGCATACCCATGAATTGCGCCATTTTTCAATGTTGGGGGAAGAGCATAATGACAGGGGAGAGTACGCAATCCCCCGAAGCGTGCAGAGAAGACAACAAGAGTCGGCAAGTATGGCCCACTAGTTAAAGCAGGAAAAAGTTAAACTGGGACATTGATCTAAAATCCAAATGGCACCAAGGGCCTGAGTCAGGGAATGTACGCAAACCTGATATTTTAGAGGTTGTGCAATGATTGTCCGAATGCGCATGCATCTGAGCCGCACTGCGCATGTGCCACAACGGACTCATGATAGCTGCCGCTAGGCGGATTTATTTGCAGAGTGTGTGACAGTTGGGCACTGTTTGGGGGTGGGTACGGGGAGTGGAGGCAAAGGCACAGGTGTGTCACAGCTTGAGTCTGCGATCCCATAGGCAGTAACAGTGGCGCTACCATCCCACTTCCTGTGGTCAAGTCCTCAGAGCTACTCAGAAGTTTGATAACGGACTGATCTGAAACCAAAATTCATAAAGCCGACGGTGGGCGTCTCAGTACATATCAGATGGCTGCGGTATTTGCATATTTTCACCCCCATAACTGCGTACACATTTGCAGCTGCGGCGGCATTAGCGCACAACTCAGACGCAAGCTCAATATTCCTATTTTTCTGCACACCTCCACACATACAGTTTCCCCGCCTGATGCCTAAGTTGTAGAATATTCTGAAGCTCTTGGCAGGCATGTAATAAAGTGATGTCACACAATCATTAACCATCCATATATGTAACAGGGAGCTGCAATCAAGGTCAGCGTTTTCCCACCCGTACAGCTTGTTCGGAAAACCCGAGATGCTGAGAATACTCGGTACATATGAGTGGATCTTGATTACTTTATGAGTTCACTTCTAGTGTTTCAAGCACAAGGTGTTTAACTAGCTTTAATTTACCCCCAAGGGGCTTATTTCACTCATATATTTAGTAGGAACTTTACTAAATCTGCAGCATATCTTGTTCAAATGCAATAAAATATTAATTACCCCGAGCACTACATAAACACAAAATAAATAAAAAAAGCCAACTAAATATCCAGAAATGAACACCAAAGTATCCTATGTTATCTGATAAGATTGCAGGTAATATTAACACATATTTAAAAAAGAAAACACAAAACATTTTATGACAAGCATAAAGAACTAGTTTTATTTTACAAGTTCATGTGGAACAAATACAGTTAGTGTATAGAAATACACACTTCCTTACAGGAAAGCCATCCGCGGCAATAAAAATAAACCACAAATGTAGCATCAATGTGTTCTGGACAAACAGTTTGCTATATTTATTTCAACCATTTTAAATTACATTTTTAACTTCAGATGTTTTGTTTCCTGCAGCTGCTAATAAATGCAGTGTTATCTTCTTGGCTTATTTCTGTGCTTTTCAGCTATGTTTTTGAACTGTACAGCACATCTGCTTATCATTGCTGCCCTGGGATAGAGACCAACTTTTACAACAGGAATTGCTGTTAAGCAGGGAAGCAAAGTTACAGCAATATAATCCTTGAGTTCCACTTTTGCTTTCTATAGTTTATGACCGTGGCTCTCAAACTGTGTGCCATGGCACCCTGGGGTGCCTCAGGGTACTTGCAGGGGTGCCCTGGGCTGGTGGTCAAGGACCACTCAAATTATTTACAGTCACTGTAATAGACAAAACCAGTGCTTGTGACTTCCAATCATAAAATATGTGGCCAAACAGAAGTGAATCCTGTCCCTCACCACATAAATGACCGTAAGGATGACACAATTTACTTAATTTAATATTATATTCTGAACTTCTCAATAAGAAGCTTTTGGCCTAGGGGTGCCTTGAAAAGAATTCTGATACTCTAGGGCGCCATGACTCAAAGTTTGAGAACCACTGGTCTATAACAAGGGTGGGCCACAAGTAGCAGTCGGGGACAACCACACACATCCCAACATGCACTGCCACAGTACTGCTGTTAGGTATTCGGTATGATTTGCCAATGGACAGAATGCCGGCTGTCAGAATACAGACAGTGGCATTCCATCTGTCAGAATCCCGACAGCAAGGCAGCGACTCCCCTCGCGGGCGCGCTGCGCATGCCACGCTTTGGGCCCAGTGGACCGCTTCACTCGCCATAGGTTATATATTCCCACTCGGGTGGACCCACCAGCCGGGTGGGAATACCGTGCTGAGGTCAGGATTCCTACCGCCAGCATTTTAACGCCTGTTGGGATTCTGAACGCCAGGATCCCGACAGGCGGTATATTAACCACATCCTGCTGTTATGGAATGCTAAAAATGTGGCAGGGAATGCTGGGATGTGTAGTTCCACAGCAGATGTAGCAGCAGGTTTTGCCTACCCCTATCAGCAGAAATGGGATGTTGACTGTTCATTCTGCTGTGTGCTGTGGTTGGCATTGGACTGGGAGACAAATTCCACAGTAAAAGAGTTTTCATGCGGCTCCGTAGTCTGGTACATGGTAGAACTGTGCTGTGCTCTCCACACTGGATTAAATAATATCCATAGACAGGTAAAATGGTTATTAAAGTAAATTATTTTAAGGCAGAAAAGAGACTTGCAAGACGAAACTGTGTACTTGGTAAAAGTTGTGTGAGGGCATGTACTAGCCCAAGTTTCCCCAAACGCCATTACAGTCCAGGTTTTAAGGCTATCCATTCTTGAGTCCACATGGTTAAACTGAATTGATGGAGGTACTAATTAAGGCTCTATTTACTAAGCCTTGGAGAGAGATAAAGTGGATGGAGATAAAGTACCAACCAACCAGCTCCTAATGGTAATTTTTCAAACACAGCCTGGAACATGACAGTTAGGAGCTGATTGGCTAGCACTTTATCTCCATCCACTTTACCTCTTTCCAATGCTTAGTAAATGGACCCCCTAGTCACATGTGCTAAAGCATGGATTTTTTTTTATAACTTGGACTGTAATAATGGAATTTGGGAAACTCTGTGCTAGGCGATAAGTTAAAGCGACTGGATTGTTAAAGTTACAGCAGTCACTTGCCAAGTGTCTGTTAGAAACACCTAGTGTACGAGTGATAAGGAATAGCCCTCTCCACAATTCCCACACAACACACTGTACTCCTGTAACAGATAAGTCTGCACTTATTAGGTGTCAGTCACATATTATTCAGTAGCCCAGTGCAGGCTGGAACATATAATTATTAATCACCGCCAAATCATCCCTCTCATAGCGTGTCACATTTCTGTATCACTACTTTGCTAAATAACAGCTTTCTGTACCCCCTAGAGATGTGTACAACGCTGCACTGTCCCATCTGCCTCTCGTCTAGACAGATATGAGCATTTTACTACTAAGAAGCCACTATTAATCTCTAGAGTATATTGATTCCTTGTTTAACATATTTAGACGTTAAATAAAGGCTGTTCCTGCATATAATCATTAACATGAACTTCCCTCTTGCAGGTTTATGTTTGCATCCCACAATTATATAACCACTTGTATAATATTTAGCTGTTAAGCGAAACAAAAATGCGATAAATGGTAGCGATTGCTGTGTACATAACACAGGGGTGTCTGTATCATTGGAACCGTAAGTATTAACGTGTGTGTTTCAAGAAATGGTTACATTATTATAAACTCTAAAAAAATAAACACCCAACAACATTAATAATCTATATAGTAAGCAATAGCAACAGGTGAGCAGGCCGCAGACAGAGAGCTTCCAGGGTTAATACTGCAGCTGATGCAGCACCGCAGACAGGGAGCTTCCAGGGTTAATACTGCAGCTGATGCAGCACCGCAGACAGAGAGCTTCCAGGGTTAATACTGTAGCTGACGCAGCACCGCAGACAGGGAGCGTCCAGGGTTAATAGTACTGCAGCTGATGCAGCACCGCAGACAGGGAGCTTCCAGGGTTAATACTGTAGCTGACGCAGCACCGCAGACAGGGAGCGTCCAGGGTTAATACTGTAGCTGACACAGCACCGCAGACAGGGAGCTTCCAGGGTTAATACTGTAGCTGACGCAGCACCGCAGACAGGGAGCGTCCAGGGTTAATACTGTAGCTGATGCAGCACCGCAGACAGGGTGCTTCCAGGGTTAATACTGTAGCTGACGCAGCACCGCAGACAGGGAGCGTCCAGGGTTAATACTGCAGCTGACGCAGCACCGCAGACAGGGAGCTTCCAGGGTTAATACTGTAGCTGATGCAGCACCGCAGACAGAGAGCTTCCAGGGTTAATACTGCAGCTGACGCAGCACCGCAGACAGGGAGCTTCCAGGGTTAATACTGTAGCTGATGCAGCACCGCAGACAGGGTGCTTCCAGGGTTAATACTGTAGCTGACGCAGCACCGCAGACAGGGAGCGTCCAGGGTTAATACTGTAGCTGATGCAGCACCGCAGACAGGGAGCGTCCAGGGTTAATACTGTAGCTGATGCAGCACCGCAGACAGGGAGCGTCCAGGGTAAATACTGTAGCTGACGCAGCACCGCAGAAAGGGAGCGTCCAGGGTTAATACTGTAGCTGATGCAGCACCGCAGACAGGGAGCGTCCAGGGTTAATACTGTAGCTGACGCAGCACCGCAGACAGAGAGCTTCCAGGGTTAATACTGTAGCTGATGCAGCACCGCAGACAGGGAGCGTCCAGGGTTAATACTGTAGCTGACGCAGCACCGCAGACAGGGAACTTCCAGGGTTAATACTGCAGCTGATGCAGCACCGCAGACAGGGAGCTTCCAGGGTTAATACTGTAGCTGATGCAGCACCGCAGACAGGGAGCGTCCAGGGTTAATACTGTAGCTGACGCAGCACCGCAGACAGAGAGCTTCCAGGGTTAATACTGTAGCTGACGCAGCACCGCAGACAGGGAGCGTCCAGGGTTAATACTGTAGCTGACGCAGCACCGCAGACAGGGAACTTCCAGGGTTAATACTGCAGCTGATGCAGCACCGCAGACAGAGAGCTTCCAGGGTTAATACTGTAGCTGATGCAGCACCGCAGACAGGGAGCTTCCAGGGTTAATACTGTAGCTGACGCAGCACCGCAGACAGGGAGCGTCCAGGGTTAATACTGTAGCTGACGCAGCACCGCAGACAGGGAACTTCCAGGGTTAATACTGCAGCTGATGCAGCACCGCAGACAGGGAGCTTCCAGGGTTAATACTGTAGCTGACGCAGCACCGCAGACAGGGAGCGTCCAGGGTTAATACTGTAGCTGACGCAGCACCGCAGACAGAGAGCTTCCAGGGTTAATACTGTAGCTGACGCAGCACCGCAGACAGGGAGCGTCCAGGGTTAATACTGTAGCTGACGCAGCACCGCAGACAGGGAACTTCCAGGGTTAATACTGCAGCTGATGCAGCACCGCAGACAGAGAGCTTCCAGGGTTAATACTGTAGCTGATGCAGCACCGCAGACAGGGAGCTTCCAGGGTTAATACTGTAGCTGACGCAGCACCGCAGACAGGGAGCGTCCAGGGTTAATACTGTAGCTGACGCAGCACCGCAGACAGGGAACTTCCAGGGTTAATACTGCAGCTGATGCAGCACCGCAGACAGAGAGCTTCCAGGGTTAATACTGTAGCTGATGCAGCACCGCAGACAGGGAGCGTCCAGGGTTAATACTGTAGCTGACGCAGCACCGCAGACAGGGAGCTTCCAGGGTTAATACTGTAGCTGACGCAGCACCGCAGACAGAGAGCTTCCAGGGTTAATACTGTAGCTGACGCAGCACCGCAGACATGGAGCGTCCAGGGTTAATACTGTAGCTGACGCAGCACCGCAGACAGGGAGCGTCCAGGGTTAATACTGTAGCTGACGCAGCACCGCAGACAGGGAGCGTCCAGGGTTAATACTGTAGCTGACGCAGAACCGCAGACAGGGAGCGTCCAGGGTTAATACTGCAGCTGACGCAGCACCGCAGACAGGGAGCTTCCAGGGTTAATACTGCAGCTGACGCAGCACCGTAGACAGGGAGCTTCCAGGGTTAATACTGTAGCTGACGCAGAACCGCAGACAGGGAGCGTCCAGGGTTAATACTGCAGCTGACGCAGCACCGCAGACAGGGAGCTTCCAGGGTTAATACTGTAGCTGACGCAGCACCGTAGACAGGGAGCTTCCAGGGTTAATACTGTAGCTGATGCAGCACCGCAGACAGAGAGCTTCCAGGGTTAATACTGTAGCTGATGCAGCACCGCAGACAGGGAGCTTCCAGGGTTAATACTGCAGCTGATGCAGCACCGCAGACAGGGAGCTTCCAGGGTTAATACTGTAGCTGACGCAGCACCGCAGACAGGGAGCGTCCAGGGTTAATACTGTAGCTGATGCAGCACCGCAGACAGAGAGCTTCCAGGGTTAATACTGCAGCTGACGCAGCACCGCAGACAGGGAGCGTCCAGGGTTAATACTGTAGCTGATGCAGCACCGCAGACAGAGAGCTTCCAGGGTTAATACTGCAGCTGACGCAGCACCGCAGACAGGGAGCGTCCAGGGTTAATACTGTAGCTGATGCAGCACCGCAGACAGAGAGCTTCCAGGGTTAATACTGCAGCTGACGCAGCACCGCAGACAGGGAGCGTCCAGGGTTAATACTGTAGCTGATGCAGCACCGCAGACAGAGAGCTTCCAGGGTTAATACTGCAGCTGACGCAGCACCGCAGACAGGGAGCGTCCAGGGTTAATACTGTAGCTGATGCAGCACCGCAGACAGAGAGCTTCCAGGGTTAATACTGTAGCTGATGCAGCACCGCAGACAGGGAGCGTCCAGGGTTAATACTGTAGCTGACGCAGCACCGCAGACAGGGAGCGTCCAGGGTTAATACTGTAGCTGACGCAGAACCGCAGACAGGGAGCTTCCAGGGTTAATACTGTAGCTGACGCAGCACCGTAGACAGGGAGCTTCCAGGGTTAATACTGTAGCTGACGCAGAACCGCAGACAGGGAGCGTCCAGGGTTAATACTGCAGCTGACGCAGCACCGCAGACAGGGAGCGTCCAGGGTTAATACTGTAGCTGACGCAGCACCGCAGACAGAGAGCTTCCAGGGTTAATACTGTAGCTGATGCAGCACCGCAGACAGAGAGCTTCCAGGGTTAATACTGTAGCTGATGCAGCACCGCAGACAGGGAGCGTCCAGGGTTAATACTGTAGCTGACGCAGCACCGCAGACAGGGAGCTTCCAGGGTTAATACTGTAGCTGACGCAGCACCGCAGACAGAGAGCTTCCAGGGTTAATACTGCAACTGACGCAGCACCGCAGACAGGGAGCTTCCAGAGTTAATACTGTAGCTGACGCAGCACAGCAGACAGGGAGCTTCCAGGGTTAATACTGTAGCTGATGCAGCACCGCAGACAGGGAGCATCCAGGGTTAATACTGTAGCTGATGCAGCACCGCAGACAGAGAGCTTCCAGGGTTAATACTGTAGCTGATGCAGCACCGCAGACAGGGAGCTTCCAGGGTTAATACTGCAGCTGATGCAGCACCGCAGACAGGGAGCTTCCAGGGTTAATAATGTAGCTGATGCAGCACCGCAGACAGGGAGCGTCCAGGGTTAATACTGCAACTGACGCAGCACCGCAGACAGGGAGCTTCCAGAGTTAATACTGTAGCTGACGCAGCACAGCAGACAGGGAGCTTCCAGGGTTAATACTGTAGCTGATGCAGCACCGCAGACAGGGAGCGTCCAGGGTTAATACTGTAGCTGATGCAGCACCGCAGACAGAGAGCTTCCAGGGTTAATACTGTAGCTGATGCAGCACCGCAGACAGGGAGCTTCCAGGGTTAATACTGCAGCTGATGCAGCACCGCAGACAGGGAGCTTCCAGGGTTAATAATGTAGCTGATGCAGCACCGCAGACAGGGAGCGTCCAGGGTTAATACTGTAGCTGATGCAGCACCGCAGACAGAGAGCTTCCAGGGTTAATACTGTAGCTGATGCAGCACCGCAGACAGGGAGCTTCCAGGGTTAATACTGTAGCTGACGCAGCACCGCAGACAGGGAGCGTCCAGGGTTAATACTGCAGCTGATGCAGCACCGCAGACAGGGAGCTTCCAGGGTTAATACTGTAGCTGATGCAGCACCGCAGACAGGGAGCTTCCAGGGTTAATACTGCAGCTGACGCAGCACCGCAGACAGGGAGCTTCCAGAGTTAATACTGTAGCTGACACAGCACCACAGACAGGGAGCGTCCAGGGTTAATACTGCAGCTGACGCAGCACCGCAGACAGGGAGCTTCCAGAGTTAATACTGTAGCTGACGCAGCACCACTGGTAAGTGTTTGGACAGATTGGTACAAAATGCTGTGAGACGGCTTTGCTGTTTTATGCAATTATTTCTCACTATGACATATATTAGGCTGTCCTTGTCAGAATCTCTGGGATGTCTTAACTCTTCTCGTGTTCTACGTTTTCATGGACTGTTCATAACTATAGAGTAAAATTGCTCTCAGTATAAAATAAGTATCTTGTGTAGAGCAATATTAGATACTAAAATATTATTAAAAATGACACTATTTGCTAAATGTAATAGCCTCCGATGTGCCGGAAGAGCGGGACTTTCTGCGACTTTGCTGCTTTTTTTTTTAAGCAGAAAACATTTACAAGGCAAACCAGGTTGATTGCTGCTTTTAAAAAAAACGAGCAGACTCCCAAAGGGAGTTATTCAGGTTTGTTAGCAAACCAAAAAAGTAAGCAACTGGGCAAAACCACGTTGCACTGCAGGAGGGGCAGATATAACATTAGCAGAGAGAGTTAGAATTGGGTGGGTTATTTTGTTTCTGTGCAGAGTAAATACTGCCTGCTTTGTTTTTACACTGCAATGTAGATTTCAGTTTGAACACACCCCACCCAAATCTAACTCTCTGCACATGTGGTATCTGCCCCACCTGCAGTGCACATGGTTTTGCCCAGTTGCTTTCTTTTTTGGTTCGTCAACAAACCTGAATTAGAACCAAAGTCTGGCACCTATTACATTTAGCCATATTTACCAACATTTTAAATTTTGTAATCAAAACACCAAATCTAACATTGTACTACAGCTTTGTGTGGGAAAAAATACATAATGAATGTACAACTGCTGTTATGGGGTTTTTATTTATGTGTATTTATTGTGCAGTAGGGATGCAGTCAATAGACCAGCTGTCGAGATCCAGACGTTCAGGAGTTCGGCGCCGGAATCCCTACAGCCGGTGAAATATCAACGCCCAGGATCCCGACAAACATTCGGTATCCCCACTCGGTTGGTGGGTCCACACCACCAACCGAGTGGGAATAGGAACCTGTGGCGAGCAAAGCGAGCGGACTCGCTGCAGGGATACCGACAGACCGGATGCCGCTGTCAGTATAGTGACAGCCAGCATCCCGTCTACCGGGATATTATAAGTATTCTGTGCGGTTCAATATCGAGCAACAAGGACATTCAGGTGGATTCAAATTGTTCACAATACAGATGTCTGTGCAGTTACTGCTGAGCTGTGGCCACTGTGCATGGTCTTGCAACGCGGGCGCAGTGCGAATTTCGGACATAGTTGACAGTGAACGTTTGCAGGAGGTAACAAGGTGGTGGTGAATCAACATTGGAGTTTGATGAGGGGTGCGACACTGTAAGCAGTTGGAAAGGCTCCATGGCTTAGCTACGAGGGTTGCTTAGAGGTCCAATGTTGCATCCATTGTGTGAACAATGGTGCGTCTTTGTGTGCAAGCGGCGGATCAGCAACGCCACTGGCGGGCATCACTGTACAAATAACAGCACCTGCGTCAACGGTATATTTTCGTAGGTCCATTGCATGTAAAAAGTCAGTTGCGAATACAACTGCGTCCAACTCTGAATCAGGTTCATAAAGAATATAATTGAACTCATTTCATGTATTATCTCCCTAGAGTTTGCAAGCTTGGCGTGCTTACAGCTCTTCCTGTCTGTTAAAACTCAGTCTTGGTTTATTACTGTGCTTGTCCATGACTGTACAGCGCTATGGCGCATGCTGGTGCAATCCAGTATACGTTCCATGCAATGGCAGTTTCTTTTTCTTCCAAAACTCATGCGGATCCTTCTCTAACTGTTCTTCCCTGACAAAAGGGCTCCCTGCATTCTCTCTGACAACCGACACCTGATCTAAAAACAACATACTTACGGTCCGGCGTCCCACATTGGCCCAGCAGTGTGTGAAAAGTGATGTTAACAAGAAAATCAAGTATATAATAGAGGAGTCACACATGGGCAATTCTAGGGGCAGATACTCTGGACGTGATTTTTGGCTTGGGAGTCCTGTTTAATAAACACATGTGTTCTACTCCTCTTACATTGTAACAAAAGGCATATTAAGTAA
Organism: Pseudophryne corroboree; assembly: GCF_028390025.1. NCBI lineage: Eukaryota > Metazoa > Chordata > Amphibia > Anura > Myobatrachidae > Pseudophryne > Pseudophryne corroboree. The sequence goes on from NC_086444.1 coordinate 200,320,657, forward strand.
ATATACTGCTCAGATCCTGGTTCACATGACAGATCTGTGATGTGCCTGTGGTTATATTATATTCTTCCTCCCAAGCATGCACCTCCTGCAGTGTATGGGCTCTGTAGAAGCCAACCCTCACTGAGCCCATCTTGTCTCACTGACAAAGATCCCTTTTTACTTCTTACTTACTGGCCACTTCCTGTGACGGGGGAAAACTTTAACTCAGCTTGTGATAATTTCACAGGCCCTGAGCTGCATGACCCGCGCAACCCTAAGGTCAGAAGCCAAGGCTTGTTCTGAAACATCTGTGTGGCTTATTATGAAAGAGAAACAAAAGTGGAAACATGTCCACCAGTGTGATGAGAGAGACCAGCGAAGATGTGGTGACACTTTGCTCATCTCCTGTGCCTGGCTGCACTGCCCTTTAAATCTTTTAAGTGGTGGCTAGTTATTTGAGCTCATTGTTTTGGTTCGCATGGGGTTAATGGACAGAGATGTTGAACTGAATTGGCATAGATTTCTCAGGAGCCATGGTAAATACACAGCATACAGGTCAGATACATTATCCAGGGGAGCTGTAGGATGAGCATACGGAGCACATTCATTCTTACCAGACTATTTATAGCAGTATGAGTGTATGGTCACATACAGTATGCAGTGTGTGTGTGTGTGTGTGTGTGTGTGTGTGTGTGTGTGTGTGTGTGTGTGTGTGTGTGTGTGTGTGTGTGTGTGTGTGTGTGTGTATTTATGCATCACAAGAGGGGTCATTTTATAAGATAGATCTACCACTCTTTGGTGTGTGGTCACACTCTGATATGCGCACGCCTTGAGTGGTTGAACGCCTTGCGCGTCACAGCGCTCCCCAAGGCATGTGTGTTTATCAGAGGGCGACCGCAGACCCAATAGTGGTATACCTATCACATATATGATCGGTATACCTGTGGTTTCTGCACTGGTAGTGCAATACACTGTGAAACAGTACAGCACCAAACACTGAAATATTATAGAATTTTAAATAATATTAATTTCAATAACACAAACTAAATACATTGATTAATGAGGAAAACAAAAACAGCCGCAATTTTCTAAAATTTCAGCTTCATTTTTGCATAGACCCCCATCTGTCACCAAGGAATAAAGAACTGCTTTTCCAACTGGGCAAATCTTACTCCCAAAACAATACAAAGTTTAAAATAAAATAAAAGCCTCTAATACGTACACACTATACAGATATTGTCCCCATTTGCCATTTCCAGGCAAAACGGAGCCACAAATCAGGCAGTGTGCAATTTGGATACCAATAGCGAAATGTACAGTGTAAGCCATCTTTTATTTACTTTCAAACCAACAACATGTACAGAGTAACCCAGAAACTGTGATGAAGCCCAGTAATATGTGCAATAATTAATGTTCAGTAATATGTAAAGCAGTAGTAGCCTTTACTAACATAACATCAGTAATACTAGTATCCAGTAATAGGCCATCAGTATCACTAATACCCAGTAATAGGCCATCAGCAATAGTTATAGGGGTTATTCAGAGACGGATGCAGTGTAGTAGCAGCTGCGACTGTTAAATTATGCTAATACCACAGGAAAAAATATGCCCCTTGTCGACATCACAGATCCGAGATCAGATCATGTTGGTCGCGATGACCGCAGTAGCATAAATGGCCAGTAATAAGCCATCAGTAGCATTAATGGCCAGTAATAAGCCATCAGTAGCATTAATGGCCAGTAATAAGCCATCAGTAGCATTAATGTCCAATAATAATTCATTAGTAGTACTGTACTAGTACCCAGCAAAAAGACAAAAATGCATGCAGTACTTTGTAATATACCAGAAGTCACAATAAAACCACATAATAAGCAACCAGTAATAGTAATGTCCAATAATAAAAAAGGCTCCTTTATTGATAACGAGCAATAAAATGGTAGCATTAATATATACTAGTAATAGTAATAACCTTTCAAACATAACCAGAAGGTCAAATAATAAGTAAACTCGTAACAATAAACACTAAAATGTCTCTATTAAAAGTAATGGCACATAAAATGCAAGCAGTAGTACCCAGTAATTGATCAGTACTAAAAGTAATGGCCATTAATACACTACAAGACGTAGTGATGCCGGACAAAATGGCTGCAGTAACATAACAATTAGTACACTACTGCCACCATCTCAGTCTTACTGTTTACAGTCTTCGTAGAAGTGCTTACTTACCTCAATGTGAGGTTTGTGCTGCCAGCAACTACTGGTGGGCAATTAGAAACGGTGGATTTCCAACATCATGGAAATCAACAAGGGATATTTAGCGCAGTGATAAAACATTATCAGGGTGTCTTTGCCTTCTCCCTTCCATCCACTTGGCATACGGAGGAACCAGTAAACTAATAAAACACCTAAAAATGACACTGCTGGCACCCTCTGGGTGATCTTATTCCCCAGGCTGTAGGTTGGGAACCAGTGAAACCTTTTTCCTCTGTGTCAGGGTCATGTGTTTGTCTGCCACTTAGAGACAGCATTAACATCTGTCTGTGAAGGTTTCATTTTGGAGACAATTAGAGAAGTTTATTTTACAGAAGTCTGAGGGTTTTCAGGGATATAGTTCATTGACATTATAAACAGATCTGGAATCATTTATCTTGAAATCCAATAGACAAACAGTGCTCTTTGGGGGTTAATCTTTTTGTGGTTCCTTTAGGCCTGGTGTAAAGATGCATACTATTGTTAAAAAATAAAAATTAATTAACAAACACCAGAGAAGTAAAGAGCATGTGTCAATTCACAAACGCAAGAACCTGGACAAGGGTATGCAAGGCTTTGATGGTCACATTATACAGCGTGAGGTATAATAATATGAGCCAGCCCCAGTTTTGCGGCGTGTGGCGAAATCACACCTGCAAAAAACGTGGAAACATCCATTCCCTAGGTACGCCATCCCCTTGCAGACTAGCATTGGGGCTCCTCTTCTGGCACTCCTAAGTGGTGGGTACCAAGGTAATGGATTATAGTGTTTCTGGAACTACAAGTTTCAGCAAAACCTGGTAGATATGAGCAGTTTGGATGCCAGATAATGCAGGAACATGTGAAACTACAAGTACTAGAATGTCCTCTCACCCAGGTTGTACTGAAAAGTGTACTTCAGCAAACCTATCTTCCAGTGAATGATAAGAAAAAAAACTCATTCAAATACAAGTGTACTCACTTCTGATGGGAACCCATATTAATGTGTGTTACCTAAATACACTTATTGTGCTGCAATATTGCCGCACTACTGTATATTTACACTTGTGGGCTGTTAAACTGCAAGCTATTCTAAACCAGGCTCCCAGGTGGGGAGGATTCAATTGTCTATGCACACCCAGACACGCACAATCTCCTGTCTAATGTGACGTGAGATCAGGGGGCACAATTCAATTGTATTTTATCACGCCGTTCGCGCCCAAAAGTGACGAGTCTAGCAGCGTAAAATGGCTAAATTGACTAAAGTACTGGACGCGACACGAAAAATGCCTAAATGGGACACTTTTTGCACATTTCTTCTCGTCAGCAGCGGAAGGGGGGCCGCGAGACGAAATGCTGATGCAGGCAGTATGCGCGCCCATGATAAGGCAGCAAAACTGAATTACGGGAGCCCATTAAACAAATGAAATCCCACCTTAAAGAAGACAGGAAAGTTGGGGTAGCTTTTGAAGGCGTTCTGGGGCGTCAACTGACCGTTTTCTGGGAGTGGAGCAGTGAACGCAGGCGTGTACACTGCGTTTGGAAGGCAGATGTCGGAGGTCAATTCCGGGACCTTCATTGCTGGATCCATCGCACAGGGAAAGTAACTGCTGGGCTAGTCTTGTTTTACACAAAACTTTTTAGCATAGCAGGGCTGCACAAGCAATCGCAGCCCTGCTATGCTAAAATGCACTCCCCCATAGGCGGCGTCTAATTGATCGCACGAGCAGCAAAAAGTTGCTACGTGCGATCACCTCGTAATGACCCCCCCCCCCCCCCCCCATGTCTGACTTATTTGTTGCTATTCACAATGATACATTTGCAACAGGAAACTCTCGCAGGCAGGTCCCTGTTACCATTTTATTTACCCTTTTCTTTTTTGGTACATGTATATAATTTTAAGTCATGGTCAGACTGGCTTGGAGGATAGCTGGATAATCCATGGTGGACCCTACTGATTTAGAGCCTCATCCACTACTCTAGAGTGACCACTGCTAACCCAGCACCCGACCGCATTACATACACAATGACCGGCTAGAGCACTCTTGCCCTCTCAAACACATGAGATAAATGCAGGTATCAATGAATATCGCCACGCAAAGTGGGACAAAGGAGCAGGAGGTGCACAGAGGAGGCTTAATACAGTGGCCAGATGACCCACTTCAGTGAATGACACAGTTCTGTTGCAGTGACAAGTTACATAGCTCTAGCAGACTACATTGTAGTAGAATCAGGCTAGAAGATGGTGCAATGTGGAGAATAACCGGATGAGTTGGGTGCATGGTGGGCTAAGTGGCAAGTAAAGGTGTAGCTAGGGGGGAGAAAGACAGACACATGGTGGGCACACAAGTGGGCATATGATGCTGTGGAGGCGAAAGCTATGAGGGGGAGCGGCAGAGAGGCATGTGTGGAGAAAGTGGTAGGGCAGAGGGTCATATGTATTTGTAGCTGAGTGGCAGGTGGGCATGTGAAGGATAGGCTGATATCCCTGAAAGAGTAGAAGGGATGTGAGGGAAAAGCTGGGGGACAGACAGGCTGTTTACCAGAAGAGCATGTGATGGGGAAGGTGAGTGGCAAGTGGGGCAAAGCCTGGCATGGAGGGATGTGTGAGGAAGAAGTTGCATGACAGAGGGGCATGTAAGATAGAGGTGGGTATGAGAGGCACACAGTTGGGCATGTGGGGAATAGTCTGCCATAGTGGGGCCGTACAAGGCAGAAGTTGGTGAGCAAAGAGGCATGTGAGGGAGAAGATGGAGGGGGTATGTGTGGAATATAGCCTGCTGTAGTAGGGCCATATGAGGCAGAGGTTGGTGAGCAGAAAGGCATGTGAGGGAGAAGATGAGGAGGGGGGGGATGAGGGATGTGGGCAATATAGCCTGCTGTAGTAGGGCCATATGAGGCAGAGGTTGGTGGGCAGAGAGGTATGTGAGGGAGAAGATGGGGGGGATGAGGGATGTGGGCAATATAGCCTGCTGTAGTAGGGCCATATGTGGCAGAGGTTGGTGAGCAGAGAGGCATGTGAGGGAGAAGATGGGGGAGATGGGGGATGTGGGGAATATAGCCTGCTGTAGTAGGGCCATATGAGGCAGAGGTTGGTGGGCAGAGAGGCATGTGAGGGAGAAGATGGGGGAGATGGGGGGAATATAGCCTGCTGTAGTAGGGCCATATGTGGCAGAGGTTGGTGAGCAGAGAGGCATGTGAGGGAGAAGATGGGGAGGGGGGGGGGGATGTGGGGAATATAGCCTGCTGTAGTAGGGCCATATGTGGCAGAGGTTGGTGAGCAGAGAGGCATGTGAGGGAGAAGATGGGGGAGATGGGGTATGTGTGGAATATAGCCTGCTGTAGTAGGGCCATATGTGGCAGAGGTTGGTGAGCAGAGAGGCATGTGAGGGAGAAGAGGAGGAGGGGGGGATGAGGGATGTGGGGAATATAGCCTGCTGTAGTAGGGCCATATGAGGCAGAGGTTGGTGAGCAGAGAGGCATGTGAGGGAGAAGATGGGGGGGATGGGGTATGTGTGGAATATAGCCTGCTGTAGTAGGGCCATATGAGGCAGAGGTTAGTGAGCAGAGAGGCATGTGAGGGAGAAGATGGGGAGGGGGGGGGGGGGGGGGGGGAATATGGCCTGCTGTAGTAGGGCCATATGAGGCAGAGGTTGGTGGGCAGAGAGGCATGTGAGGGAGAAGATGGGGGGGATGGGGTATGTGTGGAATATAGCCTGCTGTAGTAGAGCCATATGAGGCAGAGGTTAGTGAGCAGAGAGGCATGTGAGGGAGAAGATGGGGAGAGGGGGGGAGGGGGGGAATATAGCCTGCTGTAGTAGGGCCATATGAGGCAGAGGTTGGTGGGCAGAGAGGCATGTGAGGGAGAAGATGGGGGGGATGGGGTATGTGGGGAATATAGCCTGCTGTAGTAGGGCCATATGAGGCAGAGGTTGGTGAGCAGAGAGGCATGTGAGGATGAAGATGGGGGGCATGTGGGGAATAGTCTGCTGTAGTAGGGCCATATGAGGCAGAGGTTGGTGGGCAGAGAGGCATGTGAGGGAGAAGATGGGGGGGATGGGGTATGTGGGGAATATAGCCTGCTGTAGTAGGGCCATATGAGGCAGAGGTTGGTGAGCAGAGAGGCATGTGAGGATGAAGATGGGGGGCATGTGGGGAATAGCCTGCTGTAGTAGGGCCATATGAGGCAGAGGTTGGTGGGCAGAGAGGCATGTGAGGGAGAAGATGGGGGGGATGGGGTATGGGGGGAATATAGCCTGCTGTAGTAGGGCCATATGAGGCAGAGGTTGGTGAGCAGAGAGGCATGTGAGGATGAAGATGGGGGGGATGGGGTATGTGGGGAATATAGCCTGCTGTAGTAGGGCCATATGAGGCAGAGGTTGGTGAGCAGAGAGGCATGTGAGGATGAAGATGGGGGGCATGTGGGAATAGCCTGTTGTAGTGGGGCCGTATGAGGCATTCGTCACTTTTCCTTTAGAAATCCTGCAATTGCCCGTGGACAGCAGCGCTACTATTTTATTTCACAAAAGTTACGTGTGTGAGTGACTGGGAAGTGATTACTGGTATGAGGAGTAGTCTCAACACTGGTTAAATTATACTCATGCTAAAAGGAAAAATAATTACCCAGATGAGGAGACTGGGACAGTTATTCCTTTTACTGATGCCCCTACGGTTGCTGGCAACACCCTTCAGCTTTGCGATGATCCTTTAGGGGCCCCTTCCATTGTATTCACCCTGTGGGCACTTCACGCCCCAGTCAGACACTGTGCAAATTGTGTTTTATACAACAGTTTGACAAAGCGGTGCCTTTTATGAACTTAAAAAAATAATAACAACAACAACAACAACAACAACAGTCTCACACTGACAAATGGTTGCAACATGCAACAATTGTGACTGCATCTTTAAAGCCTCTAGCACATGTCTTGCATATTGTGGCAAGGATTATTAACAGCTGCCTCATTTCCCAAATGGCACTAATGTTTTTCTTCCACTCACCAGCTTTTTGCTGGTATTAAGAACTTTATCTCTTCCTTCTCCAAGAATTCCAAAGGGAATGGAACCATTAAATTACAAAATGTAATAAAAAATAAACTTCTGTAATGCCCGTGTAACAAATGCGGATTCAGTCCTTCCAAACACTAAAATGAGTCTTATGAAAAACAGCTTTATATCACTACTCCAAATATGCTGTCAGCATAGCAGAGCAGCTCACTGTTATGTACTGTATGTATAACATATGTATGTACAGAAATATATAAAATCCAGCTTTGCAAACCATAAAAAGTCTCTTTATACAAACACCACCATAAAACACTGTACGTTAGCCATAATAAATGGAAAATAAACCGTTCATTTCTGTTGATTCTTCTTACGGAATTAAAGGGTACAAATATTTTCAATTGAAACATTTCTCAGCACTCGGGGTTGTAGAGTATTATAAATGGCAGCTCTACAAATCTTCATCTTTTGTCAGAGTGCCTGCTGGAGACATAACTGCTTGGCCGTAATAAGTTGTCACAGTAGTTCTTGTGGCCAACAGGGTCCATAGACCATGCAGTCACCAATTGTATTTTACAGTCATTCTGCCTATATGATGAATAAATGTTTTTACAAAGGAACAAAATAAAAAGGGATTATTATAAAAAGGAGATACAAGCTGAATATTTAACGTTAAGCTAACTTCATCACACTAGCAGAATGGCTTTGGTAAAATGTCTGGGATCCATGCTTTATGGCAAATGTTCAAACTCACGACACATCTACAACCATGGCCAAAAGTTTTGAGAATGACACAAGTAAAGTTTGCTGCTTCAGTGTATTTAGACCTTTTGGCAGATGTTACTATGATATACTGAAGTTAAATTACAAGTATTTTATAAGGGACAAAGGTTTTTATTGACAATTACATTAACTTTATGCAAAGAGTCAATATTTGCAGTGTTGACCCTTCTTTTTCAAGACCTAATAGATGCTTGGAGTTTGTCAGAATTTGTGGGGTTTTGTTTGTCCACCCACCTCTTGAGGATTGACCACAAATTCTCAATGGGATTAAGGTCTGGGGAATTTCCTGGCTATGGACCCAAAATTTTTATGTTTTGTTCCCCAAGCCACTTAGTTATCACTTTTGCCTTATGTCAAGGTGCTCCATCATGCTGGAAAAGGCATTGTTCGTCACCGAACCGATGGTAGCGCTCACCTTTCCTTCTCCTGACAAGGGCAGCAAAGAAGCCACTTCTCTCAAGGAAAAACATCAGGGACAGACTGATATTCTGCAAAAAGTACAGGGAATGGACTGCTGAGAACTGGGGTAAAGTAATTTTCTGTGAAGAATCCCCTTTCAGATTGTTTATGGCATCTGGAAAAACGCTTGTCCGGAGAAGGAAAGGTAAGCGATACCATCAGTCCTGCATCATGAAAACAGTAAAGCATCCTGAGACCATTCATGTGTGGGTTGCTTCTCAGCCAAGGCAGTGGGCACACTCACAATTTTGTCTAAGAACACAACCATGAATATAGAATGGTACCAAAACTTCCTCCAAGAGCAACTTCTCCCAAGTATCCAAGAACAGTTTGGTGACGAACAATGCCTTTTCCAACATGATGGAGTACCTTGCCAAAAGGCAAAAGTGATAACTAAGTGGCTCGGGGAACAAAATATAAAAATTTTGGATCCATGGCCAGGAAACTCCCCAGAACTTAATCCCATTGAGAACTTGTGGTCAATCCTCAAGAGGCGGGTGGACAAACAAAACCCCACAAATTCTGACAAACTCCAAGCATTGATTAGGCAAGAATGGGCGGCCATCAGTCAGTATGTGGCCCAGAAGTTAATTGACAGCATACCAGGGTGAATTGCAGAGGTCTTGAAAAAGAAGTGTCAACACTGCAAATAGACTCTTTGCATAACTTAATGTAATTGTCAATAAAAACCTTTGACACTTCTGAAATGCTTTTAAATTTAAACACTGAAGCAGCAAACTTTGTGAAAACCAATACATGTATTATTCTGGCTACGGCTGTAGAACACATAAGCCTCTTGCTGCGGCAGGCAACCGGACTGCAGCACTTTCAAAACAAGAATTTGGATGTGTCCAATATTTTCAAATTCAACATTGTTTTTGCCTGTGAATCCACTATAGAGATGAGTGAGAGTCTTCTACAGCCAAGGATACAGAACTCCTGATATTCGGCTTGTTCAGTGAAAGGGTTTAAAATACATTTGGGTCAAGATGTCAAAAGAATTATTTGTGAAATTATCTACTCAAACGCATGTCATAATGTTGGTATAAAATACAAATATCAGAGTGCCCTTCAGGGGTAAATGCAGGATTTCTGGAGGGGGGTTTCCAAATATTTGATTTTAGAGCGATTGTTGCCAGCCAATTAATGATGCATAATTAGCATGTAGCAAGCTATAATCTGTCCCAAACAAAGTGCAATTTATGTAATACAGAACCTCAGACATATGTAGGACCAATGGTCACGGTAGGCCACTTACCAGATTCTGGGGCAGTGATAAAGTGAAGTGAAATAAAGTACCAACCAATCCACTCCTAACTGCCATGTTATAGACTGTTGAAAAATGACCGTTATCAGCTGATTGGTTGGCACTTTATTTCCACAGCTTAGTACATCTTCCCTGTATCTCTTGTGCAACGATTGAGTACACAGATTCAGACACACATACAGAAGACCTGGATGGAAAATCTGCTGCCTCTCGACATGTGCAGCAGCTCCATTCTGCCGCTTATAATCCATATAGTGACCGCTGTGGGGAAAGAAGGTTGCGGGCAGCTGGAAAGCCCCCACCCCACCCCCGCTTGTGCCTATGTTCTGTAATTAAAAGTAAAATAATACTGTGGGCCTGATTCCAGTACAGGTCGGGTATAGCTATCCGGATACCCGTTAACCAAAATATTTTGGCCCTTTAGTGACGTCATGGTGTGGCCAGCCCAATGTCATCACTGGAGTCCACGGCCAATCACAGATAGGTGGGGGAGTAGCTTTGCAGCCATTCCCTCACCGCCACTACTCACAGGACCAGCCGTCGACATGCCGGACTCCACAGCCAACACCCTGGACCTTCCCACTGACTCGATGGACCCATCACATACCCCCTGGACATGCCCGGATTCTGTTATCCAAAAAAATCCATATCTGGAATGCTCCTGGTCCCAAGCATTCTGGATATGGGATACTAAACCTGTAGTACCAGATGGTTTGAGTACTACTCAGATGGCGGGCGACTGTTCTACAACCAAAGAGGCGTTACATCATCACCCGAGATTTGTTAGTATGCTTACTCAGGTGGGTGCTGGCTGCGACCAGTTGCAATAGTCATTTAATGTGTCTTCGGACGCAGCATGCGGCTCTGCGATATTGGCCTTTTTTGCATCACTGCTGAACCCATCTTTGAATCAACCCCTATGTTTTATGGTTGAATTGCAAGTAATAAAAAAGAAAGAAAGCAGATTGCAAACTTACTTATCTCATCCAAGTTATATAAATTGCATATAAGTTCTATGAATACCATGTAAAAATTCTGTTAATTAAATTCCTTTCAAGATACAGTACACAGTTTATATATTAAAAGATGAAATCGTGCATTTAGCCCATAATCTCCACAATAACAGCAACTGAAGACATCCTGCTCCCTAGGTTGACGTCCATTCATTCAACAACAAAGTGGAAGAAAACAACAAAATAAAAAGATCTAATTTAGAAATATTTGTTTACAGTTTTGGAATAATGGAGCGCAGAACCACTTCAAGCCTATTAGTAGCCCTCTGTCTGCTGATAACTATTGAACAACAATTAAATAACATAATAAATAAGTTCAAAATACAAACGAAAAGTTTATCCAGTGAGAAATATGGTTGAAAAAGATAAGCTGTTTTATTTTCCCCATAGTTTAAAAGTATAAAACTTGGTTCAGGTTAACGCTAATTGCTTAGTGGCACCAAACACTCCAGGAGACTTGCCTGTCCTCTTTGTTATCAGCTGGCCAATATCCTGATCACGTTATTATTTCGGAGGATTTCATTTTCAGCAGTAATAAAGATTTTCAGTGTTCTGTAACTGGCTATGCACAATATCATGCAAGACTTGCATGAAAGACAATTAAAGAAAGTATATATTATATATACATATATATATATATATATATATATATATATACACACACACACACACACACACACACACACACGTTGAGTATCCCTTATCCAAAATGGTTGGGGCTAGAAGTATTTTGGATATCAGATTTTTCCGTATTTTGGAATAATTGCATACCGTAATGAGATATCATGACAATGGGACCTAAGTCTAAGCACAGAAGGCATTTATGTTTCATATACACCTTATACACACAGCCTGAAGGTCATTTAATACAATATTTTTAATAACTTTGTGTATTAAACAAAGTTTGTGTACATTGAGCCATCAAAAAACAAAGATTTCACTATCTCACTCTCACTAAAAAAAAGTCCGTATTTCGGAATGTTCCGTATTTCGGAATATTTGGATATGGGACACCTAACCTGTATGTGTATATATATATATATATATATATATATATATATAGATTCTGTGGTCCGGCACTCAATAAAATGTAAAGACAATCTTACCCCGGTGTCACGTCCTAGGCAGGTACCATGCAAATGTAGAAATACAGAGGGGACGGCACTCAGAGGATTTGTTCAAGTCTTGTATTCAAGTATACAACATACTTAATAATCCATCAACGTTTCGGTGTGCGATAACACCGTCTTCAGGATGTAAACAACATAGTGAAATGACAATACATGCATACCATGACTTACCCTGCTTATATGTGCTCCCTCTTCAATCTACACCAATGTCCCGCAAGCCGATATCGTATTTCGCGCCCCTGCCACGGAGCGCACAGTGGTGATGTCACACAGCGCCTCACAGCACGCGAGACGACATGCGTTCCACCCCCTCCAATGCGCGTCCATTACCATGGGGACTGAGGTGCATCACCGTGCGGGTAGCCAAGCACACATTCAGTGTCCGCCTGGTTCCGTTATCGGCAATGTGTCAGGGCCCGCGATACATACTAATATCCGGCATATGTGGACAAACATTAAAAGAATTTAAAACCGTGACAGATGTGTTACTGAGAACACACCTCCACATATCTAAATGACATCTATATTGCTTACAACATTCTTTTATATCATTTAATAACTAGTATATATAATAAACTGAAAGCAAATGTGTACTATATTATTTTCCAAGCGTTAACTAAACTGATACTTATCAACATATTCATTAAACCAAAGAGTTCCAACAGATCTTTTCATTTAATCCCCGTGGCCATACAGTGTCCAGGCGTGTGATCCATTTAGCCTCCATAATCAGGAGCTGTTTATTCCGGTCGCCACCTCTTCGATTTTCTGGAAGATGGTCAATGATCATATATTTGACGCTAGCCATACTGTGTCCTCGATCTGAGAAATGCTGTGCCACTGGCTGCTCACTATGTCCCGTCTGTATTGCTGCTTTTATGGCGGACCGGTGTTGTGTGGCCCGTTCCTTAAACGGGCGAATCGTTTTGCCTACGTATGCTAACATTTATATGTACCTACAGGAACAGACTTTATTCTTTGACAATCCGTTATTTGTGCAACATGCAAAACTGTTCCTTAGGTACATAGATGATTTAATCATCTTCTGGGCGGGCACTCAGACAGAATTTGAACACCTGGTCCAATCCATCAATGTACAAAATGGTCCAATTAAATTTACCAGCAAGTGCAGTTTTCAGGAGATTGAGTATCTAGATGTTAAACTGGTCAATTGTGGGGGGCAGTTGGTTAGCTCTTTATATAGTAAGCCTACTGACCGAAATACATTATTAAGATTCTCCAGTCACCATCCGGTGGCCCTCAAATCTGGATTACCTTATTCCCAGATGTTGAGGGTGGCACGGATTAACAATGACAAACAGCGCTTGGAAGCCCAATTAGACGAAATGGTTAAGAAATTTACCCAGAGGGGATATCCCATACAATTATTGTTACAGCACAAAAAGAAAGTACTGGATACCCCGCGTCAATCCCTGTTTTCAGCAGTCACGAATAGAAAAATCCAGAATAAATCAAAGGAAGATCGTATAATATGGACCTCTACGTATTCCACTACCAGCTGTATTACACAATCAGCTACCAAGGCCTTATGGCCCATTGTAAGTACTGATAAAGAACTACAAAGCTTCAAAACTCAAACCCCTATGGCCAGCTTCAGGCGTGGTAGAAACATTAAAGATATGGTAGTCAGAACAGATATCACTGACTTTAAACAACCACATGTTTCCTTCTTAGGTAACAGGAAAAAAGGATGCTACAAATGTATCAACTGTGCCACCTGCAGCCATATGGACATAGGCAGTGAATTTAGACATCCACATAGTGGCAAATATATTGCTATCAATCATGCTGTAACATGCACTACTCCTTTTGTCATATACATAATCAGATGTCCTTGCGGATACTATTACGTAGGCAAAACGATTCGCCCGTTTAAGGAACGGGCCACACAACACCGGTCCGCCATAAAAGCAGCAATACAGACGGGACATAGTGAGCAGCCAGTGGCACAGCATTTCTCAGATCGAGGACACAGTATGGCTAGCGTCAAATATATGATCATTGACAATCTTCCAGAAAATCGAAGAGGTGGCGACCGGAATAAACAGCTCCTGATTATGGAGGCTAAATGGATCACACGCCTGGACACTGTATGGCCACGGGGATTAAATGAAAAGATCTGTTGGAACTCTTTGGTTTAATGAATATGTTGATAAGTATCAGTTTAGTTAACGCTTGGAAAATAATATAGTACACATTTGCTTTCAGTTTATTATATATACTAGTTATTAAATGATATAAAAGAATGTTGTAAGCAATATAGATGTCATTTAGATATGTGGAGGTGTGTTCTCAGTAACACATCTGTCACGGTTTTAAATTCTTTTAATGTTTGTCCACATATGCCGGATATTAGTATGTATCGCGGGCCCTGACACATTGCCGATAACGGAACCAGGCGGACACTGAATGTGTGCTTGGCTACCCGCACGGTGATGCACCTCAGTCCCCATGGTAACGGACGCGCATTGGAGGGGGTGGAACGCATGTCGTCTCGCGTGCTGTGAGGCGCTGTGTGACATCACCACTGTGCGCTCCGTGGCAGGGGCGCGAAATACGATATCGGCTTGCGGGACATTGGTGTAGATTGAAGAGGGAGCACATATAAGCAGGGTAAGTCATGGTATGCATGTATTGTCATTTCACTATGTTGTTTACATCCTGAAGACGGTGTTATCGCACACCGAAACGTTGATGGATTATTAAGTATGTTGTATACTTGAATACAAGACTTGAACAAATCCTCTGAGTGCCGTCCCCTCTGTATTTATATATATATATATATATATATATATATATATATAATTTTTAATGAGCCGCAACTAGTTTAATCTATGTAGAGGTGGCCATTTAGGTTAATCTCTGCGATTTGTGGGGTTTACCAACTTTCTTCTACACAACTACTGGAATCTGGTAATGTAATCCCTGATTTCCACAGCTTGCCTAGCAGATCAAAGCTTGTTGGTCCAGCACATAAAATGAGTAGATTGGTTATGGACAAATCTGGCATTTTTATAGTGAGAAAAGAAAAAAAATTGCTGAAAAGAAGAAGGTTATTATTAAATAACTGCTACATTTGAATTGTTGGATTAGCCATAATAGCAGTTTATATGGAAAGTAAATTACTATTTTCTTAGCTTCAAGCACTAAAGAAAAACATCTACGATTACAATGACATATTTCTGGGCATATGATGAAGGATGCAAAATGAACCTTTAGGGGCATAGGCCCCCATTCCAAGTTGATTGCTCGCTAGCTGCTTTTAGCAGCAGTGCAAACACTAAGCAGCCGCCCTCTGGGAGTGTATTGTAGCTTAGCAGAAGTACGACCGAAAGGTTCGCTGAACTGCTTCCAAATATTTTCATGCAGTTTCTGAGTAGCTGTAGACCTACTCCTACCTTGCGATTACTATTTAGTTCCTGCTTTGATGTCACAAACACGCCCTGCGTTCGGCCAGCCACTCCCCCGTTTCCCCAGGCACGCCTGCGTTTTTATCTGACACGCCTGCATTTTTTAGCACACTCCCGGAAAACGGTCAGTGACCTCCCAGAAACGCCCCATTCCTGTCAATCACTCACCGATCAGCATTGCGACTGAAAAGAGTCGCTAGACCTTGTGTGAAACTGCATTGTTTTTTGTGAAAGTACGTCGCGCTTGCGCACTGCGGCCCATACGCATCCACAGAAATGCCGATTTTTAGCCTGATCGCTGCGCTGTGAACAACGGCAGATAGTGATCAATTCGGAATGACCCCCATAGTCAATTATACCCCTTTTACACCATCAGCATATAACACGGGTTATTGCACATGAAGGTGCATAACCCGTGTTGCTGCTCGGTGTGAAAGTGTCGAGTTGGAATAAGCTGGGTCGAGTGACCCGGTATTCCAACTCGGGTAGCTTGCAGGGTTGAACACATGTTCAACCCGGCAAACTGTGCAGTGTAAATGGGAGCCGGATCGCACAACCCGGCTTCACGTTTACAGTCTATGTGCAGGCGGCGCGTCACTGGCAACGTCTCCAATCCGGCAATATGCCGGGCTGGTGACTCCGGAGGGAAAGAGGGCTGATGTGGGTCGCAGCCGGGTAGCACTCGTGTCAGGCTCCCAGCTGCGACCCGCGATTTCAGTCTAAAAGTGGTATTAGCTGCTATTATTATTACTACCAGTTATTTATATAGCGCACACATATTCTGCAGCAAAAGAAAAACATTTGGCCATTCACATTAGTCCCTGCCCCAGTGGAGCTTACAATCTATATTCCCTACCACATGTACACACACACACGTTCAACCGAGGGATCTTTTTTTCTTACAGCCAATTAACCTACTAGTATAACCTCAGTGCTCTGAGGCAGTAATGCTAACCGTTACACCATCCTATTACAGGGGTTACGCGGCTAAATGCAACTTAATGTGACCCGGCTGCAAGTTAAAAAAAAAAAAAAAATTTTTAGAAGTGGCTTAAAATGAAACAAAAATTAACTTACAGACATTTTATGCACCCCAGATATTATTTCTAATGTTATTACAAAATGCATAAATCAGCCATTTGACACATTTTAAGGGGTGGTCTTCAGTTTGCCAGCGGCCGTGCTCTCGGCGACCAGCATACCGGCGCCGGAATCCCGACCGTCGGCATACCGACAACTTTTCTCCCTCTTGGGGGTCCACGACCTCCCTGGAGGGAGAATAGATTGCGTGGCGAGCACAAGGGGCTCATTTGCGCTCGCCCAGCTGTCGGTATGCCGGTGCCAGTATACTGGCCGTCGGCATAACATACTGCACCCCATTTTAAGCACTCCAATTACTTTGCCACTAATAGACTACACATACTGTTATCCAATGTTAGTTTGCACTAATTTGGGGTACAGAATGATTTCCCCATTCTTCCCCACACATCGTGCAAACAATATAGAAAATTCAAGCGCAACATTTTTTTTCCAATTGAATTGTGCGGTAATTGAAAGCACGCATAGCCACGCTAGATGACATTACCGCAGGATAATTAATTCAACCACAGTAAACATAATGAATATGCCCCATAGGGCCACTATGTAGCCTCTTCACACACACGCACGCTAATTATGCTGGAAACACATGTACCAACCTATATCACCCATAGAAGCCAATCACATGGAACATACAGATCTCACCCATCCATACAGAACCACCACGCTGGACTATACACAAGCACTTAGGATAATCAAAGTGGACAAAAAAAAACACATCCACACAGGAAAATTACACTTGACATATAAGTCACCTTCACACAGATCAAGCATTCTGTACACAAATATATCACGAGCACAGACAATCACAAGGTTCATACAGACATCAAAGGCACAACAACTACTCACCAAACACACAACAGCTGAAGTTTTTCAGCTTTGCATTCCTTATTTCAATTAAAACTGTACATTATCACTGCTCAACATCCTCCTTTGCTGTTGAAGGATTGTAGCAGAATACCCCTACAATAGTGTTTCCCAGCCTTGGTCCTTAAGGCACACTTAACAGTCCAGGTTTTAGCGAAATCCATGATTGAGCACAGATGGTTAAATCCAAATAATCTGGGTACTAATTAAGTCAACTGTGCTCAAATGTGGTTATCTTTAAAACCTGGACTGTTAGTGGGCCTTGACTACCGTGGTTGGGAGCCCCTGCCCTCAGTAGCAGATCTTGCCACGGGCAAGCAGGACTTTTGCCCGGAGGGCGCCGGCGCCATCCGGAGGGCACCGCACCATGGCAAGATCGGCTACTGCTGTGCCCTCCGCTGCCCGCTGTGTCCCCTGGCTGTGTCCCCCTGTGAAGGGAACTAGACGCTACGTGTCTAGTTTCCCTTCGTGGAGAGGACCTTTGCTGTGCGGTGCGCGATGACGTCATTGCGCACCGCTCAGCATTTCAGCAGCGCTACTACTGTACATGGGGCGTAACTGACCACGCCCCCTGTATGAAGCCACGCCCCTATGTACTGCCCGGGGCGCGAAAAGGGCTCGAACCGGCCCTGCCTGCCCTACAAGTTTACCCCACTGCTTAACAGTCACCCATCTCTTCAGAGTGGGAACTTCACAGTAGAAAATGTCAACAGTTTCACATTAATAACCTTACAAATATATTTTTTCTTGCTTTCTTACTCAAACTGTTAGTGAAATTTATCAATGAGTGATAAATTTCACTGAGTTATAAATTGCACCAGCCAAATCAATCCTGTCATTTTTCAAACACAGCCTGTGACATGGAAGTTAGGAGCTGATTGGCTGGTGCAATTTATCACTCACAGTGAAATGTATCACTCATTGATAAATGAGCTCATGTATTTGGCAATATAAGCTTCCCATGCAGAGTACTGATTCTCAAACATTGATGGCTGGAACATATGGCCTGCTCAGGATAAAGCAATGATCCAGTGGTAGAATGAGCGTGGGTGCAGCTGTAAAGCTATCCCCCCCCCCCCCCCCCACACCCCCTGAGGCATGTACTCTCCCCCAAGGCAGCACTTCCCGAAGCCCCCCTATTTTTCTGAAACGTGTTAGAGACATACATGCTCAGTAGAGTGCCTTTCTCCGTTCTTTGCAAGAGTGACATTACCGTGCCTCTACCTTTTTGTGTGACGGGTGATGCACTGTTCCTCCCAAGCTATGATGTCTCCTCATTAGGCGATATTATGGGCCACATGCAATGCTGCCCGAGTTTGGCGGCCACGGGGGATGGCGGCCGAACTTAGATGTTTTTGAACAGGAGCAATCAGTTACAACACAAAACCTTGTAAGTGATAGGACCTTTAAAAAAAAGTCTGAGTTTGGCTGGCATCCCACATAGTCGCCAAACTCAGGTGGCATTACATCCGGCCCCAAGAGTCTTAACTGTGATGATATATTTTCTATCTTTTTTGTAATCTGTATTTATTGAGTATCAAAGAGAAGGATTACAGCGATATACATAATGCAGGGGAAAATAAGAATTTACTTACCGATAATTC
The DNA here is from genome assembly GCF_028390025.1 of Pseudophryne corroboree. NCBI lineage: Eukaryota > Metazoa > Chordata > Amphibia > Anura > Myobatrachidae > Pseudophryne > Pseudophryne corroboree. The sequence goes on from NC_086444.1 coordinate 200,339,518, forward strand.
TATTTCTCGGAGTCCGTAGTGGATGCTGGGGTTCCTGAAAGGACCATGGGGGGATAGCGGCTCCGCAGGAGACAGGGCACAAAAAGTAAAGCTTTAGGATCAGGTGGTGTGCACTGGCTCCTCCCCCTATGACCCTCCTCCAAGCCTCAGTTAGGTACTGTGCCCGGACGAGCGTACACAATAAGGAAGGATTTATGAATCCCGGGTAAGACTCATACCAGCCACACCAATCACACTGTACAACCTGTGATCTGAACCCAGTTAACAGTATGATAACAGCGGAGCCTCTGAAAAGATGGCTCACAACAATAATAACCCGATTTTTGTAACTATGTACAAGTAATGCAGATAATCCGCACTTGGGATGGGCGCCCAGCATCCACTACGGACTCCGAGAAATAGAATTATCGGTAAGTAAATTCTTATTTTCTCTATCGTCCTAGTGGATGCTGGGGTTCCTGAAAGGACCATGGGGATTATACCAAAGCTCCCAAACGGGCGGGAGAGTGCGGATGACTCTGCAGCACCGAATGAGAGAACTCCAGGTCCTCCTTAGCCAGGGTATCAAATTTGTAGGATTTTACAAACGTGTTTGCCCCTGACTAAATAGCCGCTCGGCAAAGTTGTAAAGCCGAGACCCCTCGGGCAGCCGCCCAAGATGAGCCCACCTTCCTTGTGGAATGGGCATTTACATATTTTGGCTGTGGCAGGCCTGCCACAGAATGTGCAAGCTGAATTGTATTACACATCCAACTAGCAAAAGTCCGCTTAAAAGCAAGAGCACCCAGTTTGTTGGGTGCATACAGGATAACAGCAAGTCAGTTTTCCTGACTCCAGCCGTCCTGGAACCTATATTTTCAGGGCCCTGACCACATCTAGCAACTTGGAGTCCTCCAAGTCCCTAGTAGGCGCAAGACACCACAATAAGCTGGTTCAGGTGAAACACTGACACCACCTTAGGGAGAGAACTGGGGACGAGTCCGCAGCTCTGCCCTGTCCGAATGGACAAACAGATATGGCTTTTTTGAGAAAAAAACCACCAATTTGACACTCGCCTGGTCCAGGCCAGGTCCAAGAGCATGTTCACTTTTCATGTGAGATGCTTCAAATCCACAGATTTGACTGGTTTTAAACCAATGTGTTTTGAGGAATCCCAGAACTACGTTGAGATCCCACAGTGCCACTGGAGGCACAAAAGGGGGTTGTATATGCAATACTCCCTTGACAAACTTCTGGACTTCAGGAACTGAAGCCAATTCTTTCTGGAAGAAAAATCGACAGGGCCGAAATTTGAACCTTAATGGACCCCAATTTGAGGCCCATAGACACTCCTGTTTGCAAGAAATGCAGGAATCGACCGAGTTGAAATTTCTTCGTGGGGCCTTCCTGGCCTCACACCACGCAACATATTTTCGCCACATGTGGTGATAATGTTGTGCGGTCACCTCCTTTCTGGCTTTGACCAGGGTAGGAATGACCTCTTCCTGAATGCCTTTTCCCTTAGGATCCGGCGTTCCACCGCCATGCCGTCAAACGCAGCTGCGGTAAGTCTTGGAACAGACATGGTACTTGCTGAAACAAGTCCCTTCTTAGGGGCAGAGGCCATAAGTCCTCTGTGAGCATCTCTTGAAGTTCTGGGTACCAAGTCCTTCTTGGCCAATCCGGAGCCATGAGTATAGTTCTTACTCCTCTACGTCTTATAATTCTCAGTACCTTAGGTATGAAAAGCAGAGGATGGAACACATACACCGACTGGTACACCCACGGTGTTACCAGAACGTCCACAGCTATTGCCTGAGGGTCTCTTAACCTGGCGCAATACCTGTCCCGTTTTTTGTTCAGACGGGACGCCATCATGTCCACCTTTGGTAATTCCCAACGGTTTACAATTATGTGGAAAACTTCCCCATGAAGTTCCCACTCTGCCGGGTGGAGGTCGTGCCTACTGAGGAAGTCTGCTTCCCAGTTTCCATTCCCGGAATGAAACACTGCTGACAGTGCTATCACATGATTTTCCGCCCAGCGAAAAGTCCTTGCAGTTTTTGCCACTGCCCTCCTGCTTCTTGTGCCGCCCTGTCTATTTACGTGGGCGACTGCCGTGATGTTTTATCCCACTGGATCAATACCGGCTGACCTTGAAGCAGAGGTCTTGCTAAGCTTAGAGCATTATAAATTTACCCTTAGCTATATTTATGTGGAGAAAAATCTCCAGACTTGATCACACTCCCTGGAAATTTTTTCCTTGTGTGACTGCTCCCCAGCCTCTCGGGCTGGCCTCCGTGGTCACCAACATCCAAAACTGAATGCCGAATCTGCGGCCCTCTAGAAGATGAGCACTCTGTAACCACCACAGGAGAGACACCCTTGTCCTTGGATATAGGGTTATCCGCTGATGCATCTGAAGATGCGATCCGGACCATTTGTCCAGCAGATCCCACTGAAAAGTTCTTGCATGAAATCTGCCGACTGGAATTGCTTCGAAGGAAGTCACCATTTTTTTACCATGGCCCTTGTGCAATGATGCACTGATTTTAGGAGGTTCCTGACTAGCTCGGATAACTCCCTGGCTTTCTCTTCCGGGAGAAACACCTTTTTCTGGACTGTGTCCAGAATCATCCCTAAGCACAGGAGACTTGTTGTCGGGATCAGCTGCGATTTTGGAATATTTAGAATCCACCCCTGCTGTTGTAACAGTATCCGAGATAGTGCTACTCCGACCTCCAACTGTTCCCTGGACTTTGCCCTTATCAGGAGATCGTCCAAGTAAGGGATAATTAAGACGCCTTTTCTTCGAAGAAGAACCATCATTTCGGCCATTACCTTGGTAAAGACCCGGGGTGCCGTAGACAATCCAAACGGCAGCGTCTGAAACTGATAGTGACAGTTCTGTACCACGAACCTGAGGTACCCTTAGTGATAAGGGCAAATTTGGGACATGGAGGTAAGCATCCCTGATGTCTCGGGACACCAGATAGTCCCCTTCTTCCCGGTTCGTTATCACTGCTCTGAGTGACTCCATCTTGATTTGAACCTTTGTAAGTGTTCAAATTTTTTTAGATTTAGAATAGGTCTCACCTAGCCTTCTGGCTTCAGTACCACAATATAGTGTGGAATAATACCCCCTTTTCTTGTTGTAGGAGGGGTAATTTAATTATCACCTGCTGGGAATACAGCTCGTGAATTTTTTCCCATACTGCCTCCTTGTCGGAGGGAGACCTTGGTAAAGCAGACTTCAGGAGCCTGCGCAGGGGAAACGTCTTGACATTCCAAACTGTACCCCTGGGATACTACTTGTAGGATCCAGGGGTCCTGTACGGTCTCAGCGTCATGCTGAGAGCTTGTCAGAAGCGGTGGAACGCTTCTGTTCCTGGGAATGGGCTGCCTGCTGCAGTCTTCTTCCCTTTCCTCTATCCCTGGGCAGATATGACTCTTATAGGGACGAAAGGACTGAAGCTGAAAAGACGGTGTCTTTTTCTGCAGAGTTGTGACTTAGGGTAAAAACGGTGGATTTTCCAGCAGTTGCCGTGGCCACCAGGTCCGATGGACCGACCCCAAATAACTTCTCTTCCCCTATACGGCAATACACCTTTGTGCCGTTTGGAATCTGCATCACCTGACCACTGTCGTGTCCACAAACATCTTCTGGCAGATATGGACATCGCACTTACTCTTGATGCCAGAGTGCAAATATCCCTCTGTGCATCTCGCATATATAGAAATACATCCTTTAAATGCTCTATAGTCAATAAAATACTGTCCCTGTCAAGGGTATCAATATTTTTAGTCAGGGAATCCGACCAAGCCACCCCAGCTCTGCACATCCAGGCTGAGGCGATCGCTGGTCGCAGTATAACACCAGTATGTGTGTATATACTTTTTATGATATTTTTCCAGCCTCCTGTCAGCTGGCTCCTTGAGGACGGCCCTATCTATAGACGGTACCGCCACTTGTTCTGATAAGCGTGTGAGCGCCTTATCCACCCTAAGGGGTGTTTCCCAACGCGCCCTAACTTCTGGCGGGAAAGGGTATACCGCCCATATTTTCTATCGGGGGGAACCCACGCATCATCACACACTTCATTTAATTTATCTGATTCAGGAAAAACTACGGTAGTTTTTTCACATCCCACATAATACCCTCTTTTGTGGTACTTGTAGTATCAGAAATATGTAACACCTCCTTCATTGCCCTTAACGTGTGGCCCTAATAAGGAATACGTTTTTTTTTTTTTGTTTTTTTTTTATTCACCGTCGACACTGGATTCAGTGTCCCTGTCTGTGTCTGTGTCGACCGACTAAAGTAAACGGGCGTTTTAAAACCCCTGACGGTGTTTTTGAGACGTCTGGACCGGTACTAATTTGTCGGCCGTCTCATGTCGTCAACCGACCTTGGCGCGTGTTGACATTATCACGTAATTCCCTAAATAAGCCATCCATTCCGGTGTCGACTCCCTAGAGAGTGACATCACCATTACAGGCAATTGCTCCGCCTCCTCACCAACATCGTCCTCATACATGTCGACACACACGTACCGACACACAGCACACACACAGGGAATGCTCTGATAGAGGACAGGACCTACTAGCCCTTTGGAGAGACAGAGGGAGAGTTTGCCAGCACACACCAAAAACGCTATAATTATATAGGGACAACCTTATATAAGTGTTTTCCCTTATAGCATCTTTTTTATATATTTCTAACGCCAAATTAGTGCCCCCCCTCTCTGTTTTAACCCTGTTTCTGTAGTGCAGTGCAGAGGAGAGCCTGGGAGCCTTCCCTCCAGCCTTTCTGTGAGGGAAAATGGCGCTGTGTGCTGAGGAGATAGGCCCCGCCCCTTTTTCGGCGGCCTCGTCTCCCGCTCTTAACGGATTCTGGCAGGGGTTAAATATCTCCATATAGCCCCCGGAGGCTATATGTGAGGTATTTTTAGCCAAAAAAGGTTTTCATTTGCCTCCCAGGGCGCCCCCCTCCCAGCGCCCTGCACCCTCAGTGACTGCCGTGTGAAGTGTGCTGAGAGGAAAATGGCGCACAGCTGCAGTGCTGTGCGCTACCTTAAGAAGACTGAGGAGTCTTCTGCCGCCGATTCTGGACCTCTTCTCGTTTCAGCATCTGCAAGGGGGCCGGCGGCGAGGCTCCGGTGACCATCCAGGCTGTACCTGTGATCGTCCCTCTGGAGCTAATGTCCAGTAGCCAAGAAGCCAATCCATCCTGCACGCAGGTGAGTTCACTTCTTCTCCCCTAAGTCCCTCGTTGCAGTGATCCTGTTGCAAGCAGGACTCACTGTAAAATAAAAAACCTAAGCTAAACTTTTCTAAGCAGCTCTTTAGGAGAGCCACCTAGATTGCACCCTTCTCGGCCGGGCACAAAAATCTAACTGAGGCTTGGAGGAGGGTCATAGGGGGAGGAGCCAGTGCACACCACCTGATCCTAAAGCTTTACTTTTTGTGCCCTGTCTCCTGCGGAGCCGCTATCCCCCCATGGTCCTTTCAGGAACCCCAGCATCCACTAGGACGATAGAGAAACAGTGATACCAGTTTTAAACATAACCAAACACACACAAATAAAAAAAACAGACATACATCCCTCTAAACAGTAGTAACAAATGAACATTACAGCTATATATACACACACACACATATATATCCATTTCCGAATTGTATCATCATCACGGTGCTCCACAATGGTAACAGTGCATGTTCCACAAATATATCCACTGAGGTCATTCAGACCTGATAGAGGGCACTCACCATAATTAAAATCCAACAAAATCTTTATTAAGAGGTCATCATTCCATGTAAAGTCAACGTTTTGACCCCAAGAGGGTCTTTATCAAGACAGGCAGCAGAGACATCATCACACACTGAAAGCCAAATGTATAACGACACTGCCTCCCAGGTTCCCATAAATACCTCTCAACACGAGTTAATTGAATAATTGCTAACTCAATAAACATGGGTGTCCGGCTGAGGTGTGTCATCATTACTTATACACTGTGCAAGGCTTCAACAATTTAGCGTGCAAAATAGCACATAATATAGGCATCCGCACTCGAGCATATAACACACCAAAGTCGCCACCCCCAAATTGTTACTAATATACATGAATGTCAACAAAACAATAAGTCACAAATATTGAGTTGCACAACATAACTATCCCCCCTTGTGTATACACAAATATCAGTCTCAACAAGCGCCGGAGCCCAGGGGACCGGAAGCCCGAAGTGCCGGCTCCAAGCCACAAGGAACGCAAGCGGTAGCCGGAAGTTCACCTGCCCGTGTTCCAAACAACAGGAGACACGCCTCACCCTATCCTCCTCGCTCACTGCGCAGGAATCTACGTCACCGCACTCTGGGCTGGCGGAGGCGCTATAGAAGCTTGCGCTCCACAGACAGGAATGCGTTCCACAGCCATTCAATATACTTCCGGTTAGAATCGGAAAGATGGTAAACTATTAAATTGGTCATTGACATTCAAAAAAGATATATACAGCCAATATTAGTGCAAAAAAACTACACTGAAGTGAATCAATATTCAATAACATTATTAATGTATCAAAACTTACATATTAATATAGAGGCTCATGGGAACCTGGAAGTCATAGCTCAGTCAAGATAAATAGACAAATGCAACTCATATAAAACACAAATATTATAAAGCACATACACTATACAGTACCTCTCCAGAAAAAATAAAAATAAACATACAAAAATAATAATGTTTACAAAAAATGTATACAAAAAAAATGTATACGAAGAGTTTTGTTATGTGAAACCCACTCTAATGGCAATCAAATGGTTCAATAATGAAGAAAAATGCTAAGAGGATTGTTTTCATTTAATCCACGTGGTGCAATTGTATCAAGATGCTGCTCATAGTAATTTTGTTTCTTTAACTGATAATGACGCCGATAAAATATATTTTGAACAGATTGAGTTCACTGAATTACCTGCTGAAACCCCTGTGGATCTTTATCATAAATTTCTTAAAACTCAAGAAACGGGAGATTGACCTAACTCCTTTATGGTCAATTTCTCAGTGAGTACGATCATAGTAAAAGGATAACGAGGGGGTTTCTGGATACTAAATATTCCTACATTGGGTAGAAACAATCCGGCTTTTTGCACTAGATGATTTTTAACAAATGCTCTTCAGAGCTGATTCTACTCAGATCAAGGGGGAGCTGTAGATGTAGCATATCTAGACTTTAGTAAGGCATTTGACACTGTCCCACATCGCAGACTGCTAAATAAACTTGAAAGCGTGAGGGTGGATTATAAAACAGTTAAATGGATAAGAAACTGGTTGCAGGATAGGAAACAGACAGTTGTAGTTAATGGAGTGCAATCTATGGAGGGAAATGTTACCAGTGGAGTACCCCAAGGATCTGTACTTGGTCCAGTTCTCTTTAATATCTTTGTTGGTGACATTTGCAAATGGTATTGAAGGGAAGGTATGCCTTTTTGCAGATGATACAAAGATATGCAACAGAGTAGACACACCGGGAGGGGTAAAACAAATGATTGATGACCTAGGTAGGCTTGAGAAATGGTCAAGAACGTGGCAACTACAGTTTAATGCTAAAAAAATGCAAAATCATGCACTTGGGTCTCAAAAACCCAAAGGCTAAATATAGTATCAAGGGTACTATAATGGAAACTACTGAGGAGGAAAGGGATTTAGGAGTCACTATTTCAAGTGACTTGAAGGCAGGAAAGCAATGCAACAAAGCAATGAGAAAGGCAAGTCAGATGCTTGGTTGCATAGGGAGAGAAATCAGTAGCAGGAAAAAAGAAGTGATAATGCCACTGTATAGGTCATTGGTACGGCCCCATCTGGAATACTGTGTCCAGTTCTGGAGACCATATCTCCGGAAGGATATAAATACATTAGAGAGTGTACAAAGAAGGGCAACTAAAATGGTGCATGGCCTACATCACAAAACTTACCCGGAAAGGCTAAAAGATCTTAACATGTATAGTTTGGAGGAGAGAAGGGAAAGGGGGGACATGATAGAAACTTTCAAATACATCAAGGGTCTTAAAGTTCAGGAGGGAAACATTCTTCAAAGGAAGAGAAGTATTAGAACTCTAGGACATACACTGAGACTGGAGGGGGGGAGGTTCAGGGGAAATTTAAGGAAAAATTACTTCACAGAAAGGGTAGTGGATAAGTGGAATAGCCTCCCATCAGAGGTGGTAGAGGCTAAGACTGTAGACCAATTTAAACATGCTTGGGATAGGCATATGAATATCCTTACAAAGAATTAAGGTTCAAAAAGGGTTGAGATTGCCTAAAGGATAAAAAAAAAGGGACAGACTAGATGGGCCAGGTGGTTCTTATCTGCCTTCAAATTCTATGTTTCTATGTATGTTACTCGTTATTGAGGAAGTCAGCTCTGAATTGAAGAAAGTGAGACTTCATACAGATTCTTTTAAGAGTGCACAGTTAAAGAAACTCTCAGCTGACAAATGTGAAACTTGGCTTGATAAAATCAAGACACAACTTGATTCCTATAATCAGGAATTGCTACTTTTTAAGCGCAAGAAGTTAGAGACTGTTATCAATGATTATAAAACACAGTCAGTATATAGGTGGAGGATCTGGTGATAGACGGGAAGGACGACCTCCAAGATTTCGCCATACCAGGACCACTACTAATTTCGATTTATCGAGTGCAACCTCCTCCTCTGATGGTGAAACTACTGATTCTACTAATGCCAGCTACGAGAGTAGTGCTTTTTTTAGAACACAGGACACGTACATACCCTCCCTTCCATCGAGGAGGCACAGGAGGAACCATCAGAGGAGGGGTGGGGAATGGCGGAGGTAGAAGAGGGCGACCTCCCAAGAAATGAGTCTTGTGTTTAATCTTTCTTCTCATTGCTTAACTGCAGCAGAAACATCTTTGTTGTCTCTGGGCTTGTCATATATACCTAGCACTACTCATGACCCATTTGACTCCTTTGTTGATAGCTACCGATTTGGGAGGAAACTCCGTTTACGTGAATATTTTGGTGGCTGTACACAAAGTGAGAAAGTTAATAATAAATGTGTTAAACCCAGTTACTTCGACCCGCCTTCTCATAACGCTGGTATTAAATCTTATTTACGAGCAATTGATTTTGAGATGAATAACCAGGTCTCTACTAAGCCGATAAAGGCGGGGCAGTGGTTGTACAAGATTGGCATCAATATGACAATGAAGTCGAACGACAGTTATCTGATGCCAATACTTATGCAAGACTTGAATTTAATCCTACTGTCTATATTAAAAAAATCTATTGATGGGAACATTGCGTTAGGCTTGGCGGCGAATTGGATTGATACTGAAACAGCACATTATTTGACAGTGGATTTTCCGGTTACACCTATTATTTGGGTGTAGTATGGTATGCCGGCGGCCGGGCTCCCGGCTACCAGCATACCGGCGCCGGGAGCCCGACCGCCGGCATACCGACAGCGTGGCGAGCGCAAATGAGCCCCTTGCGGGCTCGCTGCGCTCACCACACTGCGGGCACGGTGGCGCGCTACGCGTGCCACGCTATTTTATTCTCCCTCCAGGAGATAAAGTGTCGGTATGTCGGTTGTCGGGATTCCGGCACCGGTATACTGTGTGCCGGGATCCCGACAGTCGGCAGACTGAAGACCACCCCTATTATTTACACACTGCCAAAAATACATAAAAGTTTAGAGGATCCCCCTGGCAGACCTATCATTTCGGTAAGGAGATCCCTACTTCAACTGTTGGCCATTTATGTGGATCAGTTTCTTCAACCACTGGTACAACAGACTGGAAGCTATATCCGTAACACAGGCAATTTTCTACAAAAAATATGAGATTTTGTTTTCCCGACATCAGAAACATGGCTTGTGACACTTGATATACAATCGCCACACAGTGGTGGGATTGAAGCCATTAAACAACATCTAATAGCAGTAGCACATATACAACCACCGACAGAAACTGTCCTGAGTCTTGTTGAATTAATTTTGAAAAATAATTATTTCATGTACGGATCTGAATACTACGCACAAATTAATCGAACCTTGATGGGTTTCAATTTGGTGCCAGCCTACGCAAATTTGTACATGTCGATGTATGAGAAGGAACGTGTACTTAAGGTCTTTGGTTCCAACATATTATTATATTTCCGATTTATTGATGATGTGTTCTTGATATGGTCTGGCACCAAGGAGGAATTTTACGATATGATTTTGTATTTGAATTCTTTAAGTGGACCGATTAGTTTTACATATACTATTGAACAGCAAACCATCAGTTTTTTGGATGTCTCTGTTATTAAACAGAATGGGGGGTTGGGCTTTACCCTATATCGCAAACCTACTGATCGTAATACTCTGCTTCAAGCAAACAGTCAACACCCAGCAAGACTCAAAGAGAGTCTACCTATTTCTCAATTTTTGAGGGTTCTCCGGATCAACTTGTCATCAGAGACTGCTGTGATTCAGTAAGATGAAATGAAGGAGAGATTCCGTGACAGAGGGTACTCGTTGAGGACTATTGAGAGATGTCTACAGAAAGCCTACTATTGCTTCCATAATCCACTTATGAAGTGTACTAGTAAAGGATCAACTAACCGAATGGTTAGAGTAAGCAAGTTTGATCACACTTCATATAAATCACAGATGAGGTACAATAAGTTCTGGGCAGTCATTACTTCAGACCCAATGCTGCATTTGAAAGGGACACCACAACTAATGTGTGCATATAGAAGAGGGCCAAATTTACGTCAACTTCTTATGAGACCATCTGTTCAACCTGTGACCAGACCAGATCGGGCTGAGGTCATTTAAATTAGGATGTTACAGATGCACTGGATGTGTCAAATGTCACTTGATGGCTAGTGGCAGTATGTTTGTTCACCCACACACTGGTGAGAAGATTGCTATAAGACACAGACTGACATGTACTAGCCAATGTGTTATATATTTTCTTCTTTGCCCCTGTGGGTTATAATATATTGGCATGACTACACGATCAAACCGTGACCGTATGGCTAACCATAGATATTCAATTAGATCTGCGTTGAATACAGGCACTTCTGATAAACTGGTTGCCAAGCATTTCTTAGAGCTGGGTCATCAAGTATCTACTATGCGTTGTATGCTGATTGACCATATACCTAAACTGCCCCGTGGAGGTGATCGTGATACGTTGCTTAAAAAAATTAGAAGCTCGATGGATATATCGTCTTGATACAATTGCACCACGTGGATTAAATGAAAACAATCCTCTTAGCATTTTTCTTCATTAATGAACTATTGGATTGCCATTAGAGTGGGTTTCACATAACAAAACTCTTCGTATACAATTTTTGTAAACATTATTATTTTTGTATGTTTATTTTTATTTTTTCTGGAGAGGTACTGTATAGTGTATGTGCTTTATAATATTTGTGTTTTATATGTGTTGCATTTGTCTATTTATCTTGACTGAGCTATGACTCCCAGGTTCCCATAAGCCTCTATATTTATATGTAAGTTTTGATACATTAGTAATGTTATTGAATATTGATTCACTTCAGTGTAGTTTTATTGCACTAATATTGGCTGTATATATCTTTTTAGAATGTCAATGAAAATTTTATAGTTTACCATCTTTCCGATTCTAACCGGAAGTATATTGAATGGCTGTGGAACGCATTCCTGTCTGTGGAGCGCCAGCCCCGAGTGCTGTGACGTAGATTCCTGCACTGTGAGCGAGGAGGATAGGCTGAGGTGTGTCTCCTGTTGTTTGGAACGAGGGCGGGTGAACTTCCGGGTACCGCTTGCGTTCCTTGTGGCTTGGAGCCGCCACTTCCGGCTTCCGGTCCCCTGGGCTACGGTGCTTGTTGAGACTGATATTTGTGTATACACAATGGGGGATAGTTATGTTGTGCGACTCAATATTTGTGACTGTTATTGTTTTGTTGACATTCATGTATATTAGTAACAATTTGGGGGTGGCGACTTTGGTGTGTCATATGCTCCAGTGCCGATGCCTATATTATGTGCTGTTTTGCACGTTAAATTGTTGATGCCCTGCACAGTGTATAAGTAATGATGACACGTCTCAGCCGGACACCCATGTTTATTGAGTTATCAATTATTCAATTAACTCATGTGTTGAGAGGTATTTATGGGAGCCTGGGAGGCAGTGTCATTACACATTTGGCTTCCAGTGTGTGAGGATGTCTCTGCTCCTGCCTTGATAAAGACCCTCTTGGGGTCGAACCGTCGACTTTACATGGAATGATGACCTCTTAATAAAGATTTTGTTGGATTTTAATTATGGGGAGTGCCTTCTATCAGGTCTGAATGACCTCAGTGGATATATTTGTGGAACATGCAATGTTACCATTGTGGAGCACCGCGATGATGATACAATTCGGATGTGAGTGCGGATTACTAGCCCATATATCTATCTATCTATATATATATATATATATATATATATATATATATATATATATATATCTACACACACACACACACACACACACACACACACGTTGAGTATTCCTTATCCAAATTCCCACATTTTTGGTTCCCTTGAGATACTGCCACAAATAAATAAATATATATATATATATATATATATATATATATATATATATTAATTATCATATATCTATATAACATATCTATACATACACATAATATATAATATATATGTCATTATCTCAGTAGGGGACACAAAAATGTGGGATTTTGGATAAGGGATACTCAACCTGTACATGATATTGATTTTGCACCAAGTCTCTGAGTGCCACTGACTGTGTATAGTGGGTACAAATTATACTAATTACATATATACACACACATTGTCGTAGCACTATATGTATAAAAAAGGACTAATCTAAGGGAAGACCAAAAGGAGCGGGAAAGCACGTATAGGACATTACAGGGATCTGACATATTGCAGATGATGATCAGATAATGTATATTCATATTCTAACAAGTAAGACATTGCAGAGTTAAATTCTGTGCTTTCATCCATGGCAGGAAATGCAATGTCTTCCTACTCCATATACAAATCTATTCTACTAAATAAATTCCTGATTGGGGGAGAGATGGTGGTGACAAAGTCTTATATGTACATATTGACATTTTAATTAAATTGAAAAGGAAAAATGTGAACTCTGTCTGTGTGTCCACAGCTAATGTTTGAGAGATAGTAAACACCTGGGGGTATATTTACTAAAAGTCGATTTTGGTTGCTGTTTGGTAGATGTTTTATCGATTTTGTGTTTAAGGGTCTAAACCAAACATTTACCAGCAGATGATTTTTTACATTGTTTAAAAAAAAATGTTAAATGTCATGTTAGTAAAATGCAAAAAACAAACATCGATCTAAAATCAACAAAAAGCAATAAATCAACCCAGATCAATTTTTTTAGTAAACATACCCCTAAATCACAAAATAAAAAATAAAAAATTGCCCCATACATTGAGAAAATAATAAATAAAAAATAATAATAATTTTTAAAAAAATCGCTAAATATCGACCAAAATCGACTTTTTATAAATATACCCCTTGTTGTCAAAAGATTGCAATGCCAGGGCATTCCCATCAATTGTGGAAATTGGAGCCAGGAAACAAGCCATATCTCCAGCAGGTGTTTGACAAACCTGGGAACATTCTGTGCAATATGTTAGGGTAATGGTCTCACTGAGACAGACATTTATATTGAGTTTCATATTGGTGTTGTGAAAGACTCTTACTCAATCAGCCTCAACAAATGCAAAATCACATTCTACAATGCTGATGTTCACTCAAACACAATAGATTAGCAAAAATTGTGTCTTAGCCACGTCCAATGATTCAAGAGAGACCATTCAGATCTCAGGAACACCACTAAGGCCACAAACCGCAGATTGTGTTCAACTTAGCAGTAAGTGTGATCTGCAAGCCTCCAGCTACCACCAAGTGACCAACACGAAGATGACCTATGCTATTCCACATCCTAATTGCCCCTGCAGAACAACCAGGAGGGAATTGCGGGTTGTGCATTATGGAGCTCAAAAGGGAATACGTGGCAGAGATATGGGGTAGGTTTCTGAGCTTCTTCCGAAATACAAAAAGGTAGGAGCAACATTTGGGTGGGAAATCAATGGATGTATAAGGAACAATAACTATCTGAGGCCACTATTTCCCCGCCCACTGCTGAGACAATGCCATAATCCGGTTCAAATGAGTAGCATGGTAGTAATTTAAAAATCTGGAAGTTTAAGACCCCCCTGACTCTTTCTATGACAAAGAGTATACATTCTGAACCTAGATCTAGGAGCACTCCAAACAAGGGTCCCTACCGTTCTCTGCAGTTCTTTATAATATCCCAACACACTTGGATCGAGAGGGTTTGTAGGAGATACAGAATTTGGAAATGGGTGTACAATATATTTTCACACATTTGATTCAAATTCAAAACATTTAATGCACAGAAATCCAAATTTATAAAGATTTAAAGCAATGTCTTACCAGTTCCACAAAGGCAAGTCCCCCATAGCTGTGTGCAACAAAAAACACATTTTCAGCAGCTGCTTTTGAAATGAAGTTGTCCCATACATACAAGGCATGTTCTTCAGGGCTGCTGTTATCCTGCAAACAAAGAAACACCATGGTAAGCCCATAGATTCAACGCTACTACACACAACATAGTTTGCATATTGATGGTTTCTTTAACAAAGTCTTTAGAACAAACTAAAAGTATGCAAGTGTGAGTTCATGACAAAGACCTACGGAGTATTTCTATCTAATCATATATACAGTGCAGTGGCATGCGCTGAGGTCAGTGGCTGGTGAGGCACTGCAGCCATAATGTCCGCCGAATCCTACTGATCACCCCTACCGCCGCCGAGCCAATGCCCGCCACTGCCCCTGAGCCCACAAATACGAATCAATAGACCATCGGTCAAACACGGGTGTTATTTAACAGAACTCGGTAATTTACTAAGAATTTGTATTCCCAATTACTGCCGACATTAGCCAAACACTGCCGGTAAAGCATAGAAATCGTAAAAAAATGGAGCTTTCAAAGAGACCTGCTTTTTGCTGGCGTGTTGTGATAGTCATGCACGGATCAGTGAGATCCGTGCATGGTTATCTTTGAAAAAGGGTGTGAATGGGTTAAAAAAAATTTTTTTAAAAGTATAACCAGCCTCGGCTCTTTGAGACGGTCCTGGTTGTTTAAATACTGGGGGGAAAAATTGGACAGGGGTTCCCCGTATTTAGACAACCAGCACCGGGCTCATAGTCTGGTCCTAGTTCCAAAAAAACGGGGGACAAAAGATGTAGGGGTCCCCCGTATTTTTAAAACTAGCACCAGGCTCCACTAGCCAGAGAGATAATGCCACAGCCGGGGGACACTTTTGTATTGGTCCCTGCGGCCGTGGCATAACCCCCCCCCAACTAGTAATCCCTGGCCGGGGTTCCCTGGAGGAGTAGTGATCCCTTAAATCAAGGGGTCCCCCCTCCAGGCACCCAAGGGTCAGGGGTGAAGCCCTAGGCTGTCCCCAGCACCCCTGGCGGTGGGTGCCGGGCTGATAACCAATAGTGTGGGGAAAAACAAGAAAAAAATTTTTGTTGTGGAACTACAAGGTTCAGCAAGCCTCCCCCGTTTGCTGGCACTTGGATAACCACAAGTACCAGCATGCGGAGAAATAATGGGCTCGCTGGTACCTGTTGTTCCACAACAACAAAAAATACCCAAATAAAAACACAACACACACACCTTGAAAGTAAAAATGTATTAAAACACACTTGCACATACTTACCTACATCCCACGCCGGTCACGTCCACTTGTCCAGTAGAATCCAATAGGGGTACCTGTAAAAATGAAAATGATACTTACATACAATCCAGTGAAGCTCGGTCCTCTTCGTTCCTGGAGTAATCCACAAAAGAGGACAAGTGAGTACAGAGGACAAGTAATCTACATCAGTACGAGGGGTAACTGTGCAAGGCGACCTTCTGGCTGCACAGTGATTTCTAAATTAAAGGATATATAGGTTTTTTTTTAGTGTCCTTGTGGACCCTGGTAAGAGTAGTTTAGCTTCCCGGTCCTGGAGAGAGAGAGAGATGGAAAGAGAGAGAGAGAGATGGAGAGAGAGATGGAAAGAGAGAGAGAGAGAGAGAGAGAGAGAGAGATCCAGCGCTCACCGTTGCTCCCCGCCTTCACTGCTTAGTCAGCGCTGCGCCCCCTGGCTCTGACGGACCAGACCACGTGATGCGCCTGTCTCCTTTAGCCGCAAAGTGTCTTCCCCTAATCCCGTACAGCCCAATCGCAGCTTCAAAGCGGCAATACAAGTCGGTGCCGCTTATAGGTTTTTTTTTCAATGCCTTTCTCCTGCCCAATCCCTGGCCCCGGCCCCCGCTTCTGACCCTTACACACAGACAGCGGGAGGCACTGACAGCGCTGCCTCAAAAACACTTACAGGACCGCTTTTACACAGGTACGAATTACTAAAATAATACAAAGGCTAAAGCAGATACTTATGACACATAACATGTGTCATAAGTATCTTCTTTGTATTATTTTCATCATTAATGTCAGGGGAGGCACTGCCTCCCCTGACTGCAAGTCCCTGATACAGTGCATCCGGAAAGTATTCACGGCGCTTCACTTCTTCCACATTTTGTTATGTTACAGCCTTATTCCAAAATAGAATAAAATATTTTTTCCCCTCAAAATTCTACACACAATACCATATAATGACGTTAAAAACATTTTTTTTAGATTTTTGCAAATTTATTAAAAATAAAAAACTAAGACATCACATGTACATAAATATTCACAGGCTTTGCCATGAAGCTCCACTGATCATCCTTGAGATGTTCCTACAGCTTAATTGGCGTCCACCTGTGGTAAATTCAGTTGATTGGACATGATTTGGAAAGGCACACACCTGTCTATATAAGGTCCCACACTTGACAGTGCATGTCTGAGCACAAACCAAGCATGAAGTCAAAGGAATTGTCTGTACACCTCCGGGACAGGATTGTCTTGAGGCACAAAATGTGAAAAAAGTGAAGCGTTGTGGATACTTTCCAGATGCACTGTATATATGAGGGGAAGGGTTTCTATTAAATGTCATTATGTTTGGAGTAAACCCTTAACACAAACCATGTATAATACACAAAATACAATGCCATCACTACAGTGTTCATTAGGAGAACTTGTGTAATACAGAGAAATAATGTACTCTCCACAACTCTCCAAATTCAGGTCCTGCAACAAAGGAGATTCATAGTAGTTTAAACTATGTCTTTCCTCATCATAATGATGATTTCAATAATAGTAATACTTATTTATATAGAACTTTTCTCCTAATAGGACTTAAAGTGCTTTACATTTACCTTTTCAGCACAAAATACAAAACAAGCTTAACAGTAGATATTAGTGAAATGCTTGAGTAAACAGCTAAGTCTTGAGTCTATGTCTTGAATGATGCTAGAGTGGAGGCTTCTCATACTGTGTGGGGAAGAAAGTTCCATAGAGTTGGAGCAACAAATCTGAAAGCTTGAGCCCCAGATGAATTCTAGGTACTGTTAGTGGCCCTTCATCTACAGATTGCGTTAATCGAGTAGGACAGTAAGGTACCAGAAACTGCTTCAAGTACCTTGGGCCCTGGTCATGTAGGGCTTTGAAAGTAAGTAAGAAAATCTTGAAAACGATTCACCATCTTACAGATAGCCCGTGAAGGGAGTACAGAAAGGGTGTTATGTAGCTAGAAAAGGGCAGGTTGGTTAATAACTTGGCAGCTTCATTTTGTACCATCTGCAAGTGGTGCAATACTTTTGCTGGGAGACCAAAGTAGAGGGCATTGTAGTAGTCTAGGCATGATAATAAAAATGCATGTATGACTTTAGGCAGATCTTCTGAGGGAATTAAGTGCTTGATTCTGGCTATGTTCCTCAGATGAAAGAATTAGGATGTGACTGTGGCTGAAACCTGATGTTTAAGTGTCAAGCCACCATCCAGAACACCACCACCACAAGATTCCACACATGTTCAGTGTTTTGTAGTTCTGATCCCCCAAGCGTAGGTCCTGTTGGTTGGCTATGCTGCAGTCTTGTTCTGTGACCTATGATAAGGACTTCTGTTTTATCGGGGTTCAGTCACAGCCAACTACTCCACCCATCCACTCCTGGAGCTCAGCTAGACAGCCATTTAGGGCTGTTATTGGGTTATCAGTACCTGGGGCAAAGGGCAGGTACAGTTGTGTATCGTCTGCATAGCAGTGGCAGACCAAGCTATGCCGTCTGATTATTTCACCTAGTGGTAGCATGTATACTGCAAAAAGCAGAGGAGATAATATATAAGCCTGTGGGATACCACAAGTCAATAGAACTGGTGATGATGGGCATACTCCAGATGAAACTCTCTGTGACCTGCCGGTCACATCTGTCTCTTGCCATTAGAAGATCATTAAGCACACATACCAGGGCTGTTTTGGTGCTATGTCTTCTCTTGAATCCTGACTGGAATGGATGATAAATAACATGGGTTTCTAGTTGAGTTGCAATCACTTTCTCGATAACCTTTCCTAGAAAAAGAAGATTTGATACTGGTCTGTAGTTGCTCATGCAGTCAGGGTCTAAATTAGATTTTTTAAGAAGTGGTCTGACAATTGCTTCCTTTAGTGTTTCAAGGAAAATGCCTGTCTGCAAGAGCAATTAACTATTTTTGCAAATACAGGGCCAGTTATTTCCATACACCCTAATAGATGTATGAGGCAGGGTCCAGATCACAGGCACTGTGGGCTCAGCACACACATAGTTATGGCTCTGGCTGGGGATATTGTATTTTAACTTATTACTGCAAGAGATCACAGTTATTTGTTGAACAAAGAACAGGGGTAACTGAGGTCAAGGAGAGGAGCTGGATGGAGCCAAAGATAGTTTGTTTTCCACAGTCCTGTACTTTGCTCTCGGGATGTTGACTGCAGCTGTAATACCAGTCTGAGTATCAATGGAAGAGGCAGAGGTTTCAATCTAATGTGAATCTCAGTGCAGGTATGCAATCCATTGATTGTGGAAAGATGTCCACTTGTAGTGCAAATTAAAGGTAAGTCCTTGGATATTTTGTATGTTTCTGGAGTCAGTTGTGTAGAACTAAAGCTATTTTGTGGAGATGTTCAAAAGCATGTAAAAGGTGAGGCAGCCATCTTGGGGCCCACTCCCTTGAAAAGTAAATGTATTTTATCTGCTGGTTGTAGTGGAACTATTCCACTTTTACCACTCTGTTCTATCCCATGCAGATTGATTCCCATCAATGGTTGGGCTTGGAAATAAACTTGGATAAGACCTGCTTATTAGACAGCACGTTGCTTGAGAAAAACACAACATTTACACAAGATGGTATCTGGTTCCTTCCAAATGACACGCTGATACTTATTTTCATGTATGGCGGGACTGTCCCCGTATATTCATTTTCTGGAGTAAAGGGTCAGCACTTTTAGGGTGCTTTCTTGGTACCATAACTACCGATCAATCCCCTTGTCATGCTACTGCGCTACCCGAGTAAATGGGACATGTACTAAGCAGTGATAAAAGTGGAGAAGTGAGCCAGTGGAGAAGTTACCCATGGCAACCAATCTGCTGCTCTGTATAATGTTATAGTAGGCAAATTATAAATGTTACATCAATGCTAATTGGTAGCCATGGGCAACTTCTCCACTGGCTCACTTCTCCACTTTTATCACTGTTTAGTACATGTCCCCCTAAGGCTGTCACGATTACTCGCATCTGGCAGGTAGCGATGATGGAATAGATCCATAATAGAGTCAGAAATGTCACTCAGTCTTAGAGCCTTGGTACGTTTTTTTCCTTACTACCGGGTACTTGATTTATGCAGTCTATACTTCTGAAATATATGCTTTTCATTGCATGTTTTCTTTGTTGTTGTTATAAATAAAGCAGTAACAAAAATAAATACAAACTGTTAATGTGCATACACACGGTGAGATATTGACTATCTCCGATTTTGACTTTGCAATTTCCCCTGAACTCCCCGGAGCCCTGAACAACCGATATTGACTATCTTTACTTGAGATTTGCCAATTTAGACTATACTATGGACTACATTGTACACATTATAGTCAAGATTGCCTTGCCTGCACAATAACGGGAGCGCGCATCGGTATCGCAAGCCGTGTACACACGGTGCAATTTGCACTAACTTTCCTTATGATTTTGACTATATAGTCAAAATCGTAAGGTTACATCGCACCGTGTGCATGCACCTTTAGCATTCATATATTAAGCATCACATTCAGTATTTGCGATCTGGAGCAGGTTGCCATTCCTCCTGAACTTGCATATGAAATTAGTGCAGTTTGTACAGAAAGAGCACAGGGAGAGAACCTATGCAGGGCATAGCTTACAAGGACAAAGCCTGTGGTAACAGTAAGCTCACTCAGTAAACCTGCAGATGCTTATGAAAGAAAACCATCCATTACAGGTGCTGAATACCATGGAAATGAAATATAAAATAAAATAGAAATATATATATATATATATATATATATAAACACACACACACACACACACACACAGACAGCCGACGTGGCACTCCTGGTGGCTTTGACAATAAGGACTCGCAGGTAGGCAGTATGTGAAAGACAACGTTTCATTGCCAATTTTATTCAGGCATTTTCCTCAGGTAGATATATATATATATATATATATATATATATATATAAAAAGTCAAAATAATATAATGTACGTTATAAATAAACACATAAAAAACATAAGGAGTGTTTAACCTATATCACTGGAGCAGGCCCTTAGAAGAATTTTTTTCCCTTATTTGATTCTTTAGACTGCTATTAATAATTTATTAGTCTGCATAGTATCCTGGACCGCCCATAGGGACCACATTCCCATGGCACAAACGTAATGAGCAGAGCAGCTTTGGACCAACCTCCTGGGCTCTGTCTGCTCTGCGTAATATCAAATACTCCCCTTTCTTTCTCTTCCACTCTGCATTCACGTGATATGCAGACAGCTTTGTCATAGTAACTGGCAGCCATATTTTGTAACCTCCCAGGAGTTGTTGAAAAGAAGGTAATGACTCATAAAAGGACAGCCAATAAAAATTACTATTGCAAGCATAGTCAAAAGGTACTTAACTTGCCAGTTAGAAAAAAACAACCCTGCTATGTTGGGTTGGTGGTATCATTTGGCTGACGTTTGTAGATGTTGAAGTTCACTTTCCATTTTATCAGTTGCTGAAAGTAACAATTTTTTTTTTTTTTAAATTAGAATTGTTATTAGACAAACGGAAGGTATATTTCAGCTCCACCATGTGAAGCACCGTTTTATAAAAACCAAATCATCTTTGAGATTATTTGGTCTTTTGGGAGAACAAAACAAAATTGGTTCCTGTATATATTACATATTTTAAATTAAATATCTGAAACATTCAGACCAAAGAAAAATGGTGTTATTAAATACAATGTACAATATTTCTTAAATGTTTATTTTCTCTTTAAAGGCTGTAAAGAATGCTAGAAGTTATTATATTTTTGAAATTACTGTACATAGATTAGCAGTCAGAATATATTGTTATGTTCTGCTGCCTCTAAAGGACAACCATTTGAATTTACTAACGTAATATTACACTCATTAATTGTTAAATACCAAGTTAAAGTAATGCAAAAAAAAACAAAGCCTTATCGACCGGTGCAGATTCTAACATCTAGGCACTCCAAGGTCTGCATTTATGATGGACTACCTGTGCTGATAACACATGGAATTATCTAAACAACATTTGCATATTTGTGTAATTATTTCCTAAGGTTAATTAGCTGCTGCAAAGCAGTTTGCCCTTTGAGACTGCTTGCCGTGACAGGTTCACATACTTCCTGTACTGTTGCCAAATGTGACAGATTCTCTTGTGCAGACCGGACGCAGGAAACTTTCAGAATGGATAATCGGAGGAATTGTCTTTTAGAAGTGAAAAGCTGCGCAGCAGGAAGCAATGGAGATAATGTAGTGACTGGTCTGCAGGTGGCTCGCAGTATTTAAAGAAACATCAAATTATATCTGTGATTCAAAAAGGAACAGATCACCCTCACTGTAGTTACTAATAATCACTAATATCGTAATTTTTTTTATCACTGGGAAGCATACAATCAATGCACTTTGGATATGACGCAGCTGTGAAGTAGTAGGGTATGGACAAATGTCAGAGATGTCACAGTTCATCGATACACAATTACATATATCTTTCAACTTATATGTATCTACATTCAGACTGGTAATTTTATGTAAGGTGGGTAACACACTATGTGATGTGCTCCGTGTGCGACCTTGCGTAGTGTGACCTCTCCAGGCCGGGCCGCCCGGCATACACACTGTGCAATATCGCACAGTAATGTAATGTGCGACTGGGCTGTACATGCAGTTTTGGCCGATGAGACCAAATTGAGCTTAATGTAAAGCTGACATCGAGGGTCGTTAACTACCTGCGGGGCCATACATCAGCTGTCGGCGGCTGCATACAGATTGGGCGATATAGTAAACGATATTGCTCAGGATACCATTTACTATATCGTTAAGTGTGTATATACCTTTAGAGATCCAAAGCATGAAGTCACCAATAGCACTTCTGGCCATATACAAGTTACTACCTCCAGTCCAAGTCTCAAAATAATTCCCAGATATCTGTAATATATTATTTCGCATTCAGAATAAGACCAAATAATTGTTAAAAGTAGATAAATGTCAGAACCTAAAATCTTGCAACATCTGCAGCCATTGGTGCATGTTATATATATTGTGCATTTGATTCAACATTAAATATGTGATCTGTTCAGAGTAATTTTGAGAGGAATCCAACATTAAACCCATGAAAGATGGAGGCTGGCAGGATTACCAGTCCAGGGAGAGAATGCTGTTAAACAGTTGCCTGTAAAACATTTTCTACACTCAAATCTGTAGGCACGCAGATATAGCTGATAGTTTAAGCAAGTCTAAATAACAGAAGGATACAGACAGAAACTAGAGAGGTGGAGCGGCCATTGTGCCAAGTTCCGGGTGCCATTGGCAAAATTCCCATAATGCAATGGGTAGAAATGTTTACAAGTATGAGATACGGTTTCTACATTGAGACTGTTGTCAGATAGTGGAAGCCTAGTCAAATACAGGCACTTAATAGTAAACAGAAGTGTGCACACAGCTGAATCTATCTCCTCTCCCTGCCTGATTTTACATTGAGGTAATTACATCAAAAGAATAGGCATAGTTTCAAGATCAATGTGGATAACCTAACGACTGCATTAAACTCTAGAACACTAGCTGAGATTCAACCGCTTGTCATTATGAGATTTTTTTCATTTTTTATTATTTTTTTAAGAGGTTAGGCTATCAGCTCACCAAAACCAGTTTCCTTTGTTCTATTTGTGGTCTGATAAACTATACAAGTACATAAAATGAAAATGTGTAAAGAACAGAGACAAAGGAAGCTCTATGATACATTAAATACAGCATTATTGTCAAGGACATCCCTTAGTACGCTGTCACATGGTCTCCGATATTCTTTGCCAAGTCCTGTGACAAAGCTATTACCTGATATGCAAAAATCATGTGTGCTGAACTGAGAACAAAGCAAGGCCCTCCATGGCTTGCATAGGTGGGAGACAAATGCAGTCACACATATTATTATTGTTTTGTATTTATAACAAATGCAACACTTGGATGGTAATTTAGCCTCATTAATTTATTCTTTACATGTTATTCATTTTTTTTCTGCTTTTTTTCTCCTCATGTTCAATTGCCCATATTTTCTGTTTATTTAAGCACCATCTCGTGACACCAGATTTCTTTTTTTCACTGTAACAATGTATAGTAGTCGGCTGCTAAAACACCAATGTGTGGAATCTGCTGCTATTAAAATAATTCTTTTTTTTTTTTACGTGAGAAAAACTTGGGGATATCAAATGTTTTTCTTGGTTCCTAGTTAAAACTGCACCTATAAGCTTGAAAATTCAATTAATTGTTTTGTTTCATAAATAATAACAAATATGACTAAAAAAGAAAGAAAATGTCTTTAGTATTGACCATGATTCAGTCCACCCCCCATATAAAGAAAAAGAAAAAAGAAAAATTGTGGTACATCCCACAAACTGATAAGTCATAAAAACCTGCTCACTGCTCTCAGAGTGTAAAAGAGCAAATATAATCTCCGGAGCAGGATTTTTCTTATTATATATTTTTCCTTCAATTACACTATATTAATCTAGAAGCAAATGAGGGTGTGACTGCTGCTGAATGTGAGCAGACTATGGCTGTGCATGATGGTGAGAATGTGGCTGATCAACGAATGTCTGCATTAGCGACCAAGACTATAATATAATATACTATGCTTTATATTGTCCTATATTAGAATACTATCATTTCAAAGAAATAAAATAAAAAATATTTTGAAATAAGACAAATACAGATTATGGAGGGAATTCAATTAGCTACAGTAATTACCGTAGGCTGACCTCTCCCCCCCACCCCCAGCAGGCTCCAAAAACAAATCCTTGATAATTAACCTGTTTTCAAGAAGCTGGCAGCAAAAACACATAGGTCCGTGAACTTACACATGAAAACACATGATTTTTTGGCTGCAAAAAATGGTTTCTAAGTGAACTGGGCGTGGAAATAAATTGTAAATAAGTCCGAAAAAAGAAAATAATTAGCAGAAATATACCTTTTATCTTGCGGCAGAAAAATTATTGGAGCTACTTGAATTCCCCCACATCTACAATATATAGTTTGGGGGAGTGTGCTGTGACTAGTATTTAAGAAAAATTTTTCTTAGATTTACTACTCAATATTAAGTACAGGTTGAGTATCCCTTATCCAAAATCCCACATTTTGGGGTCCCCTACTGAGATAATGACATATATATATATATATATATATATATATATACTGGCAAAAGTCCCGGCACTCGTCTAAAACTGTGTATATGTTGCGGTGCCTTTCCAGGGGAACAAGTCCTCCATGTATTGATGTGGAATAAAGGCGGCACTCAGACAGACTTCATAGGCAAAATAAAAAGGTCAGCTTTAATCGACCAAAGCTGACCTTTTCATTTTGCCTATAAAGTCTGTCTGAGTGCCGCCTTTATTCCACATCTATATATATATATATATATATATATATATATATATATATATATATATATATGTCATTATCTCAGTAGGGGAACCAAAGATGTGTGATTTTGGGTAAGGGATACTCAACCTGTATGAACTAGTTGGAGCAAGCAAATAAAATAAAGTAAATAAATACAAATATATATATATATATATATACATACACACACACACACTAATATATATATATATACACACACACACACACACACACACACACACACACACTATACAGTATATAAGTGAAATGGTGCAATTAATTTTTTGACAATGCTGACACATGAATTCCTACTTTTGAAAAAGTATTTCAGAGAGACTGAAAGCAACACCTATGCACACAACAGTGATGAGGGTGTGTACTGCTGCATCTGTGAGGTGTGTTATCACATTGACTTACAATATGTCCAACTGAAAATGAGCCACAAAGCAGTTACATAGTTTGGCATACATTTAATGCATAGCTTTGATGTTTCTTTATTTCCAAGTTAAATACCAGCTAGATCATGGAGGTAACAAATGTGATTGGAGGCTGTGACTTAAGCCAATGATGATGTCAGCACTGTGCTATGCCTGCGTGGCCTGGCATCAGAGGGTCAGGGAGATCATGAATATTTCAGGGAGCGTCGTTATAAAAAAAAAGTCATAAACAGTAGATTCCACCTAGAGAGCAATGTCTCACAAACTGGAATTTTTCTAAGGACATGAATGATCTCAATGTGGGTGACCTTTGGAGCAAGATAACACTTAGAGTAGGTGAAGAGTGATTTTGACTTTAATTATGCATGATTTGGGGTACAAAATAATGTTGTGCTGATTTATTGTCTCATATGAAAATCTACTCTTGGGCAGAATGTTCAATATAGAATGTCCTGATAGGGTTAGTTGGTTTTGACAATGTAAGTAAATTTGGTAATTTAGAAAAAAAAAATGGATGGAAACTCGTAGTAATAATAATAATTTTATTTGTACAGGTTGAGTCTCCCTTATCCAAAATGCTTGGGACCGGAAGTATTTTGGATATCGGATTTTTCCGTATTTTGGAATAAATTCATACCATAATGAGATATCATGGTGATGGGACCTAAATCTAAGTACAGAATGCATTTATGTTACATATACACCTTATACACACAGCCTGAAGGTCATTTTAGCCAATATTTTTAATAACTTTGTACATTAAACAAAGTGTGTGTACATTCACACAATTCATTTATGTTTCATATACACCTTATACACATAGCCTGAAGGTCATTTAATACAATATTTTTAATAACTTTGTGTATTAAACAAAGTTTGTGGACATTGAGCTTCAGAAAACAAAGGTTTCACTATCTCACTTTCACACAAAAAATTCCGTAATTCGGAATATTCCGTATTTTGGAATATTTGGATATGGGATACTCAACCTGTATAGCGCTCTTTCTCCAACAGAACTAAAGGCGCTTTACAGAAATAAAAAACAATGCACATAGTACAGAAGATTTAAGTAATACAGCAAAAGATGAGCCACACAGACATAAAAGAAAACCTTGAGCGCACAGTAAGTATAATCATGATTGGTGTAGGAATTTTGGTAATAACTTCCAAGGGTTGTGTATTCCACCCTCACAAGGTACAGTACCAGGTGTGGCAGTATTCTTGGGCAAACTGCGTAGGATTACCCAGGGTGGAATAGTCTACCCCTAGAGGAAATAACACAAAATGAGGAGACTGCAGAGTCCTAAAGTTCAGAGTAGCGTTCCAACAAAACCTTCAGGTCCATGTATTTTCCATCGCATCCACAAAAGCACAAGATGAGGCTGCCATGTTGGGGGCACTACGAAGGTTACACTGTGGGAGATGAGCCATACAAGGGCCAAATGCATGTATGGGAAAACTGACACGAGTGTAGTAGTATGCTATACCCTACACGGAAAGATCAAAATGAAGCACACCCTGCCCACGGAGGAAAAATCAGAGGGAGCCATCTGGGGCGCAGTGTGTAGGTTGCTGCTGGCAGGGTGTGCATAGTATTAATAAAATAGATAGTATTTAGTGTGTACCTAGCTTTAGAATATAAGCTTTCATGGGCAGGGCCCTCTTCCCTCATGCGCATTTTCTTCTCTTACTTAAACCATCTTCTACTCCATACTCCCTTCGCCAGCACCAAATCCCTTGGTTTTCTGCCACCCTAATACTTATGTCAGTGTCATCTGCTGATGCAGCCATGTTTATATACCCTGTACTTGTCCTATATTGTCTTAAACTGTAAGTCACGGTTTCCTTGTTTTGCTTATTTCTTTATATAGTCTGTAACTTGACGCTGTGGATCCCTTGTAGTGCCATATAAATAAAGGCTAATAATAATAATTATGGGTAATCTACTTCAACTTTCCAAAGGCCTGAGCATTATGAAAACTCACCACTGCTTTTTTCGCTTCCCTCTCGGTAATAAAATAGTAAGGAGATTTTTAAAATGTAATGATTCAACTCTGGAGACCTGGGAGAACCAATATATATGGGAGGGGGACCGATGCTAGAGGACAGCATGGCTACTGGCACAGAGATCATGCTAATTTCTAGGCCCACATAGCATGATAGACGCGATGCTAACATTTCTAAAAGTCTATATTTGAATGTATAAATACTAATAAAAAGCCTATGTACAGCTGCTGACAGGTTCACTTTAAATATTACGCATAGGTTGCATGTGGGCAGTAGCTAGCAATAGCGGCACAGTCATTTTCCCAAAGCCCTGCATCTTACATTAATGAAGTCTCACAAACATAAGGCAACTAATTAATGGAAAATAAGATTTTACTCACCGGTAAATCTATTTCTCGTAGTCCGTAGTGGATGCTGGGACTCCGTAAGGACCATGGGGAAAAGCGGCTCCGCAAGAGACTGGGCACAACTAAAAGAAAGCTTTTGGTCTAACTGGTGTGCACTGGCTCCTCCCCCTATGACTCTCCTCCAGACCTCAGTTAGGATACTGTGCCAGGAAGAGCTGACACAATAAGGAAGGATTTTGAATCCCGGGTAAAACTCATACCAGCCACACCAATTACACCGTATAACTCGTGATACAATACCCAGTTAACAGTATGAACAATAACTGAGCCTCTCAACAGATGGCTCAACAATAACCCTTTAGTTAAACAATAACTATATACAAGTACTGCAGACAATCCGCACTTGGGATGGGCGCCCAGCATCCACTACGGACTACGAGAAATAGATTTACCGGTGAGTAAAATCTTATTTTCTCTGACGTCCTAAGTGGATGCTGGGACTCCGTAAGGACCATGGGGATTATACCAAAGCTCCCAAACGGGCGGGAGAGTGCGGATGACTCTGCAGCACCGAATGGGCAAACTCTAGGTCCTCCTCAGCCAGTGTGTCAAACTTGTAGAATTTAGCAAATGTGTTTGACCCCGACCAAGTAGCTGCTCGGCAAAGTTGTAGAGCCGAGACCCCTCGGGCAGCCGCCCAAGAAGAGCCCACCTTCCTTGTGGAATGGGCTTTCACTGATTTAGGATGCGGCAGTCCAGCCGCAGAATGTGCAAGCTGAATCGTACTACAGATCCAGCGAGCAATAGTCTGCTTTGAAGCAGGTGAACCCAACTTGTTGGGCGCATGCAGGATAAATAGCGAGTCAGTCTTTCTGACTCCAGCTGTCCTGGAAACATAAATTTTCAGGGCCATGACTACGTCCAACAACTTGGAAGCCTCCAAGTCTTTAGTAGCCGCAGGCACCACGATAGGTTGGTTCAAATGAAAGGCTGATACCACCTTAGGGAGAAACTGGGGACGAGTCCTCAATTCTGCCCTATCCATATGAAAAATCAGATAAGGGCTTTTACATGACAAAGCCGCCAATTCTGATACACGCCTGGCCGAAGCCAAGGCCAACAACATGACCACTTTCCACGTGAGATATTTCAATTCCACGGTTTTAAGTGGCTCAAACCAATGTGAATTTAGGAAATCCAACACCACGTTGAGATCCCAAGGTGCCACTGGAGGCACAAAAGGGGGCTGAATATGCAGCACTCCCTTAACAAAAGTCTAAACTTCAGGCAGTGAAGCCAGTTCTCTCTGGAAGAAAATCGATAGAGCCGAAATCTGGACCTTAATGGAACCCAATTTTAGGCCCATAGTCACCCCTGACTGTAGGAAGTGCAGGAAACGGCCCAGCTGAAATTCCTCCGTTGGGGCCTTCCTAGCCTCACACCACGCAACATAAATTCGCCAAATGCGGTGATAATGGTTCGCGGTCACTTCTTTCCTAGCTTTAATCAGCGTAGGAATGACTTCCTCCGGAATGCCCTTTTCCTTCAGGATCCGGTGTTCAACCGCCATGCCGTCAAATGCAGCCGCAGTAAGTCTTGGAACAGACAGGGCCCCTGCTGCAGCAGGTCCTGTCTGAGCGGCAGAGGCCATGGGTCCTCTGAGATCATTTCTTGAAGTTCCGGGTACCAAGCTCTTCTTGGCCAATCCGGAACAATGAGTATAGTTCTTACTCCTCTTCTCCTTATTATTCTCAGTACCTTTGGTATGAGAGGAAGAGGAGGGAACACATAAACCGACCTGTACACCCACGGTGTCAATAGAGCGTCCACAGCTATCGCCTGAGGGTCTCTTGACCTGGCGCAATATCTTTCTAGCTTTTTGTTTAGGCGGGACGCCATCATGTCTACCTGTGGTCTATCCCAACGGTTTACAATCAGTTGGAAGACTTCTGGATGAAGTCCCCACTCTCCCGGGTGGAGGTCGTGCCTGCTGAGGAAGTCTGCTTCCCAGTTGTCCACTCCCGGAATGAACACTGCTGACAGTGCTAACACGTGATTTTCCGCCCATCGGAGAATCCCTGTGGCTTCTGCCATCGCCGTCCTGCTTCTTGTGCCGCCCTGTCGGTTTACATGGGCGACTGCCGTGATGTTGTCTGACTGGATCAGTACTGGCTGGTTTTGAAGCAGGGGTTTTGCCTGACTTAGGGCATTGAAAATGGCCCTCAGTTCCAGAATATTTATGTGTAGGGAAGTCTCCTGAGTTGACCATAGTCCTTGGAAGTTTCTTCCCTGTGTGACTGCCCCCCAGCCTCGAAGGCTGGCATCCGTGGTCACCAGGACCCAGTCCTGTATGCCGAATCTGCGGCCCTCTTGAAGATGAGCACTTTGCAGCCACCACAGCAGAGACACCCTGGTCCTTGGAGACAGGGTTATCAGCCGATGCATCTGAAGATGCGATCCGGACCACTTGTCCAACAGGTCCCACTGAAAAGTTCTTGCATGGAACCTGTCGAATGGAATTGCTTCGTAGGAAGCTACCATTTTTCCCAGGACTCGCGTGCAGTGATGCACCGACACCCGTTTTGGTTTTAGGAGGCCTCTGACTAGAGATGACAGCTCCTTGGCCTTCTCCTCCGGGAGAAACACTTTTTTCTGTTCTGTGTCCAGAACCATCCCCAGGAACAGTAGACGTGTCGTAGGGACCAGCTGTGACTTTGGAATATTTAGAATCCAGCCGTGCTGTTGTAGCACCTCCCGAGATAGTGCTACATCGACCAACAACTGCTCCCTGGACCTCGCCTTTATAAGGAGATCGTCCAAGTACGGGATAATTAAAACTCCCTTTTTTCGAAGGAGTATCATCATTTCGGCCATTACCTTGGTAAATACCCTTGGAGCCGTGGATAGACCAAACGGCAACGTCTGGAATTGGTAATGACAATCCTGTACCACAAATCTGAGGTACTCCTGGTGAGGATGGTAAATGGGGACATGCAGGTAAGCATCCTTGATGTCCAGTGATACCATGTAATCCCCCTCGTCCAGGCTTGCAATAACCGCCCTGAGCGATTCCATCTTGAACTTGAATTTTTTTATATATGTGTTCAAGGATTTCAAATTTAAAATGGGTCTCACCGAACCATCCGGTTTCGGTACCACAAACATTGTGGAATAGTAACCCCGTCCTTGTTGAAGCAGGGGCACCTTGACTATCACCTGCTGGGAATACAGCTTGTGAATTGCCTCTAGCACTGCCTCCCTGCCTGAGGGAGTTGTTGGCAAGGCAGATTTGAGGAAACGGCGGGGGGGAGACGTCTCGAATTCCAGCTTGTACCCCTGAGATACTACTTGAAGGATCCAGGGATCCACCCGTGAGCGAGCCCACTGATTGCTGAAGTTTTTGAGACGGGCCCCCACCGTACCTGGCTCCGCCTGTGGAGCCCCAGCGTCATGCGGTGGACTTGGAGGAAGCGGGGGAGGACTTTTGCTCCTGGGAACTGACTGTATGCTGCAGCTTTTTCCCTCTACCTCTGCCTCTGGGCAGAAAGGACGCGCCTTTAACCCGCTTGCCCTTATGGGGCCGAAAGGACTGTACCTGATAATACGGTGCTTTCTTTGGCTGTGAGGGAACATGGGGTAAAAATGCTGACTTCCCAGCTGTTGCTGTGGAAACGAGGTCCGAGAGACCATCCCCGAACAATTCCTCACCCTTATAAGGCAAAACTTCCATGTGCCTTTTAGAATCTGCATCACCTGTCCACTGCCGAGTCCATAACCCTCTCCTGGCATAAATGGACATTGCACTTATTTTAGATGCCACCCGGCAAATATCCCTCTGTGCATCTCTCATGTATAAGACTGCGTCTTTAATATGCTCTACGGTTAGCAATATAGTGTCCCTGTCTAGGGTATCAATATTTTCCGACAGGGAATCTGACCACGCAGCTGCAGCACTGCACATCCATGCTGAAGCAATAGCTGGTCTCAGTATAATACCTGTGTGTGTATATACAGACTTCAGGATAACCTCCTGCTTTCTATCAGCAGGTTCCTTTAGGGCGGCCGTATCCGGAGACGGTAGTGCCACCTTCTTTGACAAGCGTGTGAGCGCTTTATCCACCCTAGGGGATGTTTACCAATGTGACCTATCCTCTGGCGGGAAAGGGTACGTCATTAGTAACCTTTTAGAAATTACCAGTTTCTTATCGGGGGAAGCCCACACTTCTTCACACACTTCATTTAACTCCTCAGATGGAGGAAAAACTACTGGTAGTTTTTTCTCTCCAAACATAATACCCTTTTTTGTGGTACCTGGGGTAACATCAGAAATGTGCAACACATTTTTCATAGCCTCAATCGTGTAACGTGTGGCCCTATTGGAAGTTACATTAGTCTCATCGTCGTCGACACTGGAGTCAGTATCCGTGTCGACATCTGTGTCTGCCATCTGAGGTAGCGGGCGTTTTAGAGCCCCTGATGGCTTTCGAGACGCCTGGGCAGGCACAGGCTGAGAAGCCGGCTGTCCCATATTTGGTATGTCGTCAAACCTTTTATGTAAGGAGTCGACACTGTCACGTAATTCCTTCCACATAACCATCCACTCAGGTGTCGGCCCCGCAGGGGGTGACATCATATTTATAGGCATCTGCTCTGCCTCCACATAAGCCTCCTCATCAAACATGTCGACACAGCCGTACCGACACACCGCACACACACAGGGAATGCTCTGACAGAGGACAGGACCCCACAAAGCCCTTTGGGGAGACAGAGAGAGAGTATGCCAGCACACACCAGAGCGCTATATAACACAGGGATTAACACTATAACTGAGTGATTTTCCCTTATAGCTGCTTATATATATACTGCTGCGCCTAAATTTAGTGCCCCTCCTCTCTTTTTTACCCTTTGTTGCTTGAAACTGCAGGGGAGAGCTAGGGAGCGATCCTTCCAGCGGAGCTGTGAGGGAAAAATGGCGCCAGTGTGCTGAGGGAGATAGCTCCGCCCCTTTTTCGGCGGACTTTCTCCCGCTTTTTTATGGATTCTGGCAGGGGTATTTTTCACATATATAGCCTCTGGGACTATATATTGTGATTTTTTGCCAGCCAAGGTATTAATATTGCTGCTCAGGGCGCGCCCCCCCCAGCGCCCTGCACCCATCAGTGACCGGAGTGTGAGGTGTGCATGAGGAGCAATGGCGCACAGCTGCAGTGCTGTGCGCTACCTTGTTGAAGACCGAAGTCTTCTACCGCCGATTTTCCGGACCATCTTCATGCTTCTGGCTCTGTAAGGGGGACGGCGGCGCGGCTCCGGGACCGGACGATCGAGGTCGGGCCCTGTGTTCGATCCCTCTGGAGCTAATGGTGTCCAGTAGCCTAAGAAGCCCAAGCTAGCTGCAAGCAGGTAGGTTCGCTTCTTCTCCCCTAAGTCCCTCGTAGCAGTGAGTCTGTTGCCAGCAGATCTCACTGAAAATAAAAAACCTAAAATATACTTTCTTTTCTAGGAGCTCAGGAGAGCCCCTAGTGTGCATCCAGCTCAGCCGGGCACAAGATTCTAACGGAGGTCTGGAGGAGGGTCATAGGGGGAGAAGCCAGTGCACACCAGTTAGACCAAAAGCTTTCTTTTAGTTGTGCCCAGTCTCCTGCGGAGCCGCTATTCCCCATGGTCCTTACGGAGTCCCAGCATCCACTTAGGACGTCAGAGAAACCAGTATTAAATTACACTATAGCACTGTGGAGAATCATAAAATAAGAAACAAGGCTGTTTCAAAGCTCTACTGGGCCACCGTGTCTAATCCGGGGACGTGCAGTCAGGGGAGGCAGTGCCTCCCCTGTCATTAATGATTACAATAATACAAAGATACTTATGACACATATTTTGTGTTTTAAGTATCATCTTTATATTACGGTAATCATTTTAGTACTTTAAATTGGTTTTGGAGGCACCGATAGCAGTGCCTCCCGTTGGCAATTAAAATGGGATTAAGCGGGGGGCGGGGCCAAGTACTTGGGCTGTAAAAGCCCATTAAAAACTATGGAGTAAGCAGCACTTCTATAAGTGCCTCGTTGACAGAGACACCAGTGCTGGATCCGCTGTCCAATCACCCCTATATGCGGCGGGCGGAACCCGGTGGCAACTGGTGGGCGGAAGCGGCGGGACCCGGCGGTGGCTGGCGGAAGCAGCGGGACCCGGTGGTGGCTGGCGGAAGCAGTGGTCCTGAAGGCAGTGATGCGTGCAGCGACGGACAGCGAACTTCCCTCTCCCTCCCAGCCAGCAGCGGCACAGTCCTGGACACCCAGGTGAGACAGGGGGCAGCTGGGCTGGGTATTGCACTGATATATATATATATATATAAAATAAGATTTTAAACCTACCGGTAAATCTTTTTCTCCTAGTCCGTAGAGGATGCTGGGGACTCTGTAAGGACCATGGGGTATAGACGGGCTCCGCAGGAGATATGGGCACTCTAAAGAACTTTTAGTATGGGTGTGCACTGGCTCCTCCCTCTATGCCCCTCCTCCAGACCTCAGTTAGAGAAACTGTGCCCAGAGGAGATGGACAATATGAGGAAAGGATTTTGTAAATCTAAGGGTAAGATTCATACCAGCCCGGTGTGGGCTGGTATGAATCTTGCCCTTAGATTTACAAAATCCTTTCCTCATATTGTCCATCTCCTCTGGGCACAGTTTCTCTAACTGAGGTCTGGAGGAGGGGCATAGAGGGAGGTGTAATCATACCATATAACTTAGAACATACGCAATCAGTTAACAGTATGAACGAAAAAACAGTATCAGTCAAAGACCGATTCCAACTGTAACATAACCCTTATGTAAGCAACAACTATATACAAGTCTTGCAGATTTAGTCCGCACTGGGACGGGCGCCCAGCATGCTCTACGGACTAGGAGAAAAAGATTTACCGGTAGGTTTAAAATCTTATTTTCTCTTACATCCTAGAGGATGCTGGGGACTCCGTAAGGACCATGGGGTTTATACCAAAGCTCCAAACCGGGCGGGAGAGTGCGGAAGAGTCTGCAGCACCGATTGAGCAAACGTGAGGTCCTCATCAGCCAGGGTATCAAACTTGTAGAATTTTGCAAAAGTGTTTGAACCCGACCAAGTAGCTGTTCGGCACAACTGTAATGCCGAGACGCCTCAGGCAGCCGCCCAAGAAGAACCCACCTTCCTAGTGGAATGGGCCTTAACCGAATTTGGTACCGGCAATCCAGCCGTAGAATGAGCCTGCTGAATCGTGTTACAGATCCAGCGAGCAATAGTCTGTTTAGAAGCAGGCGCGCCAATCTTGTTGGCTGCATACAGGACAAACAGAGCCTCTGTTTTCCTAACCCTAGCCGTCCTGGCTACGTAAATTTTTAAGGCCCTGACCACATCCAAGGACTTGGAGTCCTCCAAGTCACCCGTAGCCACAGGCACCACAATAGGTTGGTTCATATGAAAAGAAGAGACCACCTTAGGCAGAAATTGAGGACGAGTCCTCAACTCTGCTCTATTCACATGAAAAATCAAGTAGGGGCTCTTGTGAGACAAGGCCGCCAACTCTGACACCCGCCGTGCAGATGCCAAGGCTAATAACATAACCACCTTCCAGGTGAGAAATTTTAATTCCACCGTTTGAAAAGGTTCAAACCAGTGTGATTTAAGGAACTGTAACACCACGTTAAGGTCCCATGGTGCCACTGGTGGCACAAAAGGAGGCTGGATGTGCAGCACTCCATTTACGAAAGTTTGGACTTCTGGGAGAGAAGCCAATTCCTTTTGAAAAAATATAGATATGGACGAAATCTGTACCTTAATGGAGCCTAATTTTAGGCCCATATCCACTCCCATCTGTAGGAAGTGGAGAAACCCGGCCCAGATGGAAATCTTCCGTAGGAGCATTCTTGGTTTCACACCAAGATACATACTTCCTCTAGATATGGTGATAATGCTTCGCCGTTACTTCCTTCCTAGCCTTTATCAGAGTAGGGATAACTTCCTCCGGAATACCTCTTTCTGCTAGGATTCGGTGTTCAACCGCCATGCCGTCAAACGCAACCGCGTTAAGTCTTGGGACATGCAAGGCCCCTGCTGTAACAGGTCTTCCCTGAGAGGAAGAGGCCACGGATCTTCTGTGAGCATTTCCTGAAGATACGAATAACAGGCCCTTCGAGGTCAATCTGGAACCATGAGTATTGCTTGTACTCTGTTTCGTCTTATGATTCTCAACACTTTTGAGATGAGAGGTAGAGGAGGGAACACATAGACCGACTGAAACACCCATGGTGTCACTAGGGCATCTACCGCTACTGCCTGAGGGTCCCTTGACCTGGCACAATACCTCCAAAGCTTTTTGTTGAGGCGTGACGCCATCATGTCTATTTGAGGAAGTCCCCAAAGACTTGCTATCTCTGCAAAGATCTCTTGATGAAGTGCCCACTCTCATGGATGGAGATCGTGTCTGCTGAGGAAGTCTGCTTCCCAGTTGTCCACTCCCGGTATGAAGACTGCTGACAGAACACTTACGTGATTTTCTGCCCAGCGCAGAATTCTGGTGGCTTCCGCCATTGCCGCTCTGCTCCTTGTCCCGCCTTGGCGGTTTACATGAGCCACTGCTGTGACGTTGTCTGATTGAATCAGAACCGGCAGGTCGCGAAGAAGATACTCCGCTTGTCGTAGGCAGTTGTATATGGCCCTCAATTCCAGTACGTTGATGTGTAGACAAGCCTCCTGGCTTGACTATATCACCTGAAAATTTCTTCCATTTGTAACTGCTCCCCATCCTCGGAGGCTCGCGTCCGTGGTCACCATAACCCAGTCTTGAATGCCGAACCTGCGACCCTCTAGAAGGTGAGCACTCTGCAGCCACCACAGGAGAGACACCCTGGCCCTGGGGGACAGGCTTATCTTTTGATGAAGGTGTAGATGGGACCCCGACCATTTGTCGAGAAGGTCCCACTGAAATGTCCTCGCATGGAACCTGCCGAAGGGGATGGCCTCGTAGGCTGCCACCATTTTTCCCAGAACTCGAGTGCATTGGAACAGACACTCTTTTTGGTTTTAGCAGGTCCCTGACCATGTTCTGGATGTCCTGGGCTTTTTCTATTGGTAGAAAAACCCTCTTCTGTTACGTGTCCAGAATCATGCCTAGGAACGATAGTCGAGTCGTTGGAAGCAACGGAGACTTTGGCAGATTGAGAATCCAACCGTGTTGATGTAACACTCTCAGGGAGAGTGACACGCTTTTCAGCAATTGATCCCTCGATCTCGCCTTTATAAGGAGATCGTCCAAGTACGGGATAATTGTGACCCCCTGCTTGCGCAGGAGCACCATCATTTCCGCCATTAACTTTGTGAAAATCCTCGGGGCCGTGGAAAGCCCAAACGGCAACGTCTGAAACTGGTAATGACAGTCGTGTACCGCGAAACACAGGTATTCTTGATGAAGAGGAAATATGGGGACATGAAGGTAGGCATCCTTCACGTCCAGCGACACCATAAAATCCCCTGCTTCCAGACTGGAGATCACAGTCCGGAGTGATTACATCTTGAATTTGAATAGTACCCTTTTCCCTGTTGGCCTAGGGGAACCCTGACAATCACTTGCTGTTGACAAAGCTTTTGAATTGCATCTAATACCACTCCCCTCTCCAGAGAAGAGGTTGGCAAGGCCGACTTGAGAATAGGCGAGGGGGCACTTCTTCGAACTCCAGTTTGTAACCTTGGGATACAATTTCCAACGCCCAAGGATCCACGCCTGATAGGACCCAGACCTGGCTGAAGAGTCGAAGACGTGCCCCCACCGGTGCGGACTCCCTCCGTGGAGCCCCAGCGTCATGCGGTGGATTTAGCAGAAGCCGGGGAGGACTTCTGCTCCTGGGAACTAGCCGAAGCAGGTGTTCTCTTACCTCTACCCTTACCTCTGGTGAGGAAAGAGGAGCCCCGACCTCTTCTGGACTTATGCGACCGAAAGGACTGCATCTGATATTGTGGGGTTTTCTTTTGCTGTGGGGGAACAAAATAAAAAATGCAGATTTACCCGCGGCAGCTGTGGAAACCAGGTCCGCGAGACCATCCCCAAACAAAACTTCACCCTTGTAAGGTAAAACCTCCATATGCTTTTTTGAGTCGGCATCACCCGACCATTGGCGGGTCCACAGAGCTCGTCTTGCCGACACTGCCATGGCGTTGGCTCTGGAACCAAGCAACCCCACGTCTCTTTGAGCGTCTCTCATACACAAGACTGCGTCCTTAATGTGACCTAAAGTCAGGACAATGGTATCCTTGTCCAGGGTATCCATGTCAGCCAACAAGATATTTGTCCATGCTGCAACAGCGCTACAGACCCATGCCGATGCTATTGCCGGTCTGAGTAAAGCCCCCGTATGTGCATAAATAGACTTTAAGGTAGTCTCCTGTCTACGATCCGCAGGATCCTTAAGGGCCGCGGTGTCTGGAGACGGTAGTGCGACCTTCTTGGACAGACGTGTTAATGCCTTGTCCACCCTGGGCGAGGATTCCCAACGTACCCTGTCCTTTGCTGGGAAAGGATACGCCATAAGGATCCTCTTGGGAATCTGCAGTTTTTTGTCTGGAGTTTCCCAAGCTTTTTCAAATAATTTATTCAGTTCATGAGATGGAGGAAACGTTACTTCAGGTTTCTTCCCCTTGTCAGGAACAGAGGGGTCATCTGGGATATGCAAAACATCTTTTATTGCCATAATCATATAATGAATACTTTTGATCACCTTAGGGTGCAACCTTGCCTCATCATAGTCGACACTGGAGTCAGAATCCGTGTCGGTATCAGTGTCTACAATTTGTGATAAGGGATGCTTTTGAGACCCTGACGGGCCCTGTGATCCAGTCAAATCCGCGGAGTGACTCCCTGCTGTTTCTTTGGACTCAGCTTTGTCCATTCTCTTATGTAATAAGGTCACATTAGCATTTAAAATATTCCACATATCATACCAATCATGAGTCGGCGTTGCCGACGGAGACACCACAATCATCTGCTCCACCTCCTCCTTGGATGAGCCTTCCGCTTCAGACATGTTGGCACACGCGCACGGACACCCATACACACACTCAAGGATATATCTATAAGGGGACAGTTCCCCAACAAGGCCCTTTGGAGAG
Organism: Pseudophryne corroboree; assembly: GCF_028390025.1. Taxonomy (NCBI): domain Eukaryota; kingdom Metazoa; phylum Chordata; class Amphibia; order Anura; family Myobatrachidae; genus Pseudophryne; species Pseudophryne corroboree. Next base: position 200,378,579 of record NC_086444.1, read on the forward strand.
ACAGAGAGTATGCCAGCACACACCCAGCGCCAACTGACACTGGAAAAAATCCCCAGATATAGCGCTTTTATATATATGTCAATTGTGTAATACACTCACTACGCCAAAATGTGCCCCCCCCCCCCTCTTTTTCAGCCCTGTATCACCGTTCTGCAGGGGAGAGTCCAGGGAGCCAGCTTCTCTTCAGCACACTGTGGAGAAAATGGCGCTGGTTAGTGCTGTGCGACCAAGCTCCGCCCCCTCTAGTGGCGGGCTTCGGTCCCGCTCAAATTCACAATTAATGGCCGGGGATGAACATATCCACCGACTCCGCAGCCCATATGTGTCATAACATGCCAAAACAGAAGTATATATTGCTGCCCAGGGCGCCCCCCCTGCGCCCATCAGTGCCTGTCCGTGTGTGTAACGTATGGGAGCAATGGCGCGCAGCGTTACCGCTGCGCGCTTACCTCAGGGAAGATCTGAAGTCTTCTGCCGCCTTAGAAGTCTTCTTTCTTCTTATACTCACCCGGCTTCTATCTTCCGGCTCTGCGAGGAGGATGGCGGCGTGGCTCTGAGACGAACGGCAGGGGGAGACCTGCGTTCCGATCCCTCTGGAGCTAATGGTGTCCAGTAGCCTAAGAAGCAGAGCCTCAGTCCCACGATGCAGGGAGCCTGTTGCCAGCAGTGCTCCCTGAAAATAAAAAACCTAAAAAATTCTTTTATCAGAGAAACTCAGTAGAGCTCCCCTGTAGTGCACCCATTCTCCTCTGGGCACAGAAACTAACTGAGGTCTGGAGGAGGGGCATAGAGGGAGGAGCCAGTGCACACCCATACTAAAAGTTCTTTAGAGTGCCCATATCTCCTGCGGAGCCCGTCTATACCCCATGGTCCTTACGGAGTCCCCAGCATCCTCTAGGACGTAAGAGAAATATATATATATATATATATATATATATTTATTTATTTATTCAGTGCCTCCCCAGCCTATGACCTCACCGCACGTCACTGGTCTAATCCTTTGAAGGACCCACGGAGCCGAAATGTGATTGTTTATCCATATTTATTTGGCTGCTGGACTCATTGAGCCAAATGGAGCCTCACATACAAAAGTGCAATCCAAACTAAATGCCATGGCAAGACTGACCTTCCTCTATCACCGTCCCATACCACTCTGCAAACCAATACAATAGCTCCCTATATATTGCAATTTAAGACAATTGAATGACTTCCACTCACCTAAAAACCCTCAACACCACCTTTTCGCACAAATGAAACGTCATCCCAAAATACTTTTATTCATTCCCTATTAAATCTACCACTAACCTGCACCTCACCTTGTTTACCTCTCAACTACAGTACATAGAGCTTCTTATTACACTTAATAAGACTCTTCCCTAGTCTTCAAATCTTTAAACATTTCCTGAGAGGCTCTCTCTTTATTGGAGCTTACCATGTTGCCACTACTCACACTAGTGTACCTTCTCAACTATGCCAATCTTCTCTCGGATCCACAATCACGCCTTGTGTCTCAGTGCTTCCCTTTTTCACAAGAACATAAGCAGTCTCATGAGCAGGATCCGCCCTATAATTTATTTTTAGGTTTGCATTTATTTATTCTACTTTGCATGCCCTTTTCTTGTACTGCGGAACCTTACAAATCACCATCAATAATGACGATATTAATGTGTATATGAAAACCTATAAACCAGCAACCAACCTCATTACTATATATGCCAAAACACTATTGAACAGAGCATTAGCAAAGTACTTCATTTAATTCAACTGTATCAGAAGCACCTTCACTCCTGTCTACACAACTGAGTAATTATTTATTTAAGTCTGTCCAAAGAATAGATTTTAAGACTTCAACTTCCGTCAAAAGTGTATGAAATTCAATACGTTAATAATTTCAATTTACAATTCATTGGGTGTATAAAACACCAGGTTTAGAATCACAACCTAGAAACTCATCCCAACATGAAACATTTCAAAGCAAACTAAGACAAAAGGAGAATCTCACAGAACAATGGGTTCCGTGAGTGAATTCTTGTGCAGTATAAAGATTATCAGGGTCAGACTGTCACACTGTGACCTTGCTGACGTCTAGCTAATCTGACAATATTTTGTAGTGCATTGTTTCAAATCAATAACTAATTAACAAAAGTACAAAAGGAGTTCCACTCTTTTCTGAGGTCCCTTGTTAAAAATGGCTTCTGGATACACTTGGGCAGAAAGGTCACACTTATGACATCTTCACAAGTCTTTCAACATCTTTTCACTGTCAGATTACATTACTTTTCAGAAATTAATTGTCATAAGTTAAAACACAAATCTATTTGTTACAGCCAGTTGTCATAATGACATGGTGAGGAGGTGTTTTGATACGAGTCTCTACTTCCAGCTCTAGATCATGTCTTAATTTTTGCAGTTGACCTAACTGGAAGATTGGGAGCAGACTCCATGCTTCAGAAGCGCCAGTCAAACCTTGGGAATCTGCTACAGGTTTAGCTACTGAGGCATAAATAAGGGGAAATACACAGACACCCTTGGAAAATGAATCTAAAAATAAGCACAATACTTAAGATGTTTCTAAATCTTTTAAATGATTATAATATTGAGACTGAATTTATTATTTATGAGACACAAGATAACATAACAGAAGCTTTATCATTTAAAGTAATCCGTTATTGTGAAAATATAGTTATGGTTTCTTTTATCGAGAGAGACTGATAACAGGAATGAAAAGGTAAACCATCACATCTGCTCAGTAATGTCCCAGACACGATCAACCATGTCCTTCTTACAGGACTTCTCCAGACCAGTACTAAACACAGTTTATGGAGGGAACAAAGGCCATTTGTGACGCAGAGAAAGACATGGTTAATGTAGAAATGTAAGTTAGAGTATAGCCGATTCTCCAAATTATGGAAAAAAAATAAGAATTTACTTACCGATAATTCTATTTCTCATAGTCCGTAGTGGATGCTGGGGACTCCGTAAGGACCATGGGGAATAGCGGCTCCGCAGGAGACTGGGCACATCTAAAGAAAGCTTTAGGACTATCTGGTGTGCACTGGCTCCTCCCCCCATGACCCTCCTCCAAGCCTCAGTTAGTGTGCCCGGACGAGCGTACACAATAAGGAAGGATTTTGAATCCCGGGTAAGACTCATACCAGCCACACCGTATAACCTGTGATCTGAACCCAGTTAACAGCATGATAACAGAGGAGCCTCTGAAAGATGGCTCACAACAATAATAACCCGATTTTTGTAACAATAACTATGTACAAGTATTGCAGACAATCCGCACTTGGGATGGGCGCCCAGCATCCACTACGGACTATGAGAAATAGAATTATCGGTAAGTAAATTCTTATTTTCTCTAACGTCCTAAGTGGATGCTGGGGACTCCGTAAGGACCATGGGGATTATACCAAAGCTCCCAAACGGGCGGGAGAGTGCGGATGACTCTGCAGCACCAAATGAGAGAACTCCAGGTCCTCCTCAGCCAGGATATCAATTTTGTAGAATTTTACAAACGTATTTGCTCCTGACCAAGTAGCTGCTCGGCAAAGTTGTAAAGCCGAGACCCCTCGGGCAGCCGCCCAATATGAGCCCACCTTCCTTGTGGAGTGGGCATTTACAGATTTTTGGCTGTGGCAGGCCTGCCACAGAATGTGCAAGCTGAATTGTACTACAAATCCAACGAGCAATAGTCTGCTTAGAAGCAGGAGCACCCAGCTTGTTGGGTGCACACAGGATAAACAGCGAGTCAGATTTCCTGACTCCAGCCGTCCTGGAAACATATATTTTCAGGGCACTGACAACGTCTAGCAACTTGGAGGCCTCCAAGTCCCTAGTAGCCGCAGGCACCACCAATAGGTTGGTTCAGGTGAGACGCTGAAACCACCTTGGGGAGAAACTGAGGACGAGTCCTCAATTCCGCCCTGTCCGAATGGAAAATCAGATAAGGGCTTTTTCAGGATAAAGCCGCCAATTCTGACACGCGCCTGGCCCAGGCCAGGGCCAACAGCATGACCACTTTCCATGTGAGATATTTTAACTCCACAGATTTAAGTGGTTCAAACCAATGTGACTTTTGGAACCCAAAACTACATTGAGATCCCAAAGTGCCACTGGAGGCACAAAAGGAGGCTGTGTATGCAGTACCCCTTTTACAACGTCTGAACTTCAGGGACTGAAGCTAGTTCTTTTTGGAAGAAAATTGACAGGGCCGAAATTTGAACCTTAATGGACCCCAATTTCAGGCCCATAGACACTCCTGTTTGCAGGAAATGTAGGAATCGACCCAGTTGAATTTCCTCCGTCGGGCCTTACTGGCCTCGCACCACGCAACATATTTACGCCAATTGCGGTGATAATGTTTTTGCGGTTACATCCTTCCTGGCTTTGATCAGGATAGGGATGACTTCATCCGGAATGCCTTTTTTCCTGCAGGATCCGGCGTTCAACCGCCATGCCGTCAAACGCAGCCGCGGTAAGTCTTGGAACAGACAGGGTCCTTGCTGGAGCAGGTCCCTTCTTAGAGGTAGAGGCCACGGATCCTCCGTGAGCATCTCTTGAAGTTCCGGTTACCAAGTCCTTCTTGGCCAATCCGGAGCCACGAATATAGTGCTTACTCCTCTCCATCTTATCAATCTCAGTACCTTGGGTATGAGAGGCAGAGGAGGGAACACATACCCTGACTGGTACACCCACGGTGTTACCAGAGCGTCTACAGCTTATTGCCTGAGGGTCCTTGGACCTGGCGCAATACCTGTCGAGTTTTTAATCATGTGGAAGACTTCTGGGTGAAGTCCCCACTCTCCCGGGTGGAGGTCGTGCTGAGGAAGTCTGCTTCCCAGTTGTCCACTCCCGGAATGAATACTGCTGACAGTGCTATCACATGATTTTCCGCCCAGCGAAGAATCCTTGCAGCTTCTGACATTGCCCTCCTGCTTCTTGTGCCACCCTATCTGTTTACGTGGGTGACTGCCGTGATGTTGTCCGACTGGATCAACACCGGCTGACCTTGAAGCAGAGGTCTTGCTAAGCTTAGAGCATTGTAAATGTCCCTTAGCTTCAGGACATTTATGTGAAGTGATGTCTCCAGGCTTGACCATAAGCCCTGGATATTCCTTCCCTGTGTGACTGCTCCCCAGCCTCGCAGGCTGGCATCCGTGGTCACCAGGACCCAGTCCTGAATGCCTAATCTGCGGCCCTCTAGAAGATGAGCACTCTGCAACCACCACAGGAGGGACACCCTTGTCCTTGGTGACAGGGTTATCCGCTGATGCATCTGAAGATGCGATCCGGACCATTTGTCCAGCAGGTCCCACTGGAAAGTTCTTGCGTGGAATCTGCCGAATGGGATTGCTTCGTAGGAAGCCACCATTTTACCCAGAACCCTTGTGCATTGATGCACTGAGACTTGGCTCGGTTTTAGGAGGTTCCTGACTAGCTCGGATAACTCCCTGGCTTTCTCCTCCGGGAGAAACACCTTTTTCTGGACTGTGTCCAGGATCATCCCTAGGAACAGAAGACACGTCGTCGGAACCAGGTGCGATTTTGGAATATTGAGAATCCAATCGTGCTGCCGCAACACTACCTGAGATAGTGCTACACCGACCTCCAACTGTTCCCTGGATCTTACCCTTATCAGGGAATTGTCCAAGGAAGGGATAACTAAAATTCACTTCCTTCGAAGGAATATCATCATTTCGGCCATTACCTTGGTAAAGACCCGGGGTGCCGTGTACCATCCATACGGCAGCGTCTGAACTGATAGTGACAGTTCTGTACCATAAACCTGAGGTACCCTTGGTGAGAAGGGTAAATTTTGACATGAAGGTAAGCATCCTTGATGTCCCGAGACATCATGTAGTCCCCTTCTTCCAGGTTCGCAATTACTGCTCTGAGTGACTCAATCTTGAATTTGAACCTCTGTACGTAAGTGTTCAAAGATTTTAGATTTAGAATCGGTCTCACCGAGCCGTCCGGCTTCGGTACAATACCCCGTTCCCTGTTGCAGGAGGGGTATCTTGATTATCACCTGCTGGGAATACAGCTTGTGAATGGCTTCCAAAACTGTCTCCCTGTCAGAAGGAGACATCGGTAAAGCCGACTTTAGGAAACGGCGAGGGGGAGACGTCTCGAATTCTAATTTGTACCCCTGAGATATCACCTGAAGGATCCAGGGGTCTACTTGCGAGTGAGTCCACTGCGCGCTGAAATTCATTGAGACGGGCCCCCCACCGTGCCTGATTCTGCTTGTAAAGCCCCAGCGTATACTGAGGGCTTGGCAGAGGCGGGAGAGGGTTTCTGTTCCTGGGAACTGGCTGATTTCTGCAGCCTTTTTCCTCTCCCTCTGTCACGGGGCAGAAATGAGGAACCTTTTGCCCGCTTGTCCACGAAAAGACTGCGCCTGATAATACGGCGTCTTCTCATGTTGAGAGGCGACCTGGGGTACAAACGTGGAATTCCCAGCTGTTGCCGTGGCCACGAGGTCTGAAAGACCGACCCCAAATAACTCCTCCCTTAATAAAGCAATACTTCCAAATGCCGTTTGGAATACGCATCACCTGACCACTGACGTGTCCATAACCCTCTACTGGTAGAAATGGACAACGCGCTTAGACTTGATGCCAGTCGGCAAATATTCCGCTGTGCATCACGCATATATAAAAATGCATCTTTTAAATGCTCTATAGGCAAAAATATACTGTCCCTATCTAGGGTATCAATATTTTCAGTCAGGGAATCCGACCACGCCAACCCAGCACTGCACATCCAGGCTGAGGCGATTGCTGGTCGCAGTATAACACCAGTATGTGTGTAAATACCTTTTAGGATACCCTCCTGCTTTCTATCAGCAGGATCCTTAAGAGCGGCCATCTCAGGCGAAGGTAGAGCCCTTACAAGCGTGTGAGCGCTTTATCCCCCCTAGGGGGTGTTTCCCAACGCACCCTAACCTCTGACGGGAAAGGATATAATGCCAATAACATTTTAGAAATTATCCGTTGTTATCGGGGGAAACCCACGCATCATCACACACCTCATTTAATTTCTCAGATTCAGGAAAACTACAGGTAGTTTTTCCTCACCGAACATAATACCCCTTTTTTGGTGGTACTCGTATTATCAGAAATGTGTAAAACATTTTTCATTGCCTCAATCATGTAACGTGTGGCCCTACTGGAAGTCACATTCGTCTCTTCACCGTCGACACTGGAGTCAGTATCCGTGTCGGCGTCTATATCTGCCATCTGAGGTAACGGGCGCTTTAGAGCCCCTGACGGCCTATGAGACGTCTGGACAGGCACAAGCTGAGTAGCCGGCTGTCTCATGTCAACCACTGTCTTTTATACAGAGCTGACACTGTCACGTAATTCCTTCCAACAGTTCATCCACTCAGGTGTCGACCCCCTAGGGGGTGACATCACTATTACAGGCAATCTGCTCCGTCTCCACATCATTTTTCTCCTCATACATGTCGACACAAAAGTACCGACATACAGCACACACACAGGGAATGCTCTGATAGAGGACAGGACCCCACTAGCCCTTTGGGGAGACAGAGGGAGAGTTTGCCAGCACACACCAGAGCGCTATATATATACAGGGATAACCTTATATACGTGTTTTTCCCCTTATAGCTGCTGTATAGTTAATACTGCGCCTAATTAGTGCCCCCCTCTCTTTTTTTAACCCTTTCTGTAGTGTAGTGACTGCAGGGGAGAGACAGGGAGCTTCCCTCCAACGGAGCTGTGAGGGAAAATGGCGCCAGTGTGCTGAGGAGATAGGCTCCGCTCCTTTTTCGCGGACTTTTCTCCTGCTTTTTTATTGATTCTGGCAGGGGTTAAATGCATCCATATAGCCCAGGAGCTATATGTGATGCATTTTTTTTGCCATCCAAGGTGTTTTTATTGCGTCTCAGGGCGCCCCCCCCCAGCGCCCTGCACCCTCAGTGACCGAAGTGTGAAGTGTGCTGAGAGCAATGGCGCACAGCTGCAGTGCTGCGCGCTACCTTGTTGAAGACAGGACGTCTTCTGCCGCCGATTTTCCGGACCTCTTCTGCCTTCTGGCTCTGTAAGGGGGCCGGCAGCGCGGCTCTGGGACCCATCCAAGCTGGGCCTGTGATCGTCCCTCTGGAGCTAATGTCCAGTAGCCTAAGAAGCCCAATCCACTCTGCACGCAGGTGAGTTCGCTTCTTCTCCCCTTAGTCCCTCGATGCAGTGAGCCTGTTGCCAGCAGGTCTCACTGAAAATAAAAAACCTAATCTAAAACTTTCACTAAGAAGCTCAGGAGAGCCCCTAGTGTGCACCCTTCTCGTTCGGGCACAGAGATCTAACTGAGGCTTGGAGGAGGGTCATGGGGGGAGGAGCCAGTGCACACCAGATAGTCCTAAAGCTTTCTTTAGATGTGCCCAGTCTCCTGCGGAGCCGCTATTCCCCATGGTCCTTACGGAGTCCCCAGCATCCACTTAGGACGTTAGAGAAATACAGAGTTCAAAAGATATTAAATTATACATCCCATGCTGGTAAAACTAACTGAATGGATCAGAACTTGTTACAACAAACTTGTCCATTGCTTTTTTCCAACAAGTCATAATGGTTTCCCATGCAGGTCAGTGTAAGAGATGTGTCCATCTATCAATATGTAAGGACCATGACTCGCTCTTGACTCACACAGGCAAATACACCAGTGTAATCAAACTTTTACACACATTAACTTCTACAACAATTAAAACTACTAGCAAGTCTTCTACCACACATAATCATTTGCTCACGGAACAGCGCTTTCTACTGTCCATGGGTAAGATTTAATTTATTTAATATGGTTCTCATCACAAATCCAAATGGTCAAGGAACTTTGTAGGCAAATGATTTTGGCTAGATGGGAAGCAGTTACAACATAGGCAGCCCCTACTCTAAATTATGATATTAAATCTAACTGTATAGTTATATAAACATATAATGGCAACAGGCCATAGGCACTGCTAAAGGGAAGCAGTTAGCCTCCCGACGGATGGGATCCTGGCAGTCAATACACCGACGCCGGGATCTCAAAGGAGGAAGCAATGCCGGCATCCACATACCGATGACGCTGGGGATGTCAGCATCACATTACCGACAGCCAGCATCCTGCCACGGTGGGGATGAGGGGTTTGGAAGAGAGGCTAGGTTTAGGTAGAAGGGGGGTTATGGTTAGGGAGCAGGGACAGGAAGGTTAGGGTTAGGGACCGGGGAGGGAGTGTTGGGCACTTAGAATGGGAGGTTAGGGTTAGGCATCAAGCGGGGAGGGTTAGGGTAGGGAAAAGGTGAGGGTTAGGGGGTTGAACGGGGGCTGTCGGGATTATGATGGACGGGATGCCGCTGTCGGTATACTGACAGCCGGCATCCCGTCCATCGGCAAATCATACTGAATCAGTCTATAGATATATAAAATGTGGTTTATTACATAGCACAAACCAAATAAATTGATTGCTATTAAATTGAATGCAGTTGTTAATACAAGTAGCCCCTGATTACTAAAACTGTAGCATTCTACCATAACAGTCTCTTGCATCAGAGCAGTCACAATACAAGATAATGATAGACTGTAGGCCGTGTAATATTTGTCAGCTCTCAATCATGTCAACTATAGTAATATAACATGAAGGTGTTCCTATTTATTTACAGCCTAGTCATACATTTATTTACCAATAGCATATGAAACGTGAAAATGAACCTTTATTATAATCATCATCATCATCATCGCTGGATTCCCTGTTGAAACGGACATTGGCCCATAGCAATTAGTTCTGATCTATTCTAATCTAATCTATACCCTGGTTTTAAATATTGTTAATTCCACACAGCAACATACATAGGCAAAGCTACTAAAATACATAAATAGGTCGAACTATACCCTAACAAAATACACCCCCCCCCCCCCCCCCCCCCCCGAAACAACAACAACGAAGGCTGTATCAGTGTATAGGTATTTATAATTATGTACCTGCACAATAGTGTGTGACGTGCTGAAAATAGACCCAATTTACGGTGTTATTTACAAAATATATCAATATGACAAATACATTTCACTATGAAATTCATTATATATGTAATAAATGTCATAGCTGTCTAAGCAAAGGGAATAGTTTCTAAAACACAGGCAAATATAAATGTAAACAAGGTAAAAAAAAATGGCAGTAAAATAAGCAAGTTGGTAAGCAAGGGATGCCAGCTAGATGTTGTGGCCTAACATGCGGCGCAAGACTCCGAGATATGGCTATATAACATTTATTTGTTTTCTTTATTTTGCTTAACAATTTTTTTGTATTTTGTTTTACAAATTTTCCTCAAAAATTGCTGATTTTTTTATTCTTGTTACATGAATTCAAATATTTTATTGAAAAATATGCATCCTATGCAGCCGCAACATGTTAAGTATTACAAAATAATAATACATGAACAAAAACATTTAATTCACATTTCATCTAAAATTTATAGGAGGCCTGCAGTATAGTGCGACTTTTAGTGGTGTCTTGGGCCACCAGTATGGAGTATCTTCACTAGGGAGTTTTTGAACCACCAAACAGCATGTTATGTAAACGAGTAGTATCCGGGCCAGTAACACTGAAAAAACACTGACTGGAGAATGCTATATAGCAATTTCATGCAGGTAACCTGACTATTTCTTTTTCCTTTTACACAGGTCTGGAGGTGGGCAGTGTGGCAAAAAGGGCAGTTTGCCACAGACAATGTTCGCATCACCTACTGTAGGTTGGCGAGGGGAGAGGAATGTGAAAAACAGAATAGTTTGTCTCACTCTCGAATGAGAATAACTAACGCTTTCTGTGAGAGTCTGCAGACTCATGTTAAAGACTGAGTTAATTCCTCACATATCCCTGCACACCCAGCTCAGCTCCACAGGTGGACCACATGGGTGTTACGGATTAAATAGTGAGTGCTTGGGGAGGAGGCATAAATTCAGTTCTTGTGTTTGGGTCAGGGCAACCAATGCAGGACTAGGTAGGTGACCAGTATATAAGTAGAAGGGTCGTGGGACACTGTGAATACTTTCTGGATGTGATGCTGGAACCACACTTAGGGCCTAATTCAGACTGGATCGCAGTGTGCAATCCAACCAGAATTTTTGAGAAAAATATGGGGGGGGGGGCACAGGAAATGCGATTGCCTTTGCCTGTCAATCAGGCAGAGGCGGTTGCGGCGCCGGGGGGGGAGGGGATAATGGGCAACACTCCATTTCCAGGGAGGAGATGAAGCATTGCGGGGGCGGAGACGGATAAATGGGGGGCAGGGCGGCATGAACGGGGGTGTGATTGCGGCAGCTGCGTGATGTCAGGCGGGTGAAGATGGCGGCGCTGGCAGGAGGCTTCCTCTATTTCTGCTAACAAGCAGAAATTGCGATGCGATCGCAATTGCTGCTTGTTGAAGGGGGGGCTCCGTTCAGCATGCTGGGCGGCCTTGCCCAGCGATGGACGGCCCCCAGCATGCGCTCCAAAGAATAGCAAATTCTGATTAGCGGAATTTGCTATCCTTACTGAATTAGGCCCTTAATGCTGTTTGTACCATCCTGGCATTTTCCTGAATACACTAGAGCACGCTGGTTCAGTAAGACATTTGTAGACATTCAATTATTGCAGTGTTTGACACACAAGACTATAGCTATATCATGAGCCCTAGGAAAAAAGTGTATACTTATGAATAAATTTAGATGCAAGTTAGTTATTAGCACCTGTGCACTAACATGTCTATATCAATCTGAACAAGTTACCAATTTGGAAATCCATGGGTACCACTGGCATACATGGTAGAGCTCATAGCCTCAGAATTCTCAGAGATACATATTAGTACTATGGCAGTGCAGTTGCAGCTGGTCCTGTTTTTGGAGGAAGATAAATTCTCACAACATATGAGACAAGGAAAATATCTATATAACCGGGGCTTTAGTCACATATCTTTAGGTGTCCTAAGCTCCATCTCACCCATTAGCAGCACCTTTTGTAGAGATCATTCACACTCTTCAAATATTACAGAACAGAATGGGTGGAATTCAAATGTTTGAAAAGTCGGTTGGGTGTCTGTTTTTTCCTGTCTATTAGATAGGAAAAACAGAGACACCCAAATGACTTTTCAAACAATTGAATATCACCCAATGTATCTGTCGTAACATATGCAATTCATCCCTGCTTCATTTAATCCTACAGTCAGAGGTGTAGCTAGGTGCCGTGGTGCAAGGGTATGTTTCAGCGTCCCGTACCCTCTACTGAATTGGGTGCATGTTACATTTGAAAGGAAAAATATTTTAAAAAATTTAATTGGCAACAGGGCCAGTTCTAGACCTTGTAGTGCTTAGCGTGAAAATTTCCATTGGGTGCCCCCCATGTTTAAAATAGGGGCAGAGGAGTGCAACAATAATGTAGGGGCGTGGCTTCATATTGAATGGGCGTGGCCACAGTATAGTACCAATTTAAATGACACAGCACAGTACTATCCGTTTTTCACATTACACCACACAATAATAAGAATTTACTCACCGGTAATTCTATTTCTCGTAGTCCGTAGTGGATGCTGGGAACTCCGTAAGGACCATGGGGAATAGCGGGCTCCGAAGGAGGCTGGGCACTCTAGAAAGACTTATGACTACCTGGTGTGCACTGGCTCCTCCCACTATGACCCTCCTCCAAGCCTCAGTTAGGACACTGTGCCCGGACGAGCTGACATAATAAGGAAGGATTTTGAATCCCGGGTAAGACTCATACCAGCCACACCCATCACACCGTACAACTCGTGATACTATATCCAGTTTTACAGCATGAAAACAACAGAGCCTCTCAACAGATGGCTCAACAATAACTATTTACAAGTATTGCAGACAATCCGCACTTGGGATGGGCGCCCAGCATCCACTACGGACTACGAGAAATAGAATTACCGGTGAGTAAATTCTTATTTTCTCTGACGTCCTAGTGGATGCTGGGAACTCCGTAAGGACCATGGGGATTATACCAAAGCTCCCAAACGGGCGGGAGAGTGCGGGTGACTCTGCAGCACCGAATGAGAGAACTCCAGGTCCTCCTCAGCCAGGGTATCAAATTTGTAAAATTTTGCAAACGTGTTTGCCCCTGACCAAGCAGCAGCAGCTCGGCAAAGTTGTAAAGCCGAGACCCCTCGGGCAGCCGCCCAAGATGAGCCCACCTTCCTTGTGGAATGGGCATTTACAGATTTTGGCTGTGGCAGGCCTGCCACAGAATGTGCAAGCTGAATTGTACTACAAATCCAGCGAGCAATAGTCTGCTTAGAAGCAGGAGCACCCAGCTTGTTGGGTGCATACAGGATAAACAGCGAGTCAGATTTTCTGACTCCAGCCGTCCTGGAAACATATATTTTCAATGTCTAGCAACTTGGAGTCCTCCAAATCCCTAGTAGCCGCAGGCACCACAATAGGCTGGTTCTGGTGAAACGCTGACACCACCTTAGGGAGAAACTGGGGACGAGTCCTCAATTCTGCCCTATCCATATGGAAAATCAGATAAGGGCTTTTACATGATAAAGCCGCCAATTCTGACACTCGCCTGGCTAAAGCCAAGGCCAATAACATGACCACTTTCCACGTGAGATATTTCAGATCCACGGTTTTTAGTGGCTCAAACCAATGTGATTTTAAGAAACTCAACACCACGTTGAGATCCCAAGGTGCCACAGGAGGCACAAACGGGGGCTGAATATGCAGCACTCCTTTCACAAATGTCTGAACTTCAGGTACTGAAGCTAGTTCTTTTTGAAAGAAAATCGACAGAGCCGAGATCTGTACTTTAATGGAGCCTAGTTTTAGGCCCATATTCACTCCTGCTTGCAGGAAATGCAGAAATCGACGTAGTTGAAATTCCTCTGTTGGGGCCTTTCCGGCCTCGCACCAAGCAACATATTTCCGCCATATGCGGTGATAATGCTTGCAGTTACATCTTTCCTGGCTTTAATTAGCGTAGGAATGACTTCCTCCGGAATGCCCTTTTCCTTCAGGATCCGGCGTTCAACCGCCATGCCGTCAAACGCAGCCGCGGTAAGTCTTGGAACAGACAGGGCCCCTGCTGCAGCAGGTCCTGTCTGAGTGGCAGAGGCCATGGGTCCTCTGAGATCATCTCTTGAAGTTCCGGGTACCACGCTCGTCTTGGCCAATCCAGAACCACGAGAATTGTGTTTACTCCTCGCTTTCTTATTATTCTCAATACCTTTGGTATGAGAGGCAGAGGAGGGAACACATAAACCGACTGGTACACCCACGGTGTCACTAGGGCGTCCACAGCTATCGCCTGAGGGTCCCTTGACCTGGCGCAATATCTTTTTAACTTTTTGTTGAGGTGGGACGCCATCATGTCCACCTGTGGTTTTTTCCAACGGTTTACCAGCATCTGGAAGACTTCTGGATGAAGTCCCCACTCTCCCGGGTGGAGGTCGTGTCTGCTGAGGAAGTCTGCTTCCCAGTTGTCCACTCCAGGAATGAACACTGCTGACAGTGCTAGTATATGATTCTCCGCCCATCGGAGAATTCTTGTGGCTTCTGCCATTGCCATCCTGCTTCTTGTGCCGCCCTGTCGATTTACATGGGCGACTGCCGTGATGTTGTCTGACTGGATCAGCACCGGCTGGTGTAGGAGCAGGGATTTTGCTTGACTTAGGGCATTGTAAATGGCCCTTAGTTCCAGAATATTTATGTGAAGGGAAGTCTCCTGACTCGACCATAGTCCTTGGAAGTTTCTTCCCCGTGTGACTGCCCCCCAGCCTCAAAGGCTGGCATCCGTGGTCACCAGGACCCAGTCCTGTATGCCGAACCTGCGGCCCTCTAGAAGATGGGCACTCTGCAGCCACCACAGTAGAGACACCCTGGTTCTTGGAGACAGGGTTATTAAGCGATGCATCTGAAGATGCAATCCGGACCATTTGTCCAACAGGTCCCACTGAAAGATTCTGGCATGGAACCTGCCGAAGGGAATTGCTTCGTAAGAAGCTACCATCTTTCCCAGGACCCGCGTGCAGTGATGCACCGATACCTGTTTTGGTTTCAGGAGGTCTCTGACTAGAGATGACAACTCCCTGGCTTTCTCCTCCGGGAGAAACACTTTTTTCTGGACTGTATCCAGAATCATACCCAGGAACAGTAGACGTGTCGTCGGAACCAGCTGTGACTTTGGGATATTCAGAATCCAGCCGTGCTGGTGCAGCACTTCCTGAGATAGTGCTACTCCCACCAACAACTGTTCCTTGGACCTCGCCTTTATTAGGAGATCGTCCAAGTACGGGATAATTAAAACTCCCCTTTTTCGAAGGAGTATCATCATTTCCGCCATAACCTTGGTAAATACCCTCGGTGCCGTGGACAGTCCAAACGGCAGCGTCTGGAATTGGTAATGGCAATCCTGTACCACAAATCTGAGGTACTCCTGGTGAGGATGGTAAATGGGGACATGCAAGTAAGCATCCTTGATGTCCAGGGATACCATGTAATCCCCCTCGTCCAGGCTTGCAATAACCGCCCTGAGCGATTCCATCTTGAACTTGAATTTTTTTATGAATGTGTTCAAGGATTTCAAATTTAGAATGGGTCTCACCGAACCGTCCGGTTTCGGCACCACAAATAGTGTGGAATAGTAACCCCGGCCTTGTTGAAGTAGGGGTACCTTGATTATCACCTGCTGGGAATACAGCTTGTGAATTGCCGCTAGCACCGCCTCCCTGTCTGAGGGAGCAATCGGCAAGGCAGATTTTAGGAACTGGTGGGGTGGAGACGCCTCGAATTCCAGTTTGTACCCTTGAGATACTATTTGAAGGATCCAGGGATCCACCTGTGAGCGAGCCCACTGGCCCCCCACCGTACATGGCTCCGCCTGTGGAGCCCCACCGTCATGCGGCGGACTTGGAAGAAGAAGCGGGGGAGGACTTTTGCTCCTGGGAACCTGATGTTTGTTGCAGCCTTTTTCCCCTACCTCTGCCTCTGGACAGAAAGGACCCGCCTTTTCCACGCCTGTTTTTCTGGGTCCGAAGGACTGAACCTGATAAAATGGCGCCTTCTTAGGCTGTGAGGGGACATGGGGTAAAAATGCTGACTTCCCAGACGTCGCTGTGGAAACTAGGTCCGAGAGACCATCCCCAAATAATTCCTCACCCTTATAAGGCAAAACTTCCATGTGCCTTTTTGAATCTGCATCTTCTGTCCACTGGCGAGTCCATAAGCCTCTCCTAGCAGAAATGGACAATGCACTTACTTTTGATGCCAGCCGGCAGATTTCCCTCTGTGCATCTCTCATATATAAGACTGAGTCTTTGATATGGTCTATGGTTAACAGGATCGTGTCTCTGTCTAGTGTGTCAATATTTTCTGACAGTTTATCTGACCACGCAGCGGCAGCACTGCACATCCAAGCTGACGCAATAGCTGGCCTAAGTATAATGCCTGAGTGTGTGTACACAGACTTCAGGATCGCCTCCTGCTTTCTATCAGCAGGTTCCTTGAGGGCGGCCGTATCCGGAGACGGTAGTGCCACCTTTTTAGACAAACGTGTGAGCGCTTTATCCACCCTAGGGGGTGTTTCCCAACGTGACTTATCCTCTGGCGGGAAAGGGAACGCCATTAGTACCTTCTTAGGAATTACCAATTTTTTATCAGGGAAAGCCCACGCTTCTTCACACACTTCATTTAATTCATCCGATGGGGGAAAAACTACGGGTAGTTTTTTCTCCCCAAACATAATACCCTTTTTAGTGGTACCTGTATTTATATCAGAAATGTGTAACACCTCTTTCATTGCCTCAATCATGCAGTGAATGGCCTTAGTGGGCATCAGGTTAGACTCATCGTCGTCGACACTGGTGTCAGTATCCGTGTCGACATCTGCGTCTGCGGTCTGAGGTAGCGGGCGTTTCAGAGCCCCTGATGACCTTTGAGACGCCTGGACAGGCACGAGCTGAGAAGTCGGCTGTCCCACATTTGGCATGTCGTCAAATTTCTTATGTAAAGAGTCTATACGTGCACTCATTTCTTTCCATAAGCTCATCCACTCAGGTGTCTGCCCCGCAGGGGGTGACATCCCTCCTAAAGGCATCTGCTCCGTCTCCACATCATTATCCTCATCAAACATGTCGACACAGCCGTACCGACACACCGCACACACACAGGGAATGCTCTAACAGAGGACAGGACCCACAAAAGCCCTTTGGGGGGACAGAGTGAGAGTATGCCAGCACACACCAGAGCGCTATATAATGCAGGGACTAACTGAGTTATGTCCCCTATAGCTGCTTTTTATATCTGTATACTGCGCCTTAAATGTAGTGCCCTCCCTCTCTTTTTTACCCTTTTCTGTAGTGTAGACTGCAGGGGAGAGCCAGGGAGCTTCCTTCCAGCGGAGCTGTGAGGGAGAAATGGCGCCAGTGTGCTGAGGGAGAAAGCTCCGCCCATTTTCCGCGGACTATTCTCCCGCTTTTTCCTATATTCTGGCAGGGGTATTTTCCACATATATAGCCTCTGGGGCTATATATTGTGGTATTTTTGCCAGCCAAGGTGTTATTATTGCTTCTCAGGGCGCCCCCCGCCAGCGCCCTGCACCCTCAGTGACCGGAGTGTGAAGTGTGTGTGAGGAGCAATGGCGCACAGCTGCAGTGCTGTGCGCTACCTTGGTGAAGACTGATGTCTTCTGCCGCCGATTTTCCGGACCTCTTCTTGCTTCTGGCTCTGTAAGGGGGACGGCGGCGCGGCTCCGGGACCGAACACCAAGGACTGGGCCTGCGGTCGATCCCTCTGGAGCTAATGGTGTCCAGTAGCCTAAGAAGCCCAAGCTGGCTGCAAGCAGGCAGGTTCGCTTCTTCTCCCCTTAGTCCCTCGCTGCAGTGAGCCTGTTGCCAGCAGGTCTCACTGAACATAAAAAAACCTAATTTCTATACTTTCTCTCTAAAGGCTCAGGAGAGCCCCTAGTGTGCATCCAACCTCGGCCGGGCACAAAATCTAACTGAGGCTTGGAGGAGGGTCATAGTGGGAGGAGCCAGTGCACACCAGGTAGTCATAAGTCTTTCTAGAGTGCCCAGCCTCCTTCGGAGCCCGCTATTCCCCGTGGTCCTTACGGAGTTCCCAGCATCCACTAGGACGTCAGAGAAAGTGTCCATTAACATTACACCACACAGTAGCACCCCTTATACACTTAGCGCCACACAGTAGAGCCCATTAAACACATTATGCCAAAGTAGTCGCTTCTATATGTTACTCTGCAGCTTCTAATGCAGACAGAGGAGTTGCTGGTGCAGCAGCTTGGGCAGAGAAAGGGGCTGCAGCATCAATGTAGAGGGGGTGCTGCAACATCGGGGGCAGAGAGAGGTGCTGCCGCAGCAGCTGAGGCAGAAAGAGGTGCTGCAGCAGCCGAGGCAGAAAGAGGTGCTGCAGCAGCCGAGGCAGAGAGAGGTGCTGCAGCAGCTGAGGCAGAAAGAGGTTCAGCAGCAGCGGGGGCAGAGAGTAGTAGGGCAGAAATAAACATGCCGTCCAGCTACAAGCAAACGACATAAAAACAGGGCGGGAGAACTCCAGCATGTGCTGGCTGCAACACTATATTATGCCCCACTATGTACTGCCCCTTGCACCATAAGCTCCCACAAAAATTCTCCTGTCACCATACTATGCCCCACAGTTATGCCCCTGTCACCATATTATGTCCCAGTACCTGCTCTCAGGGGTTTTACTCATTGTCAGGGATTCTGCTCATTGGCAGGTGATTTGCTCACTGTCAGGGGAACGGCTGCCATCGCAGCTACCACGTGTCTGCTGTCCCTGCGGTGGCCGTCTCCCCCTTTAAACCTTGTGAAAATATACCTCCCAAAATGTCCGCCGCTTCCTCTAGCATTTAAAATAACTGTCTACTCTAAGGCTGTGGCCATTTTGGGAGGGACATCTTCAATACTAAGAGTGGGGCCCCGTACAGAAGTGGGTAGCGGCAGGTGCGAGCGTCATGCGGCCCAGGCCCTCCACTCTGTCAGAGTGCCCAGGACCAGGACAGTTGTGCCCCCAGCACCCCCTTGATGGCGGCCTGGCTGGCTGTCAATGTCTCCTGCTGTTGCCTCTGACCTGCCCTGTTCCCTACCTGGTCTCTGAGTTCAAGTCAGTGTGTGCGCCTCTGCTTCACCTCCTCCTGCACTACGGCTGCATGTACAGAAGCCCACGGTTTAGTGGGTGGACAGTGGGAGGGCAGTCAGGTAGCAGTGCGCCTTCTAACATTTCTAGTGTCCGGAGCTCGCGCTCCACTTGTGCCACCCTCGCTTATAGCCCTGCCTACAGTGCATCAGACGATTTTGCTCATTTCCTCAGATAATTTTTCAGTGCTGGGAAAGAAAATCTATTTAAAATACACTCTTTAGAAGAAGAATGCCATGGCTAAATCTCTGCAACCATGCAGTCCAGACTTACTGCACTTCATATTGAATGCGGCCCTTAGTGAGAAGCAGACGGTCCATCAGCAGCTTTATACAACGTGCATAGTATGGAGACTTGTCTGCTTTTCTATACCAAGCATGAGAATGAGTGCCCATAAGTAGCATTTAATAATCATGCTGTATATACTCTGCAGGCCCTGAACGACTGATAACTAAAAACTGACAATGTATGCTCACCATCTGTACCTTATAAGAGCAATTCGGCAAATAATTTGTGAAACGCTTTTATTTGTTATTTTTATGAGTTTTAGAGGACTCCTCAAATGTTTTAATACTGAATTGTGCGTGCAGGCTTTTTCCCAGGTGTGCTCTACTTCAGTGGTCTATGGGTTTGAATTCTACAATGTAAAAAGCTGTTCTTGTTTGGGAACTATACCTGGAGGCAATAATCAAAAGATGTATTTGGTAAGCATGCCTGCCCTAGAAATAAAGACTTTTCATATTAATTAGCGAAAATTCCCCATTGTGTCTATAACATATTAATGTAAAGTAAAGTTGTCTGTTTTCATAAAAAGTGTATATAAAGTGTAAAATTAAATTTTCAACAGTTTCTGTGCTTTAAATTACAGATGAGCAGGTTTTTTCCCCCGACTCTGTGCTTTTCATCCAATTATCACACGTTTGGATTTATCTTATTGGCTTTCCAAAGCATGCGAAAGTAAGATAGCCGATAAGGGCCCTCATTCCGAGTTGATCGCTCGCTAGCTACTTTTTGCAGCTGTGCAAACGTATAGTCGCCGCCCACAGGCGGGGGAGTGTATTTTCGCTTAGCAAGTGTGCGATCGCATGTGCAGCCGAGTGGGCCGAAAAAGTTTTTTGCAGTTTCTGAGAAGGTCTGAACCTACTCAGCCCTTGCAATCACTTCAGCCTTTCCGGTCCCGGAATTGACGTCAGATACCCGCCCTGCAAACGCCTGGACACGCCTGCGTTTTCCCTACCACTCCCACAAAACAGTCAGTTGACACCCTTAAATGCCCTCTGTCAATCTCCTTGCGATCGATTGTGCGAATGAATTCGTCGCTAGAAGCAATGCACAGCAACGATGCAGTTTGTACACGTACGACACACGTGCGCATTGCGGTGCATACGCATGTGCAGTAGTAACCTCATTGCTGAGCTGCGAAAATCGGCAGCGTGCGATCAACTCGGAATGCAGTTTATGAGATACAAACATAACAGAATAAGACCGAACCATTCATCTCTACTTTAAATTCCTTTAAATTCAATTTACGACTCATGGTAATCTAAGGTGATACATTTTTTTTCTATTACAATCCCTTTTAAATATTTGCCGTTGTATGGAAATTGCAGAGGGATTTCAGTAAAGTAATGTAAAATAAATGACAAAAGTTCCTTGCCATAATTAACACACCAGGTATACATATATATTTTGCTTTGTAGACACGTGGTTTAATATGCCAGTAATAGGACCAATTTAATGCTATAAAAAGGACCTTGTATTTGCAAAGTGCTAGTCCTTTCTATACTGCAGCAACCATCTAGGTCACCGCTAAATAAGCAACAGAAGCCATTCAAGAATATTTTTGAAGGTGTTAAACAAAAAATAAATTAAGTATTTTTTTTTGTTACACAAATCACAGGCAGAACGTGCCAATAATACAGGCATTCACTTTAAATCACATTTACATCAATTCTGAGAACTGAAGATTAGGATATACATTATTTAATTTCTAAAGCAGCTCAATACCTTTATTCAAAACTACTATTATAAATAGCAGCCAAATTCCCAGGTGGCAAACAGTTATCAAGTAAATAGGCTGTCACTGCATGAAAATAATTAACAGTTGCTCACGAACCACGTTCTCTTAGGTATTTCCTTTTCTGAATCTAGCAGCAACTGAGTGTCTTTGTGCCATTTTTAGACTGCTTTACAATCTTATCTTACAATATAATTTAGACTAATTAATATTATGTATTCTAAACAATTGTGCTGTTGATGAATAGACTGCTAAAGTTTCGTATTAATAAAATGTCTCAGCAGCAAAAGAGATCTCGTACATCTTAGCAGGAAAATAGGTCTTGCCACGTCCCAAAGGTGCTTGGTGATGCATGTAATGTACTGTACCTTAGGTGTTTAACGGCAATCGATGTTTGCCTTTCATCATGGCCGTAACTAGAGGGGGGGGGCTAGGGGGGCATGTGACCCGGGCGCTGGATCAGAGGGGGTGCCAGGACAGTCAATTTAACTCCTTAACACCCCCTTCCCCCTGTGGCTGCAAGGAGCCGGATGCACTGGACTGAATAAACTGCTGACTGGTGCACAGTTTACACGCCGCCACGGCCAGCCCAGCACCGGGCACTGACTGTCAGCCCATGTCTGGGAGAGCCGCCGCCTCCGCAGTGACGCCCCGGGCCTGGGTGATGACAGCAGCCAATCAGCACCGGCTGCCCTGGGCTCACTCCGGGCTTCGTATGCAGCGAGCAGGAGTGCAGGAAGAGCCAGGTGCGGTGAACAGCAGTCGGCTGTGGGTGAGGACTGTTCCCCGTGGCTGCCCAGCCAGCGTGAGGAGGATAGACACCGGGGGCCAGAGGTAGGCAGCGGCTACATTCGTGCATTATATAACACGGGGGGGGGGGGGGGGGGGGGGGGCTACAAGTTCCAGCTGGCAGGGCAGGCACACCTGCCGTGTAATGAGCAGCATCTCCAGGTCAGTTAATTGCACCATACACCCATGCCTGGCTGCAGCTGCCTCCATCAACTGTCAGTGTACTGTCCTCATATCATGTGCTGCACTAGTGTCTGTGATAGATGGATGGCAGTGTACTCATTGCTGTACATTATACACCTGCCATACATCCATGCCTTTTTATATTTTTTCTGTTAATTTGTATTTTTATTATAATTTGTTTTATTTTATTTCTGTATTTTTTTATTTGTGGGGGGTGGGGTGGTGGTGGCGGTGGGGGTGCCAAATTACTGCCTTGACCCGGGCGCTGAAAATCCTGGTTTCGGCCCTGCTTTCATTAGTACAGAACTTACAATGAAGAACTTATGGAAGCAGCAACAGAACTTGCAATGGAAAGAGGTTCCAGGTTATACCGCAGAATGTGTAGGGAAATTAGTACTAGTCATGTGACTCAGAGAGCATTAAAGCTGCAACCAATGCCTGTATTCAGAGTAAGAAGAAAAGGGTGCTGCTTTGAAATATATATATTTTTTTATGACAATGGGCACACTAACGTCTTTGACTTTTGTGTCAAATACAACAACACGGATATCTAGGAGCAGATAAGTAATCAAATACAGGTTGAGTATCCCTTATCCAAAATGCTTGGGACCAGAGGTATTTTGGATATCGGATTTTACCGTATTTTGGAATAATTGCATACCATAATGAGATATCATGGTGATGGGACCTAAATCTAAGCACAGAATACATTTATGTTACATATACACCTTATACACACAGCCTGAAGGTCATTTTAGCCTATATTTTTTGTAACTTTGTGCATTAAACAAAGTGTGTCTACATTCACACAATTAATTTATGTTTCATATACACCTTATACACACAGCCTGAAGGTCATTTAATACAATATTTTTAATAACTTTGTATATTAAACAAAGTTTGTGTACATTGAGCCATCAAAAACAAAGGTTTCACTATCTCACTCTCAGTCAAAAAAGTCCGTATTTCGGAATATTCCGTATTTCGGAATATTTGGATATGGGATACTCAACCTGTAACAACTTTGTTTGGAAGGTAAACCTTTGGGGCCATTTAGGAAACAAAAATGCTATGTTATTTCTCACATTATTTTGTGGCAAGACATCTTTTCTTGTGACTAGTTTATAAATGGATTTGTGACTTTTTTTCATCTTTTTTTGTTTGTTTTGCTGCAAGCTGCACCAAGTTACATGAAAGCGTAAAACAATAACTCTTTATTGTGCACAACTTTCAAGATTCCACTTTTAAGGGCCCCATACACTACAACGATAATGGCCGATTTCCTGCGATTTCAACCTTTCGGTCCGATGTGACACTTTCGGATGAAAAGTGTCACATCGTATGTGTTTTCCATCCCACCCGATACGCGTTTCCGTGAGTGTTGTGTCACATCCCCTAGGTAACAAGTGCTGCACTTTTGATATATCGTAATCGCATGGAATCGTATGCAATATATCGTAGGAAGTTGACTGGCATTCTCAGGACACTCCATCAGCGGCAACAGCAGCACGCTACAACGCAGGAGAAGGAGAACGCATCAATCAGATTTTATTGGATTTCCATTGCTCCAAGTATGTATTTACCGGTAATCCACACTGTCCACCAATATCACTGTCCACCTAGCACACTGTACACCAATGTAATCACACTGTCCACTAATGTAATCACACTGACCACCAATGTATTATAAATTATTGTTCACATTTTATTAATTTCTGTGGGCCCAAAGTCATTTTAAAACCCCGTAATGGCCATCTGTTTTCCCCGCCACTGTACTCCAATGCTGCACAATGTGTTTCTGTGGCCCCAAACTTATTTTAACCCCCTAGTGGCCATGTGTTTTCACCGCCACTGTATCCCAATGCTGCACAATGTGTTTCGGTGGCCCCAAACTTATTTTAACCCTCTAATGGTGATGTGTTTTCACCGCCATTGTACCCCAATGCTGCACCTTGTGTTTCTCTGGCCCCAAACTTATTTTAACCCCCTAATGGCCATGTGTTTTCAACGCCACTGTACCCCAATGCTGCACTATTGATGTTTGGGTAATGAGGAAACTATTTTCAAAGAACTTTATTGTAAAACCATATATTATCCAAATTGAACCATGTATCAAAACATTTTGAAAGTATATTTTTAAAATTTAAACATTTCTTTCTTTATTGAAGCATTTCTTTGAATAAAGTAACAATAAATACAATGACATTGTGAGTATCAGTCTAAGAAAATAACAGCAGAACAGACTGATATAACGTGGCCTTCACCAAATACAATGTATGACTTAAAGAGGAGTCGATATACAAGCGGTTTGCACAATATTTAAGAATACCAGATATCCTCTATAAATATGCCATATACTTACAGAGAGATAGGAACACATCAGGGCCCCTAGCTAGCGCCATCAAGCTCTATGGGAGGGTCTCCAAGAAAAACCCTGGTTTCATACCAAAGTGTGTTACGAAAACACTGACCAATGGCCTCCTTAGTATGAATAGGGAGTGTTTCAACAAAACTCTCCCATGTTTCAAAAAAAGATTCCGTGCGAGATTCCTTTTGCAGTGAGGCCTCCAGCCAATCCATATGGCAGATAAAAAAAAGTTTGTCCTTAAACATTTCCAGTGTCGGAACAGAACTATGGACCCACATTTGCAAGACAGCTTTCCTAGCTGCCGAGGAGATTGCCAACAACAACCTCCTGACGGGTTTGGAAACTCTAATGTGAAAGTATATTTTTAAACTTAAGTAAAACCATTCTGAAAATGAAAAAAAAAAAAACTTAATTTTAAAACCATATATTAACCAAATTTAACCATATAAATATTTTAACATATACCTTAAGTAAAACCATTTTTGAACACAAAATATATAACAGTTTGTGCACCACTTTTTTTTCATTGTAGATATCTCTCTGGATCAAGACTATGGGGTATATGCAATTGCGGTCGAATTGCCGCAAATGTCGAAAAACAGGGCATTTTCGACACAAAAAAATGATTCGACAATACAATACAGTACTTTTCGACAAAAAAAACGGACTTTTCAAATTCGACTTTTTGAAATTCGACAGCTGACAAATTCGACATGTCTGCAATGGTAAAAATGCGGCTTTTCGACAAAAGTTTATTCAATTGAAAAATGTCGATTCGACAACAGTGCTTTTCGACAGTAAATTCGTCTATTTCATTCCGCCTCACTTTGCTGGCGGAATCTAATAAAAAAAAATTAAAACATGTTTTTTTTTGTGTGTTTTTTATTGCTAATAGCATATCTATTTATATTAGAAGGCATTAGGTACTTGGTTTGTCTATGAGGAGACACAACTATTATTTATATATTTTTTAAAATAATATTTTTTTTAACTGAGTAAAATTAAGAGAGCATGGTTTTCAGTGGGAAGGGGCGGGAATGGGTTAAAATTCTGAAAAAAAAATGCATGGGGTCCCCTCCTAAGCATAACCAGCCTCGGGCTCTTTGAGCCGGACCTGGTTGTAAAAATACGGGGAAGAAATTGACTGGGGATCCCCCATATTTTTAGAACCAGCACCGGGCTCTGCGTCCGGTCCTGGTGCAAAAAATATGGGGGACAAAAAGTGTAGGGGTCCCCCGTATTTTTTGAACCAGCACCGGGCTCCACTAGCTGGGGAGATAATGCCACAGCCGGGGGACACTTTTATACCGGTCCCTGCGGCCGTGGCACTAAATACCCAACTAGTCACCCCTGGCTGCGGATGGGGGTCTGAAAGCCTTGTGTAAAATCAAAGAATATTGTTTTTTTGCAGAAGAACTACAAGTCCCAGCAAGCCTCCCCTGCAAGCTGGTTCTTGGAGAACCACAAGAACCAGCATGCGCATGGGGGGGGGGGGCTGGTACCTGTAGTTCTTCTGCAAAAAAATAAGAATTTACTCACCGGTAATTCTATTTCTCGTAGTCCGTAGTGGATGCTGGGAACTCCGTAAGGACCATGGGGAATAGCGGGCTCCGAAGGAGGCTGGGCACTCTAGAAAGATCTTAGACTACCTGGTGTGCACTGGCTCCTCCCACTATGACCCTCCTCCAAGCCTCAGTTAGGTACTGTGCCCGGACGAGCGTACACAATAAGGAAGGATTTTGAATCCCGGGTAAGACTCATACCAGCCACACCAATCACACCGTACAACTCGTGATATGAAACACAGTTAACAGTATGAAACAATAGAGCCTCTCAACAGATAGCTCAACAATAACCCGATTTAGTTAACAATAACTATGTACAAGTAATGCAGATAAACCGCACTTGGGATGGGCGCCCAGCATCCACTACGGACTACGAGAAATAGAATTACCGGTGAGTAAATTCTTATTTTCTCTAACGTCCTAGTGGATGCTGGGAACTCCGTAAGGACCATGGGGATTATACCAAAGCTCCCAAACGGGCGGGAGAGTGCGGATGACTCTGCAGCACCGAATGAGAGAACTCCAGGTCCTCCTCAGCCAGGGTATCAAATTTGTAGAATTTTGCAAACGTGTTTGCCCCTGACCAAGTAGCTGCTCGGCAAAGTTGTAAAGCCGAGACCCCTCGGGCAGCCGCCCAAGATGAGCCCACCTTCCTTGTGGAATGGGCATTGACAGATTTTGGCTGTGGCAGGCCTGCCACAGTATGTGCAAGCTGAATTGTACTACAAATCCAACGAGCAATAGTCTGCTTAGAAGCAGGAGCACCCAGCTTGTTGGGTGCATATAGGATAAACAGCGAGTCAGATTTTCTGACTCCAGCCGTCCTGGAAACATATATTTTCAGGGCCCTGACAACGTCTAGCAACTTGGAGTCCTCCAAATCCTTAGTAGCCGCAGGCACCACAATAGGCTGGTTCAGGTGAAACGCTGACACCACCTTAGGGAGAAACTGGGGACTAGTCCTCAATTCTGCCCTATCCATATGGAAAATCAAATAAGGGCTTTTACAAGACAAAGCCGCCAATTCTGATACTCGCCTGGCAGAAGCCAAGGCCAATAACATAACCACCTTCCATGTGAGATATTTCAGATCCACGGTTTTTAGTGGTTCAAACCAAAGTGATTTTAAGAAAACTCAAACCACGTTGAGATCCCAAGGTGCCACAGGAGGCACAAACGGGGGCTGACTATGCAGCACTCCTTTTATAAATGTCTGAACTTCAGGTACTGAAGCTAGTTCTTTTTTGAAAGAAAATCGACAGAGCCGAGATCTGTACCTTAATGGAACCCAATTTAAGGCCCATAGTCACTCCTGCTTGCAGGAAATGCAGAAATCGACCTAGTTGAAATTCCTCTGTTGGGGCCCTTTCGGCCTCACACCATGCAACATATTTTCGCCATATGCGGTGATAATGAGTTGCTGTAACCTCTTTCCTGGCTTTAGTAAGCGTAGGAATTACTTCCTCCGGAATACCCTTTTCCTTCAGGATCCGGCGTTCAACCGCCATGCCGTCAAACGCAGCCGCGGTAAGTCTTGGAACAGACAGGGCCCCTGCTGCCGCAGGTCCTGACTGAGTGGCAGAGGCCATTGGTCCTCTGATATAAATTCTTGAAGTTCTGGGTACCAAGCTCTTCTTGGCCATCCACGAGTATCGTTCTTACTCCTCGCCTTCTTATTATTCTCAGTACCTTTGGTATGAGAGGCAGAGGGGAGAACACCTAAACCGACTGGTACACCCACGGTGTTACCAGAGCGTCCATAGCTATCGCCTGAGGGTCCCTTGACCAGGAGCAATATCTTCTATAGCTTTTTGTTAAGGCGGGACGCCATCATGTCCACCTGTGGCCTTTCCCAATGGTGTACAATCCTATTGGAAGACTTCTGGAGGAAGTCCCCATTCTCCCGGGTGGAGGTCGTGTCTGTTGAGAAGATCTGCTTCCCAGTTGTCCACTCCGGGAATGAACACTGCTGACAGTGCTAACACATGATTTTCCGCCTATCGGAGAATCCTTGTGGCTTCTGCCATCGCCATCCTGCTTTTTGTGCCGCCCTGTTGATTACATGGGCGACTGCCGTGATGTTGTCTGATTGGATCAGTACCGGCTGGTTTTGAAGCAGAGGCCTTGCTGGCCTCAGGGCATTGTAAATGGCCCTCAGATCCAGAATATTTATGTGTAGGGAAATAACCTGACTTGACCAAAGTCCCTGGAAGTTTCTTCCCTATGCGACTGCCCCCCAGCCTCAAAGGCTGGAATCCATGGTCACTAGGACCTAGTCCTGTATGCCGAACCTGCGGCCCTCTTGAAGATGGGCACTCTGCAGCCACCACAGTAGAGATACCCTGGTCCTTGGAGACAGGGTTATCAGCCTATGCATCGGAAGATGCGATCCGGACCACTTGTCCAACAGGTCCCTCTGAAAAGTTCTTGTATGGAACCTGCCTAATGGGATTGCTTCGTAGGAAGCTACCATTTTTCCCAGGACTCGCGTGCAATGATGCACCGCTACCTATTTTGGTTTCAGGAGGTCTCTGACTAGAGATGACAACTCCTTGGCTTTCTCCTCCGGGAGAAACACTATTTCTGGTTTATGTCCAGAACCATCCCCAGGAACAGTAGACGTGTCATAGGAACCAGCTGTGACTTTGGACTGTTTAGAATCCACCTATGCTGTTGTAGTACTTTCCAAAATAGTGCTACCCCGACTACCAACTGCTCCTTGGACCTCGCCCTTATAACGAGATTGTCCAATTACGGGATAATTACAACTCCCTTTTTTTGAAGGAGTATCATCATTTCGCCCATTACCTTGATAAAACACCCTCGGTGCCATGTACAGTCCAAACGGCAGTGTCTGGACTTGGTAATGGTAATCCTGTACCACAAATCTGAGGTACTCCTGGCGAGGATGGTAAATGGGGACATGCAGGTAAGCATCCTTGATGTCCCGGGATACCATGTAATCCCCCTCGTCCAGGCTTGCAATAACCGCCCTGAGCGATTCCATCTTGAACTTGAATTTTTTTATGTTCAAGGATTTTAAATATAAAATGGGTCACACCGAACCATGCGGTTTCGGTACCCCAACCCGTGTGGAATAGTAACCCCGTCCTTGTTGAAGTAGGGGCACCTTGAGTATTACCTGCTGGGAATACCGCTTATTAATTGCCTCTAGCACAGCCTCCCTGCTTGAGGGAGTTGTCAGCAAGGCATATTTTAGGAAACGGCTGGGGGGAGACATCTCTAATTCCAGCTTGTACCCCTGAAATACTACTTGGAAGAAACAGGGATCCACCTGTGAGCGAGCCCACTAATTGCTGAAATTTTTGAGGCGGCCCCCCACCGTACCTGGCTACACCTGTGGAGCACCCGCGTCATGGTGTGTACTCACAGGAGGCGGGGGAAGAATCTTGATTCTGGGAACAGGCTGACTGGTGCAGCTTTTTCCCTCTACCCTTGTCTCTGTACAGAAAGGAAGCGCCATTTGACCCGCTTGCTTTTCTGAAGCCGAAAGGACTGTACCTTTTTCTGTGAGGAAACCTGAGGTAAAATTATTTCTTCCCAGCAGTTGCTGTGGATACGAGGTCCCAGAGACCATCCCCAAATAATTCCTCACTCTTATAAGGCTCTCTATGCGCTTTTTAAGTCAGCATCACCTGTCCAGTGACAGGTCTCTAATACCCTCCTGACAGAATGGACATTACATTTATTTTGGATGCCAGCCGGCAAAATATCCCTCTGTGCATCCCCCATATATAAGACAACGTCTTTAATATGTTTTTATGGTTGCCAACTATTATCCCTGTTTGACAGGGTCACCAACCACGCTGCAGCAGCACTATCTGCAGGTCTCAGTCTAGTACCTGAGTGTGTAAATACAGACTTCAGGATAGCCTCCTGTTTTTTTTTTTTTTTTTTTTTTTTTATCAACAGGTACCTATTAAAGTGGCCGTATCCTAAGACGGCAGTGCCACCTTTTTTGACAAACGTGTGAGCGCCTTATCCACCCTAGGGGATATCTCCCAGCGTAACTTATCCTCCTGGCGGGAAAGGGTACGCCATCAGTAACTTTTTATAAATTACCAGTTTCTTAACGGGGGAACCCACGCTTTTCACACACTTCATTTATTCATCTGATGGGGGAACAAAACACTGCCTGTTTTTTCTCCCCAAACCTAAAACCCATTTATAGAGGTTAAAGTCAGAAATGTATAACACATTTTTTATTGCCGGGATCAAGTCACGGATTGGATTGTGTATATGTCTCCACCTTGTCGACACTGGAGTCAGACTCCGTGTCGACATCTGTGTCTGCCATCTGAGAGAGCGGGCGTTTTTGAGCCCCTGATGGCCTTTGAGACGCCTGGGCAGGCGCGGGCTGCGAAGCCGGCTGTCCCACAGCTGTTACGTCATCCACCCTTTTATGTAAGGAGTTGACACTGTCGGTTAATACCTTTTACCTCTCTATCCACTCTGGTGTCGGCCCCACAGGGGGCGACATCACATATATCGGCCTCTGTTCCGTCACCATATAAGCCTCCTCATTCAACATGTCGACACAGCCGTACCGACACACCGCAGACACACAGGGAATGCTCTAAACGAGGACAGGACCCACAAAAGCCCTTTGGAGGGACAGAGTGAGAGTATGCCAGCACACACCAGAGCGCTATATACTGCAGGGACTAACTGAGTTATGTCCCCTATAGCTTTATATCTATATATATATAATGTATACTGCGCCTAAATTTAGTGCCCCCTCTCTCTTTTTTTAACCCTTGTAGACTGCAGGGGAGAGCCAGGGAGCTTCCCTCCAACGGAGCTGTGAGGGAAAATGGCGCCAGTGTGCTGAGGAGATAGGCTCCGCCCCTTTTTCGCGGCCTATTCTCCCGTTTTTTATGGACTTCTGGCAGGGGTATTTACCTCATATATAGCCCCTGGGGCTATATATTGAGGTATTTTTGCCAGCCAAGGTGTTTTTATTGCTGCCTCAGGGCGCCCCCCCCCCAGCGCCCTGCACCCTCAGTGACCGGAGTATGAAGTGTGTGAGAGGAGCAATGGCGCACAGCTGCAGTGCTGTGCGCTACCTTGGTGAAGACTGAGTCTTCATGCCGCCGATTTTCCGGACCATCTTCTTGCTTCTGGCTCTGTAAGGGGGACGGCGGCGCGGCTCCGGGACCGAACATCAAGGCTGGGCCTGCGGTCGATCCCTCTGGAGCTAATGGTGTCCAGTAGCCTAAGAAGCCCAATCCGGCTGCAAGCAGGCGAGTTCGCTTCTTCTCCCCTTAGTCCCTCGCTGCAGTGAGCCTGTTGCCAGCAGATCTCACTGAAAAGAACAAATTCTAAGACTATAACTTTCTAAGAGCTCAGGAGAGCCCCTAGTGTGCATCCAACCTCGGCCGGGCACGAAATCTAACTGAGGCTTGGAGGAGGGTCATAGTGGGAGGAGCCAGTGCACACCAGGTAGTCTAAGATCTTTCTAGAGTGCCCAGCCTCCTTCGGAGCCCGCTATTCCCCATGGTCCTTACGGAGTTCCCAGCATCCACTAGGACGTTAGAGAAAATACCCAAATAAAAACAGGACACGCACACCTTGAAAGTAAAACTTTATTACATACATGCCGACACACACATACTTACCTATGTTCACACGCCGACTGTGTCCACGTCTCCATCTGTCGACGTCTCAAAATCCGGGGTACCTGAAAATAAAATTATACTCCCCTAAATCCAGTGTCCTGTTATTATTTGTAATCCACGTACTTGGCAAAAAAGCAAACAGCATACCCGGACCACAGACTGAAAGGGGTCCCATGTTTACACATGGGACCCCTTTCCCTGAATGCTGAGACCCCCTGCGACTCCTGTCACAGAGGGTCCCTTCAGGCAATCAGGGAGCGCCATGTCGTGGCACTCTCCTGATTGCCTATGCACGTCTGAGCTGGCAGACAGCGCATCGCATAGCCCCTCCATTATATTCAATGGTGGGAACTTTGCGATCAGCGGTGAGGTTACCCGCGGTCAGCCGCTGACAGCGAGTGTCCTATGCTGGGTGGTTTTTCTGCGCAAAAAGTGCTGGGCAGTGTCCTATGCTGGGTGGTTTTTCTGCGCAAAAAGTTATGCAGGACAAAGCACGCAGTCACCACCCAATCTATCTTCTCCACCTGCAAATTGATAGCCGTTAGGAATATGCGGAAGCGGCTATACAGGATGCCAAAAGTGTTCTCTACAATTCGGCGTGCCCGGGATAACCTATAATTGTAGATGCGCTTCTCCATTTCAGGTGCCTTTGGGAGTACGGCTTCATAATGTTCTCGTGGAGTGTGAATGCCTCATCAGCCACTAAAACAAAATTGAGGCCGTGCTTGGTTTGCTCCAAAGTTCAGGGTCTTTGTGGTGAGCCGCTCGTAGAAGGTGGTATTCTTTAGCGACCGACAGTCTGATGCACGTCTGTTTTTGCCAACGTCAATGAAGATGAATTCATAGTTGGCATTCACCACTGCCATCAGCACGATGCTGAAATACCCTTTATAATTATAATAAAGGGATTAGCTGTTTGCAGGAGGGTTGTTGCGGACGAGTTTGCCATCTATCGCTCCCCCACAGTTAGGGAATTGCCAGGTGGTGGCAAACTCCTCTGCCACGGCTTGCCGTTCAGATGTACTTGCAGGGAGCTATAAAAAAAATAGAAATAAAAAATTAAAACATGTATTTAAAAAAAAAAATTTGGTGATTCCCACCACCCCAGACCTCAGTCTCATCCTAGATATAGAGGTATCCCAGACCCAAGATACGACCCCTGAAGCACCATCTACCCTTGATACCTCTGCAGCACCAGCTTCTCCGCCGCGCCCCTGGAAGAGAACCCCCCCAAAAAAAACACCAGCCAGGAGGGCGAAGACCTCATCTTTGAGGAGATCAAGGCGGACAGATGGAGCGTCTAAATTTAAAGATTAACAAGGCCCAAAAAGCGCAACTACACCACAATGTCGTACTGTTCGACCGCCTTCCTGTCACTGCGCCTCCCACCCAACCCCATCCTTTTCAGCTCACCAAACCCCATCCTATTCCGCCAACCAAACCCCATCCTATTCCACCCACCCAACAACAGCCTATTCCGCCCACCCAACAACAGCCTATTCCGCCCACCCAACAACAGCCTATTCCGCCCACCCACCTGCTCCACAGCCATATACTCTGATATGCTGGAGGCAGAGGAGGACATGCCCCAGTTTGAAATTTTGTAGGCATCTTATAATTCCCAATAAATATGGTGCGGTACAGGCTATATGGTGTTTTGGGGCCAGAATTTGTTGGGGAGGATATACGCATGCTGTTGGTGCATAATAGTGGGACCGGGCTCATTCATTCAGCACTTTACAGCATGTGTGTATTCTCCCAATCAAATCTGTGTCCAAAACACCATATAGTCCTCCATGTTAGGAGTGAAAGTACCGCACCATATTTATTGGGAATTAGAACATTGTTAAGGGTCTTGTTTTAAAGTTATTAATTCCCAATAAATATGGTGCGGTATAGGCTATACAGTGTTTTGGGGCCAAATTTTTTGGGGAAGTACACACTTATGCTGTAGGTGCATAATAATGGGGCCAGGCCCATTCATTCAGCACTTTTTCAGCATGTGTGTATTCTCCCAATCAAATCTGTGCCCAAAACACCATATAGCCCTCCATTTTAGGAGTGAAAGTACCGCACCATATTTATTGGGAATTCAAATTAACAAACTGTTATCTAATCATTGTAATTATTTTATTACATATATATATATATATATATATATATCCAAATTGTGATGTCATGTTTTATATTTATATGTGCCATATTGGCAAATCAGATCATAGTTTTTGCACAGTTGTTCACAAGAAAGAAAAAAACAACAACAACTTTTATTCTATAAACAGTTTAAAAGTAACTAAACAGGTGTGGTGTGTATTTTATTTACCTTTAAATACTGGTCCTGCAGCACCTTCACAATGGCCTTGCAGGTGTCAATGATTATCCGACCCAAAACCTGGGGGAGACTAGGGTCCCGAACTTCAGGTTCTCCAACGACCGCCCTGTAGACAGGAACCTCAGAGTAGCAGTCAGCCTTTCCTCAGCAGGGATGGCCCTCCGCATCTTGGTGTCCTGCCTCTCGATGTAGGGAGTCACAAGACCAAGCAACTCCTGGAACGTATCTTCATCTATTCGCAGGTAGTTGCAATAATCTTCAGGGTTATTATCCCTAATCTCGGGCAGGAGTGACATGTGAGAAAGAGTCCCCCTCTTCATCAGCCACTCCTTGCTCCAAACAGACCTCACCCTCTTCCGTTTCAGATCCCTGTCACGTATTATCTTCATATAGCCATAGACTAACAGAAGTTGATACCTGTAGGAATCCATCACAGAGCAGGATAAAGAGCACTTTGCTCAGAAAAAACAAACAAAGCAAAGCACGGTAGCAATGTGGAATGCTCAGAAGGTATAAACCAGCCTCACTATTCACAGAGCAGCAGGGTGCACATGGCTAAAATGGCTGCTGCTATTTATATGCCTATTTGGCCCAGCCCCCCCAGCACCCTAATCCAGCCCATCAGATATATCTTATGGTACATGTGAATGCATTGCGATAAATTGCATGCGATATGTCGCCGCGTGATATATCACATTGAAAAAAGTCACATGTACCAAATCGTATGGAATCGTATGGAACCACTCCCAGGAAGCTCCCGGGAGAGTTCAAGGGAAATCGCCTCCGACTTCAGCCATCAGACATATCGCTGTAGTTATGGGGCCCTGTACATGCTGCCTGTATTGAGATATTTGTGCAACATTCCAAATGCGCTCAAAGTATCCCGCTGTTTGCACTGGCCAGTTGCCTAATGATGATTTATTTAACATTTTTACAGGCTACACAATACATCTAAATACATAGAACTTTAAGTTGTTATTTATTATATATACAGTGTTTTTGTAGCACTCTGTTGCAATTTTTTATTCTTCCAACTAGTTCCAGAAACAGCAAGAAATCAGTTCAGTAATTTCAGAAATGAATAAAATAAGTATCTTTGCACTTGTCACTTTAGGGTAGTATGGATGTGACCGGTATATATCAAAATAGGGCTACAGTAGGGATCTCAAAGATGATTTAATAGGTATTTGTACATATTTCAACTAAATAAGATAAAGCAAAAGTTTTTTCTTATACAGAACTATCATCCTTCATGGTAACTACATTGTTCATGTAGAGTGACACGATGCTAGAGGTATCTCTTCGGACAAGGCATCAGATCACAGAAGCCAGCAGAAGGCGTCTATTTACACAAGATGACACCTGTGGCGTACCTCCCAACTTCTGTAATTCACAGTGGGGAACATGCTGCGCTTAAGGCGCGGCAGCAAAGGGGGTGGGGCCTCATGAAAACGAGCGGAGCCTCGGGAGAAGGGCGGGGCCTTGCACTATGATCCCTATTTTCTGTTATTTTGGGGCGTGCCCAGCGCTTCCCGAGCAGCTGGGCAGCCCCTTCCTCTCCTCCAAACACTGTTCAGATGTTCAGTTCACTGCATGGCATCTATTCACTGATCACCAGCTGCTTTACAGAGCAGAGCAGCGGTGATCACTGGTTCTCCCAACTGTCCCCCCTGCCTGCGGGACACTGCGACCCGCGGGAGGGACAGCGGGACAGTGTCTGAATAGTGGGACTGTCCCGCTGAAATCGGGGACAGTTGGGAGGTATGCTATGGCATTAGCATATTTTAGTTGTGTACAAAGACACAGATGCTGTGTGTTCTGCGGCCAATTCTTAATCAGGCCCTGTGTCAGTGGTGCTTTATTGGACAACTGCACAGTCCTGACACTTTTGCAATTTGCTTTATGCATCTGTGCTGGGAAAGAGAATCTTTAGGCAGGTACACACTAGACGATTTTGAACCAATAAAGATTTCCCTTGAAATGTCCCCAGCTGAAAGATAAAAAATGAAAGCTATTGAGCTTACACACTGAACTATATCATTCAGCAATGTCACCCCTCCCATACCTGAACATGCATACATATAGCCTAAATTGAACTGCATGTTCAGTTGATAAAGATAAATAATAACGGCCCTTGCGGGTGCTTATCATTATCGTACATACACACTGGACGATATTCACAATAATAACTTTATCGTGCATATCGTCCACTTAAATCGCCTAGTGTGTGTCCCGCTTTAGTTATCTTATGCAATAATAATTAGGGACTAATAAGAAAATAAGAATTTACTTACCGATAATTCTATTTCTCATAGTCCGTAGTGGATGCTGGGGACTCCGTAAGGACCATGGGGAATAGCGGCTCCGCAGGAGACTGGGCACATCTAAAGAAAGCTTTAGGACTATCTGGTGTGCACTGGCTCCTCCCCCTATGACCCTCCTCCAAGCCTCAGTTAGGATACTGTGCCCGGACGAGCGTACACAATAAGGAAGGATTTTGAATCCCGGGTAAGACTCATACCAGCCACACCAATCACACCGTATAACCTGTGATCTGAACCCAGTTAACAGCATGATAACAGAGGAGCCTCTGAAAGATGGCTCACAACAATAATAACCCAATTTTTGTAACAATAACTATGTACAAGTATTGCAGACAATCCGCACTTGGGATGGGCGCCCAGCATCCACTACGGACTATGAGAAATAGAATTATCGGTAAGTAAATTCTTATTTTCTCTAACGTCCTAAGTGGATGCTGGGGACTCCGTAAGGACCATGGGGATTATACCAAAGCTCCCAAACAGGCGGGAGAGTGCGGATGACTCTGCAGCACCAAATGAGAGAACTCCAGGTCCTCCTCAGCCAGGATATCAATTTTGTAGAATTTTTCAAACGTATTTGCTCCTGACCAAGTAGCTGCTCGGCAAAGTTGTAAAGCCGAGACCCCTCGGGCAGCCGCCCAAGATGAGCCCACCTTCCTTGTGGAGTGGGCATTTACAGATTTTTGGCTGTGGCAGGCCTGCCACAGAATGTGCAAGCTGAATTGTACTACAAATCCAACGAGCAATAGTCTGCTTAGAAGCAGGAGCACCCAGCTTGTTGGGTGCACACAGGATAAACAGCGAGTCAGATTTCCTGACTCCAGCCGTCCTGGAAACATATATTTTCAGGGCACTGACAACGTCTAGCAACTTGGAGGCCTCCAAGTCCCTAGTAGCCGCAGGCACCACCAATAGGTTGGTTCAGGTGAGACGCTGAAACCACCTTGGGGAGAAACTGAGGACGAGTCCTCAATTCCGCCCTGTCCGAATGGAAAATCAGATAAGGGCTTTTTCAGGATAAAGCCGCCAATTCTGACACGCGCCTGGCCCAGGCCAGGGCCAACAGCATGACCACTTTCCATGTGAGATATTTTAACTCCACAGATTTAAGTGGTTCAAACCAATGTGACTTTTGGAACCCAAAACTACATTGAGATCCCAAAGTGCCACTGGAGGCACAAAAGGAGGCTGTATATGCAGTACCCCTTTTACAAACGTCTGAACTTCAGGGACTGAAGCTAGTTCTTTTTGGAAGAAAATTGACAGGGCCGAAATTTGAACCTTAATGGACCCCAATTTCAGGCCCATAGACACTCCTGTTTGCAGGAAATGTAGGAATCGACCCAGTTGAATTTCCTCCATCGGGCCTTACTGGCCTCGCACCACGCAACATATTTTCGCCAATTGCGGTGATAATGTTTTTGCGGTTACATCCTTCCTGGCTTTGATCAGGATAGGGATGACTTCATCCGGAATGCCTTTTTTCCTTCAGGATCCGGCGTTCAACCGCCATGCCGTCAAACGCAGCCGCGGTAAGTCTTGGAACAGACAGGGTCCTTGCTGGAGCAGGTCCCTTCTTAGAGGTAGAGGCCACGGATCCTCCGTGAGCATCTCTTGAAGTTCCGGTTACCAAGTCCTTCTTGGCCAATCCGGAACCACGAATATAGTGGTTACTCCTCTCCATCTTATCAATCTCAGTACCTTGGGTATGAGAGGCAGAGGAGGGAACACATACCCTGACTGGTACACCCACGGTGTTACCAGAGCGTCTACAGCTTATTGCCTGAGGGTCCCTGGACCTGGCGCAATACCTGTCGAGTTTTTAATCAAGTGGAAGACTTCTGGGTGAAGTCCCCACTCTCCCGGGTGGAGGTCGTGCTGAGGAAGTCTGCTTCCCAGTTGTCCACTCCCGGAATGAATACTGCTGACAGTGCTATCACATGATTTTCCGCCCAGCGAAGAATCCTTGCAGCTTCTGCCATTGCCCTACTGCTTCTTGTGCCACCCTGTCTGTTTACGTGGGTGACTGCCGTGATGTTGTCCGACTGGATCAACACCGGCTGACCTTGAAGCAGAGGTCTTGCTAAGCTTAGAGCATTGTAAATGTCCCTTAGCTTCAGGATATTTATGTGAAGTGATGTCTCCAGGCTTGACCATAAGCCCTGGATATTCCTTCCCTGTGTGACTGCTCCCCAGCCTCGCAGGCTGGCATCAGTGGTCACCAGGACCCAGTCCTGAATGCCTAATCTGCGGCCCTCTAGAAGATGAGCACTCTGCAACCACCACAGGAGGGACACCCTTGTCCTTAGTGACAGGGTTATCCGCTGATGCATCTGAAGATGCGATCCGGACCATTTGTCCAGCAGGTCCCACTGGAAAGTTCTTGCGTGGAATCTGCCGAATGGGATTGCTTCGTAGGAAGCCACCATTTTACCCAGAACCCTTGTGCATTGATGCACTGAGACTTGGCTCGGTTTTAGGAGGTTCCTGACTAGCTCGGATAACTCCCTGGCTTTCTCCTCCGGGAGAAACACCTTTTTCTGGACTGTGTCCAGGATCATCCCTAGGAACAGAAGACACGTCGTCGGAACCAGGTGCGATTTTGGAATATTGAGAATCCAATCGTGCTGCCGCAACACTACCTGAGATAGTGCTACACCGACCTCCAACTGTTCCCTGGATCTTACCCTTATCAGGGAATTGTCCAAGGAAGGGATAACTAAAATTCACTTCCTTCGAAGGAATATCATCATTTCGGCCATTACCTTGGTAAAGACCCGGGGTGCCGTGTACCATCCATACAGCAGCGTCTGAACTGATAGTGACAGTTCTGTACCATAAACCTGAGGTACCCTTGGTGAGAAGGGTAAATTTTGACATGAAGGTAAGCATCCTTGATGTCCCGAGACATCATGTAGTCCCCTTCTTCCAGGTTCGCAATCACTGCTCTGAGTGACTCAATCTTGAATTTGAACCTCTGTACGTAAGTGTTCAAAGATTTTAGATTTAGAATCGGTCTCACCGAGCCGTCCGGCTTCGGTACCACAACAGTGTGGAATAATACCCCGTTCCCTGTTGCAGGAGGGGTATCTTGATTATCACCTGCTGGGAATACAGCTTGTGAATGGCTTCCAAAACTGTCTCCCTGTCAGAAGGAGACATCGGTAAAGCCGACTTTAGGAAACGGCTAGGGGGAGACGTCTCGAATTCTAATTTGTACCCCTGAGATATCACCTGAAGGATCCAGGGGTCTACTTGCGAGTGAGCCCACTGCGCGCTGAAATTCATTGAGACGGGCCCCCCACCGTGCCTGATTCTGCTTGTAAAGCCCCAGCGTATACTGAGGGCTTGGCAGAGGCGGGAGAGGGTTTCTGTTCCTGGGAACTGGCTGATTTCTGCAGCCTTTTTCCTCTCCCTCTGTCACGGGGCAGAAATGAGGAACCTTTTGCCCGCTTGTCCACGAAAAGACTGCGCCTGATAATACGGCGTCTTCTCATGTTGAGAGGCGACCTGGGGTACAAACGTGGAATTCCCAGCTGTTGCCGTGGCCACGAGGTCTGAAAGACCGACCCCAAATAACTCCTCCCTTAATAAAGCAATACTTCCAAATGCCGTTTGGAATACGCATCACCTGACCACTGACGTGTCCATAACCCTCTACTGGTAGAAATGGACAACGCGCTTAGACTTGATGCCAGTCGGCAAATATTCCGCTGTGCATCACGCATATATAAAAATGCATCTTTTAAATGCTCTATAGGCAAAAATATACTGTCCCTATCTAGGGTATCAATATTTTCAGTCAGGGAATCCGACCACGCCAACCCAGCACTGCACATCCAGGCTGAGGCGATTGCTGGTCGCAGTATAACACCAGTATGTGTGTAAATACCTTTTAGGATACCCTCCTGCTTTCTATCAGCAGGATCCTTAAGGGCGGCCATCTCAGGCGAAGGTAGAGCCCTTACAAGCGTGTGAGCGCTTTATCCCCCCTAGGGGGTGTTTCCCAACGCACCCTAACCTCTGGCGGGAAAGGATATAATGCCAATAACATTTTAGAAATTATCCGTTGTTATCGGGGGAAACCCACGCATCATCACACACCTCATTTAATTTCTCAGATTCAGGAAAACTACAGGTAGTTTTTCCTCACCGAACATAATACCCCTTTTTTGGTGGTACTCGTATTATCAGAAATGTGTAAAACATTTTTCATTGCCTCAATCATGTAACGTGTGGCCCTACTGGAAGTCACATTCGTCTCTTCACCGTCGACACTGGAGTCAGTATCCGTGTCGGCGTCTATATCTGCCATCTGAGGTAACGGGCGCTTTAGAGCCCCTGACGGCCTATGAGACGTCTGGACAGGCACAAGCTGAGTAGCCGGCTGTCTCATGTCAACCACTGTCTTTTATACAGAGCTGACACTGTCACGTAATTCCTTCCAACAGTTCATCCACTCAGGTGTCGACCCCCTAGGGGGTGACATCACTATTACAGGCAATCTGCTCCGTCTCCACATAATTTTTCTCCTCATACATGTCGACACAAAAGTACCGACATACAGCACACACACAGGGAATGCTCTGATAGAGGACAGGACCCCACTAGCCCTTTGGGGAGACAGAGGGAGAGTTTGCCAGCACACACCAGAGCGCTATATATATACAGGGATAACCTTATATAAGTGTTTTTTCCCCTTATAGCTGCTGTATAGTTAATACTGCGCCTAATTAGTGCCCCCCTCTCTTTTTTTAACCCTTTCTGTAGTGTAGTGACTGCAGGGGAGAGACAGGGAGCTTCCCTCCAACGGAGCTGTGAGGGGAAATGGCGCCAGTGTGCTGAGGAGATAGGCTCCGCCCCCTTTTTCGCGGACTTTTCTCCTGCTTTTTTATGGATTCTGGCAGGGGTTAAATGCATCCATATAGCCCAGGAGCTATATGTGATGCATTTTTTTGTCATCCAAGGTGTTTTTATTGCGTCTCAGGGCGCCCCCCCCCAGCGCCCTGCACCCTCAGTGACCGAAGTGTGAAGTGTGCTGAGAGCAATGGCGCACAGCTGCAGTGCTGTGCGCTACCTTGTTGAAGACAGGACGTCTTCTGCCGCCGATTTTCCGGACCTCTTCTGCCTTCTGGCTCTGTAAGGGGGCCGGCGGCGCGGCTCTGGGACCCATCCAAGCTGGGCCTGTGATCGTCCCTCTGGAGCTAATATCCAGTAGCCTAAGAAGCCCAATCCACTCTGCACGCAGGTGAGTTCGCTTCTTCTCCCCTTAGTCCCTCGATGCAGTGAGCCTGTTGCCAGCAGGTCTCACTGAAAATAAAAAACATAATCTAAAACTTTCACTAAGAAGCTCAGGAGAGCCCCTAGTGTGCACCCTTCTCGTTCGGGCACAGAGATCTAACTGGGGCTTGGAGGAGGGTCATAGGGGGAGGAGCCAGTGCACACCAGATAGTCCTAAAGCTTTCTTTAGATGTGCCCAGTCTCCTGCGGAGCCGCTATTCCCCATGGTCCTTACGGAGTCCCCAGCATCCACTTAGGACGTTAGAGAAATAGCCACTGATAGGTGGGGGGTAGGCTTTTCCATCTATATTTACTCAAGTATCACAGTTTAGAAATACAACAATGCAACTAAAAAACGACTCAGGAAGACCCCACCTGCATATGAGACAAATCCCGCACCCATTGGGAGATTATACTGTATTTTGTTTTCAAGCCATTTGCTGAACAACAAGGTATCCTGGAGTACAACTGCTGACGTGGTGCCTCTGGGAATCCAGGATTTCCATTACAATTTATTTCCATACACAAGTTAATAAGGAGAACAATGAAGATGCTGACAAAGATCAACAAGAACATCTCCGTGATTATGATCTTGTTTATAACTGAACAACGTGGGGAACTGGCCAGGTAACTGCAGTGTCTGCTGAGCATTTACTCCCTCTAACCAGCTGAGAGGAGCGGCCGAGCAACAAACATTCAGTGTGGCCAGTAGTAGTGGAGCTAGGTAGGTAGGGGTGTTGAACACAAATATATATATATATATATATATATATATATATATATATATACACATACACATATACACACACACACATATATATATATATATATATATATATATATATATATATATATATACACACACATACGCTTAGCAGTGGCTTTATTCGGTACACCCTTCCAGTACTGGGCAGTGAACACTGTACCTCTAGAACAGAGGTTCTCAAACTCGGTCCTCGGGGGCACACACAGTGCATGTTTTGCAGGTCTCCTCACAGAATCGCAAGTGAAATAATTAGCTCCACCTGTGGACCTTTTAAAATGTGTCAGTGAGTAATTAATACACCTGTGCACCTGCTGGGTTACCTGCAAAACATGCACTGTGTGTGCCCCCGAGGACCGAGTTTGAGAACCTCTGCTCTAGAACGCAGAACAGTCTAAATGACATGGAGTCTAAGAGGTGTTGAAACCTTACAGAGATTCTGGTCCATTCTGACATGATAGCATCACATTTCCCCCATTCTGTTTTTAGGTCTCACCACCAATCTAACCCCTTCACCACGTCTGCATGTTTGTACACCTGGAGTTGAC
The DNA here is from genome assembly GCF_028390025.1 of Pseudophryne corroboree. Taxonomy (NCBI): domain Eukaryota; kingdom Metazoa; phylum Chordata; class Amphibia; order Anura; family Myobatrachidae; genus Pseudophryne; species Pseudophryne corroboree. The sequence continues at coordinate 200,421,548 of NC_086444.1, forward strand.
TTCATGTGATGATTATTTGAATAGATTTACAAAGCATGCTGACTATATGCTCTCAGCAGTATGGTTAAAGCACAGTTTTACGCTGGTGCATAAAACATGGGTGACATTTCTACAGGGTCTGCAAGTCTACACTCCTATTTCTACAAAAGAGGTGCAGAGTGCACACTTATTTTACCATTACCTTTTCACCAGTTCTCAGATAACTGTCACCAGAGTCTATATCAATCTTACAGCAAACATAAAGCTTTGTGTTTGCAGGATGCATGTATACTTTGGGTTATGGTAAATATGGAATACAGTATACTACTGGAAATATTTACAGGCCATACTTTAGAGGCAAGATATAAAGCTCCGTACTATTCCAGTGATATACATGTCCTCAGTCGCAGCTTAAGATGAATGCATCAAAATTCATCCATCCATTTGTACTAAGGAGGCTTTCCTTTGTGTGCTCATTCCGTATGAAAGCAACCAGATGTTTTCACCATCTGCAGCCTTTGCGAGGGAAGTTGGTGGTCTCCATGCAGTTTACATTGCACAGGTGTGCACATAACAACATCACTGCCATAATCTGTGTACATTTTGGCAGGCAGTGGAGAGGGCAGAAACGTGTTCTGCGGGGAGATGGAACTGCAATGCTCAGAGTACAACGTAACTCCCTCTGATTCACTAGTCACATTTTAGTATTATTTCAGGAAATGGAACACTGCAAACACAGGTCAGCAATTTAAGTGTGTCTGTGGTTAAAAGCACAAGGACACTGGTAACATGCAAACCCGGAGTGGGCACAGAGATGGCAGACAAAGCTCCCTAAATTAGGGAAGAGATAACCAAATTATTAAGGTTATAGGCCCTACACACTGAAAGATTTCAGTGAACGATATGAACGTTCTTGTTCATTAATGAACGAGAACTCGTTCATATCGTCCAGTTTGTAGGCACCAACGATGAACGATGCGCGGCCCCGCGCTCGTTCATTGTTGGTGCCAGATCACTTATGCATGCAAGTCAATAGTGACAAACTCGTCCATATTAGCATGCATTGCTATGGAGCCATGTGATGGGAGGAGTGAAGAAACTTCACTCCCCAATCACCTCCCCCCCGCCGCCGGGTCGCCAGTCTGCTGTATCGTCCGTCGGGCAGCTCGGTGGCGAGTCGCCGAGTCTGTAGGGCCCATTAGTGTCCCTTTAAAAATCCATGATGTATATCAATGCACTTGGAATATTTAATGGGGTTAAAAAGGTTTCATATGAATAAAAAGAGGACACAAAGTCATAACGGAAGTTAAATGATGTATAAACAGAGGGGGGAAAAAAGTTTAACATCGCAACTCTGTAACTCAACATTGCAACACCTCTGCGGGGTCCAAGGAATAATCTGTGATGCTGGTGGTCACTAGATGCCACCACCGCAGGGTGCATTACTGCTAATTTAATACAACCCAAGAACTTTAATTATCTGCAATAAATGTATATGTGCTATTAGTCATAGTTATAGACTTTGTGGCTGCCTTCACTGGGAGGAGGCAGTCAGGTCAGCATAACGATGAACGATGTGAGGGGCATGGCTTGTCATAGGGGGTGTGAAGTGGTGGAAGAAGCGGTGGGTAGGGATGTGGCTGTGCATTTGCATAATTGTAGCCACGCCTCCCACTGTACAATGCTGACATTACCAGCATTGTACAGTGGGGGCGTGGCTACAATGACGTGATTCATCACAAATCCCCTGGAATACCCAATTTCACAGATGGCTTAAGGTAGGGTGCCATACGTGGAGTCCAGCTCTGGGAGGCTTGCCCAGTTCCCCGAGGAACCAGGAGTGCCACACGTTTTTGCGGGGTCCTCCTGGCCATTCCAGGAGAGTATGCAAGTATGCTGTTAGTTAATAATCTGTTGAGATAAGTGTAAATACAGCACAATACATGAATGGTGTGAAAACCTATATTAACAGCTGTGAGGTATATGTTTTCAGAGTGACAAGAAATATCTACTGTAAGTGACAACAATAGGAATAGGTTTTGCATATGTTTATAATTTGCTTCATGCTATCTTCCTATTTATTCTTCCTTACTATCTCTCAGTGCTGCAGCCGGAGCTTATGCTCCCCACAAATCAACCAGGTGGTCCAGGAACAATACTACCTGTGGGCAGGTGGTGCAGTGGCTGAAAGTGTCATTACCTAACAATAACAAAGCAGCTACAAGCTACTGGAGTAGCATTTCTCTCTTAAAAAATTAGCTACATACAAGAGCGACATACAAAGTTTTAAAACTAATTTTAAAGTACAATTTCCTTTTTAAAATATTTAGTGTGATCCGAAATCGTCCCAAGGCACAAAAGTTAAAAGAACAGAGTGTAATTAAAAGGACAGTAGAAATGATTTCATTACAAATGTTCTTTTTTTTTTCCATTTTCATTCAGGGACTGTCTGAGCGCGGTGCACTAGTAACGCTGCAGAAACGGGGAGGAGTGACTCGCAAATTAAAGGTCAGAGTTGTGATTTCAGTCAGCTTCCCATGGAGGACAAAACTAAACTTTATGACTCCAGTTTATTGCTCAGATTAGCAGAGTTTTGAGAGCAGTGAAGTAGAAAATAATTTAAATCTCAAAAATGCATCCTGTGGTCAATTACACTTAACTCCGACCACAGCCACATTAGTCAAACACACATTATCCAGGAGTTTAGTTTAACAACTTACAGGGTTAGAAATCAATCAATTTACTGAAAGGGGGAAAAAAATAATATTAATAGACACTTCATCCGGTTGCAGCAGGAAGGTTACTGTGGAAATGTGTTTTTTATTTGCTAAACATATATTTTTATTGCTTTTCGTTTCAGCAAACTAGGCTCAAATAATGATTCAATGATCCCTTTTTAGCTTTGCATCCTAAAACCCGAGGTGATAAAGCAAGCTGCTCATTCTAGGCTCAATAACGGTGTCGCAGCACAGTTTGCCTGATAAAGTGATCATACTAGATCAGCTACAAGCATTATTTTACTTTGTGTGGAAAGACAGTTTTTTTTCTCCATAAATCTTTTATGATCCAAGACTAGCTATGCATAATACCCTTGTACCACACTAAATCTCTGTGCTGCCTTACAGTCTCAGCCTGCATTGCACCTTGTGCTTAAGATGCACAATATTTTTGAAACTTTTTTTTTCTTTTTACTTACGCGTTTAGAGATGGTGAGACATATTGACAATAATCACAAGCATGAAGCGTGAAAAAGTCTAATCGCAGAGAGAGGAGAGTTGGGCAATCAGACAATATGAAGCGAACAGGTGCAGGTATATGTACATTGTATCTGGGGAAGCATCAGCTCGTGGGGGGTAATGCACTAAACGGTAAAGGTGGAATTACGCCATTTGTAAATGGCTCTCCCAGGTGCATTGAAACGTTGGTGGTATAGATCATTAATCCGCTGTAATTTCGCTTCATTGAATGAATGGCTGAAAGGCACGGCTGTGAAAATATAATTATATTTTGCTTAAGCATATAGACAGACCCTGCGATCATTTTGCACTTGCTGCTCATTATAACTGGCTGTCTGTGCTTTGTGCTGGGATTCTTTTGTCAAGATTAACAGACGAGCACAGTGTGAAGATGTGGTGAAGTAGTTCAGATGCTTTCAATAGAAGGACTTAAATTTTCTCTATCAGAGGGAGGAGTGTTTCTCCTCAGTCTGGGAGAAGAGACAAATAGTTATGTCAAACAACGAAACCATATAGCGCTGGACAAATTGCTCACTGAGATGGCCACATATATTAGCCCAAAATGCCAGAGGATTAAGCGAGATAACACAGACATACAGTGCCCGCTATATATATCTATAAGCTTGCTGAATTAACATTATACTCAAGCCAATCATTGTAATAACATGATATGTTTTGTAGATCAATGTTGAATGTAAAAGGCAGCCTTGTGTCCCTAAGATACCTCATTTAATAGTTATTGTTTGGGAAAGCAGAAAAAATAACATATTTTCAGCAATAATTTGACCACTGGGGGCACTGTTCCATTAGCGTCTACTTCTAATATTTAATAATACATTTGCTTAGAACGCTGCAGGGCAGCTACTGTTAAACCTAGAGCTGGGACTATTCTGAACTTTTAACCCCTACAGAATTGGCTTTAATATGGTCTATTTTGTACACAGAGAGGTAAAGTTGGACATAAACACCTGAATCCCTCCCCACTTATACTGATAGCTATAGTTATGTGGATGCTGCAATTATTACCGAGATATTTGCAACCACTTCAATAAAACAAATTTCCTTTTCAGTCTTTTAAAGGGGAAGGTGATGGTCGGTTGTTTGTACTGGTTTAATCTAAATTTTCAATTTGTCTTTGCATCTTAGTTTAATTTCCATTTATATAGCAAATGCAACTTTGCTGTCATAACACTGTCTGGACATATGCTATATTGTGGATGATTTGTGCACTGTATGTTAGCTTTTACTACTGAGGCCGATATTCAATCGCCCACGGTACTTTACCATGGGTAATTAACGGGGGTAGCCTCGGGCTTTAAAGTGGGAGACTATTCAATTAGCCTTCAATTCGACTTTTCACGACAGGCATGTTAGCACCCGTTAACTTTGTGCATGGAATTCGATAACTCCCGAGGCTCCGGTGACTTTCTTTCGCCAGCCAGAGGCTGGTGAAAAAAACTCAGAGTCTGCTAGCTTTCGTAGCTAAAGTAATAGCCCCAGGGGATTGATTACCCACGGAAAAGTAGCGCGGGGATTTGAATATCGGCCAAAGACTGTGAAACTCATCTCCTGTCATATACCGGGTGCCTATACTACTATTGTCCCCAGCAGTATACCAGGCACATAAAGTGGATTTCAAGAGGGGTGTTTCCAAAATGCTTGATTTTAGAGCAAGTGTATCCAGCCCATGAAGTGGTCATAAAAATGTTAAACATCGAATCATTATCATAATAATATAATTCTAATAGAACTGGTCCCTGATCTAAATTAGGTAATTGGGAGATGACCAAATTGCGGCTGTGACACGTGCTCGTCAAACGAATGCACCTGGCATGCACCCAAGCTCCCACTACATTTGCCGTGCAAATTATTTTATTTATATATGGTCTATTTTTGTGGCCAAGATAAGGTAATTGGGATTTCTAAATAAGCGGACCATGGGGCATTTTTATATTATAAAGAATTATAAACAATTTTACACAGGTTTTTGTTTGTGATCAGTATATCAAGGAAATTAATGTTGTCTTTAGTCTGTGGTCCCGACATCGGAAAACAAAGATACATCTGTAACATTGAATTACACTATTTCCTTTCCAAAATCTGAAGAGGAGTGGAGATTCCACCAACGACCATTAATTATGAAAGAAAGGGGGTAATTCCGACTTGATCGCTCGCTAGCAGTTTTTAGCAGCCGTGCAAACGCATAGTCGCCGCCCACAGGGGAGTGTATTTTCGCTTTGCAGGAGTGCGAACGCCTGTGCAGCAGAGCGACTGCAAACACATTTTGTGCAAAACAAGACCAGCTCTGTAGTTACTTATCTTGTGCAATGATTGCTGCGACGAGTGACACGGTAATGACGTCAGATACCCGCCCGGCCACGCCTGCGTTTTTCCACACACTTCCAGAAAACGGTCAGTTGCCACCCAGAAACGCCCTCTTCCTGTCAATCTCGTTGCGTCCGGCTGTGCGATTGGAATCGTCGGTAGAAGCAGTGCAAAACCACAAAAAACTTTGTACCCGTCTGACGCGCGTGCGCATTGTGGTGCATACGCATGCACAGATTAGCCATTTTTTACACTGATCGCTACGCAGCGAACAACGGCAGCTAGTGATCAACTCGGAATGACCCCCATAATTATTAAAATTAGAATAAGTAAAAATAACCATTGGCTGGACCTTGTAAAGTAAAGTAAACTCCAAATACAATTACAGATATTTATATTAAGCTAATAATTATTTCATATACTGTAACAATGCTTTCACTGCTGCACCTTCAGTGTTATTGAATATGTACTGTAACATAACAAATGCTCTGAAATCCGATCAATACAGTAAATATCCACAAAGAATTAACATTAAGGAAAATTCAAGAATAGAAAACAAAAATGTGTCCTATAAATTGCTTAACCTATACAAAGGTCAGTAGTTTAAAAGGTTCTATTTGCATCCACCCCAGTTCTTGAGTGCGGTAGAAGGAATCATATAACACCCAGAATATAGAGTGAACGGCATGAATGTTAGGGTCATAGCCAATGTCACTGTGTACGTGCCCCCTGCTGTATTGTACCTCTTGGGGTAGTAAGTCTACAACAGTCCCATGGTGCTAGCATTACAAAGGTGTATAGGATCACAGAGCTGGGGCAGAAGAGAGCAAGGTGCATGGTGTCCTGATTACATCAGAGGTAAGAGGCTGGTGTTTCACATACTGGAGGTTTTTTTATTTTATTTACTAATATAGTCTTACAAATAACGTTTTGTATCCTATTTGAATGTAACCCCCTTTTTTTGTGCAGATTTAATAAGACCTTATTGACAACACACCTAAAACTAGTTAAATGTTAATTCTGAGGGTCCTCCACTGCACACCAGTAACCTGACAATAAATTAGTTAACACCCAAGATATAACATTGCACTTTTTCTTTTGAATACGTATATATAAAATAAATGCATTTCAGCACATTAGTTTTTTTTTCCTACTTGTTAAATGGCCAAGTATTGGGTGGTAGAACTCCAATGGGGTGAAAGGTGAAACCCTTATTACCAAGTCCAGATGTTAAACCCTTTCCATACCATCAGAACATGATAAATTGTTACATTTGCTGCTTCAAAAGCTATCAAGCACTAGATGCGGTGGCCACGTACACAACCACCAACAACGCCTTTATATAAAACATGTTTATTACATTTCCAAAATAAATAGTCACAAACTCTAAAATACATGGAAATTAATGGTTTTAACAGAATCAAAAACCAACATATTCCTAAGGGGATTTTACCATTTCCACATTAACCAACCTAATTATTGAGAATTAATCATTCAAATTACCAGATAATTAGCTCATTAGTGGAAACTGGTTAAGCAATGGATTCTCCTGTTGCAATATTTTGATCATAAAATGTATCGGCTGATTAAAGTCAGTCATTGGAATGTGTTTGTCAATACCAGGCCATGGTGAGAGCAGATGAAAGCTGACAAGTTCTAACCATTCACTTAACCTACATAAAACTTTCTGGGACAATGAGACCCACATATCATGTGTCAGAAGGCAGTGTTCAGCGGCTAATTGGAGCAAGGTGTGCATTGTACCAGTCACAGCCTGGATTCTAACCTTGATCTTTTTCAAAACAGGTTTCAGTGCACATAATTCTTTGTACCCAGAAAATAGATTACACCGTGCATACGTTCAAAGAAAACCTTTTACTTGCTCTGTTGCTGAATTTTTTTATAGACATTTCGCACCTCTCATCCACTGGTGAATGCAACAAGCTCTTGACTCAATTAAAAGTTCAAATTATTTAAATCACAGAAATAACACAAATGAACAGAAAATGCTAAATATTAAAAGGCAAAACTTGAGGAAGAAAATGTATGAAGTGTTCAAAAAAACCCATAGAAGTTCTAAATTACATTTAGCAGATGCTGCATCCACATTTGAAACAATGGGATTCATATGCTGTAAAAGTGACAATGTTAGCAATACATGTAAGCTCTGTGGACCAGGAAAGGAACTCCTATAGTTTGCCCGCCATACACCACCTTTATACATTAATGTGACAAGTACATCATTCGTCCTGCATGGGAAATTGTAGTTTGTTTTTTCCCCCGCAACAGGTGTCCAGTGAACACCCATCCTGTTGGCAAATATACACAACTGCACAAAGTGATGCAATCGTAGGTGTAAAACATTCCTAATCAAGTATAATGATGTTAATCATAAACTGTCGGGGTCACTGAGAATATACATGAGTGCTATTTTAAAAAATAAGAATTTACTCACCGGTAATTCTATTTCTCGTAGTCCGTAGTGGATGCTGGGGACTCCGTAAGGACCATGGGGAATAGACGGGCTCCGCAGGAGACTGGGCACTCTAAAAGAAAGATTAGGTACTATCTGGTGTGCACTGGCTCCTCCCTCTATGCCCCTCCTCCAGACCTCAGTTAGGGAAACTGTGCCCGGAAGAGCTGACACTACAAGGAAAGGATTTGGAATCCAGGGTAAGACTCATACCAGCCACACCGTATAACTTGTGATAACCATACCCAGTTAACAGTATGAACAACAACTGAGCCTCAATCAACGGATGGCTCATAACAATAACCCTTTGGTAAGCAATAACTATATACACGTATTGCAGAGGAAGTCCGTACTTGGGACGGGCGCCCAGCATCCACTACGGACTACGAGAAATAGAATTACCGGTGAGTAAATTCTTATTTTCTCTGACGTCCTAGTGGATGCTGGGGACTCCGTAAGGACCATGGGGATAATACCAAAGCTCCCAAACGGGCGGGAGAGTGCGGACGACTCTGCAGCACCGAATGAGCAAACTCAAGGTCCTCCTCAGCCAGGGTATCAAACTTGTAGAACTTAGCAAATGTGTTTGAACCCGACAAAGTAGCAGCTCGGCAAAGCTGTAAAGCCGAGACCCCTTGGGCAGCCGCCCAAGTAGAGCCCACCTTCCTTGTGGAATGGGCTTTTACTGATTTTGGATGCGGCAATCCAGCAGCAGAGTGAGCCAGCTGAATCGTGCTACAGATCCAGCGAGCAATAGTCTGCTTCGAAGCAGGAGCGCCAACCTTGTTGGCTGCATACAGAATAAACAGCGAGTCAGACTTTCTGACTCCCGACGTTCTGGAAACATAAATTTTCAAAGCCCGGACTACGTCCAGCAACTTGGAATCCTCCAAGTCCCTAGTAGCCGCAGGCACCACAATAGGTTGGTTCAAATGAAACGATGATACCACCTTAGGGAGAAATTGGGGAAGAGTCCTCAATTCTGCCCTGTCCATATGGAAGATCAGATAGGGTCTTTTACATAACAAAGCCGCCAATTCTGACACACGCCTAGCCGAAGCTAAGGCCAATAGCATGACCACTGTCCACGTGAGATATTTTAGCTCCACGGTCTTAAGTGGCTCAAACCAGTGGGATTTCAGGAAATCCAACACAACGTTAAGATCCCAAGGTGCCACTGGTGGCACAAAAGGAGGCTGAATATGCAGCACTCCCTTTACAAACGTCTGAACCTCAGGCAGTGAAGCCAGTTCTTTTTGAAAGAAAATGGATAGGGCCGAGATCTGAACCTTTATGGACCCTAATTTGAGGCCCATAGTCACACCTGACTGCAGGAAATGCAGAAAACGACCCAACTGGAAGTCCTCTGTAGGGGCCTTCCTGGCCTCACACCAAGCAACATATTTCCGCCATATGCGGTGATAATGCTTTGCTGTCACATCCTTCCTAGCTCTTATAAGCGTAGGAATTACTTCATCCGGTATACCCTTTTCCGCTAGGATCCGGCGTTCAACCGCCATGCCGTCAAACGCAGCCGCGGTAAGTCTTGGAACAGACAGGGCCCCTGCTGCAACAGGTCCTGTCTGAGAGGCAGAGGCCATGGGTCCTCTGTGACCATCTCTTGAAGTTCTGGGTACCAAGTCCTTCTTGGCCAATCCGGAACAATGAGTATTGTTCTCACTCCTCTTTTTCTTACTATTCTCAGTACCTTGTGTATGAGAGGAAGAGGAACAAACACATTTACCGACTGGAACACCCACGGAGTTACCAGTGCGTCCACAGCTATCGCCTGAGGGTCCCTTGACCTGGCGCAATATTTTTTTAGCTTTTTGTTTAGGCAGGACGCCATCATGTCCACCTGTGGCCGTTCCCACCGATTTGCAATCTGCTCGAAGACTTCTTGATGAAGTCCCCACTATCCCGGGTGGAGGTCGTGCCTGCTGAGGAAGTCTGCTTCCCAGTTGTCCACTCCCGGAATGAACACTGCTGACAGTGCTTGTACGTGATTCTCCGCCCAACAAAGAATCCTAGTGGCTTCCGCCATCGCCACCCTGCTTCTTGTGCCCCCTTGTCGGTTTACATGGGCGACTGCCATGATGTTGTCTGACTGAATCAGCACTGGTTGGTCTCGAAGCAGAGGCTCCGCTTGACTCAGGGTGTTGTATATGGCCCTTAATTCCAGTATGTTTATGTGCAGACGAGTCTCCTGACTTGACCACAGCCCCTGGAAGTTTATTCCCTGAGTGACTGCCCCCCATCCGCGGAGGCTTGCATCCGTGGTCACCAAAACCCAGTCCTGTATGCCGAACCTGCGGCCCTCGAGAAGATGAGCACTCTGCAGCCACCACAGAAGAGATACCCTGGCCCTCGGGGACAGGGCGATCAGCCGATGCATCTGAAGATGCGATCCGGACCACTTGTCCAACAGATCCCACTGAAAGGGGTGGTCTTCAGTATGCCGGCGGTCGGGCTCCCGGCGCTCAGTATACCGGCGCCGGGAGCCCGACAGCCGGCATACCGACACTTATTCTCCCTCGTGGGGGTCCACGACCCCCCTGGAGAGAGAATAAAATAGCGCGCCACCGTGCCCGTAGCGTGGCGAGCGCAGCGAGCTTGCAAGGGGCTTATTTGCGCTCGCCACACTGTCGGTAAGCCGGCGGTCGGGCTCCCGGCGCCGGTATGCTGGTCGCCGGGAGCCCGGCCGCCGGCATATCATAGTGAACCCCACTGAAAGATCCTGGCATGGAACCTGCCGAAAGGAATGGCTTCGTATGACGCTACCATCTTTCCCAGGACTTGCGTGCAGTGATGCACCGACACCTGCTTTGGTTTCAGGAGATCCCTGACCATGGTCACTAACTCCTGAGCCTTCTCCTCCAGGAGAAATACCTTCTTCTGTTCTGTGTCCAGAATCATGCCCAGGAAGGGCAGACGCGTCGTAGGAATCAGCTGCGACTTTGGAATATTCAGAATCCAGCCGTGCCGTAGCAACACTTCCTGAGAGTGCGCTACGCTGACCAACAACTGCTCTCTGGACCTCGCCTTTATGAGGAGATCGTCCAAGTACGGGATAACTGTAACTCCTTGCTTCCGGAGAAGTACCATCATCTCCGCCATTACCTTGGTAAAGACTCTCAGAGCCGTGGATAGACCAAACGGCAACGTGTGGAATTGGTAATGACAGTCCTGTACCACAAACCTGAGGTACTCCTGGTGAGGCAGATAAATGGGGACATGCAAGTACGCATCCTTGATGTCCAGAGATACCATAAAATCCCCCTCTTCCAGGCTGGCAATGACCGCTCTGAGCGATTCCATTTTGAACCTGAACTTTTTCATGTAAATGTTCAAGGATTTTAAATTTAGAATGGGTCTTACCGAACCGTCCGGTTTCGGTACCACAAACAGTGTGGAATAGTAACCCCTTCCCTGCTGAAGGGGGGGTACCATTATTATCACTTGCTGGAGGTACAGCTTGTGAATAGCCGTCAGGACTATCTCCCTCCCCGTGGGAGAAGCTGGCAAGGCGGATTTTAGGTAACGTTGAGGGGGCGTCACTTCGAATTCCAGCTTGTATCCCTGAGATACAATTTGTATAGCCCAAGGATCCACTTGTGAGCGAACCCACTGGTTGCAGAAATTTCGGAGACGCGCCCCCACCGCTCCTGGCTCCGCCTGTGGAGCCCCAGCGTCATGCGGTGGACTTAGTGAAAGCAGGGGAGGACTTTTGTTCCTGAGAACTGGCTGCATGGTGCAGCTTCTTTCCTCTACCCCTGCCTCTGGCAAGAAAGGATGCACTCTCTTGCTTTTTTGAGAACGAAAGGACTGCATTTGGTAATACGGTGCTTTCTTAGGCTGTGAGGAAACCTGTGGCAAGAAAGTCAACTTTCCAGCTGTTGCTGTGGATACGAGGTCCGAGAGACCGTCCCCAAACAATTCCTCACCCTTATAAGGCAAAACCTCCATGTGTTTTTTTAGAGTCGGCATCCCCTGTCCATTGCCGAGTCCATAAGACCCTCCTGGCAGAAATGGACATTGCATTTATTCAAGAGCCCAGCAGGCAAATGTCCCTCTGGGCATCCCGCATATATAAGACAACGTCTTTAATATGGCTAAGTGTTAGCAATACGGTATCCCTGTCCAGGGTATCCAACCCCTCTGACAGAGTATCTGTCCATGCTGCTACAGCACTGCACATCCAAGCTGAAGCAATAGCCGGTCTCAGTAGAGTACCAGAGTGTGTATACACAGACTTCAAGATACCTTCCTGCTTCCTATACGCAGGTTCCTTTAGGGCGGCCGTATCCTGAGACGGCAGGGCCACTCTTTTAGATAAGCGCGTCAGGGCCTTGTCAACCCTAGGGGAGGATTCCCAGTGTAACCTATCCGTTGGCGGGAAAGGGTACGCCATTAGTATTCTCTTGTGAATCACCACTTTCTTATCAGGGGAAGACCACGCTTCTTCACATAACTCATTTAATTCATGTGACGGGGGAAAAGTCACTGGCTGCTTTTTCTCCCCAAACATATTTACCCTCTTGTCAGGGACAGGGTCAGCCTCTGAAATGTGTAATACATTTTTCATTGCAATAATCATGTATCGGATGGCCTTAGTCATTTTGGGCTGTAATAGTGCCTCATCCTCGTCGACGCTGGAGTCGGACTCCGTGTCGACATCTGTGTCAACCAACTGAGATAGTGGGCGTTTTTGAGACGCTGGCGGCCTCTGAGGCGCCTGGGCAGGCCCGGGTTGAGAGCCCGGCTGTCCCCCGGCAGCAACATAATCAAATCTCTTATGTAATGAGTTTACATTGTCATTTAAGACCTTCCACATATCCATCCAATCAGGTGTCGGCACCGACGGGGGCGACACCACATTTATCTGCACTTGCTCCGCCTCCACGTAACCCTCCTCATCAAACATGTCGACACAGCCGTACCGACACACAGCACACACACAGGGAATGCTCTGACTGAGGACAGGACCCCACAAGGTCTATGGGGAGACAGAGAAAGAGTATGCCAGCACACACCACAGCGCTATATACACAGGGATACACACTACCAGAAGTGAATTTTTCCCAATAGCTGCTGTATCAATACACCTTTTGCCTAAATTTATGTGCCCCCCCTCTCTTTTTACCCTCTTAGTGCCAGGAGACTGCAGGGGAGAGCCTGGGGAGCGTCCTTCCAGCGGAGCTGTGAAGAGAAATGGCGCTGGTGTGCTGAGGAAGAAGGCACCGCCCCCTCAGCAGCGGGCTTCTGTCCCGCTGTTTCCGACTAAAAAATGGCGGGGGTTTTACACATATACAGTCACAGACTGTATTATGTGTCTTTTTTATGCCAAAGGTATTCTTATTGCTGCCCAGGGTGCCCCCCCCCCCCAGCGCCCTGCACCCTACAGTGACCGGAGTGTGTGGTGTGCAGTGGGAGCAATGGCGCACAGCTGCGGTGCTGTGCGCTACCTTAATGAAGACAGGAGTCTTCAGCCGCCGATTTCAACACCAACTTCTGATCTTCTGGCTCTGCGAGGGGGACGGCGGCGCGGCTCCGGGAACGGACGACCGAGGACCTTTGCCTGTGTTCGAACCCTCTGGAGCTAATGGTGTCCAGTAGCCTAAGAAGCGCAACCTAGCTGTGAACAGGTACGTTTGCTTCTCTCCCCTCGGTCCCACGTAGCAGTGAGTCTGTTGCCAGCAGATCTCACTGAAAATAAAAAATCTAACATTACTTTCTTTACTAGCAGGCTCAGGAGAGCCCACTAGGTGCATCCAGCTCTGGCCGGGCACAGATTCTAACTGAGGTCTGGAGGAGAGGCATAGAGGGAGGAGCCAGTGCACACCAGATAGTACCTAATCTTTCTTTTAGAGTGCCCAGTCTCCTGCGGAGCCCGTCTATTCCCCATGGTCCTTACGGAGTCCCCAGCATCCACTTGGACGTCAGAGAAAAAATTCTCATTGTATTTGGAAGAAATGGGAGATCCCGGGGGTGGCTCCCAGGTAAGTTAGCCCTCTGTCTGGATGCATTTTAGTATGAGCCCTTATCATGAGGCCTTACTGTAGTAGACAAATCACATGACCCTATGTGGAAACTGCCATTATGTAGTGTTAGGACTGCTGATATCGGAGAAGTCTTGACGCAGCCAACAGTTAAACATGTCTTTGCAAACGCATGTGATTAATTTCTTCAAAATTATATTACCAGATAGGTTCAGGTATTGTCACAGGTAATTTTTAGTGCGTTGGGGGGATACCGGGGGGGGGGGGGGGGGGGGGAAGAGAAGCCCCCCCCCCTCTGTCCGCTGTTTGTTTATGAGCCCTCCCTTTTCTAGCACCTGATATATAATTATCTCCAGGAATGACTGAGCAACTACCACTGTTTGTCTGTATTTGGAAGAAGGCAGATTTTAAATCCAGCATATAACCCTTTTAAGCATGAAATATGATAACCTATTGCAAGACTTTCAAAAAATGTTTTGATAATTAATGTTAAGTGCTTATAAAAATACTAAAAAGTTTTAGTTTTTTTAAAACTATAAAACTAAAAGACGTTATATGCGTATTCACTTTAGTGACCAACATGAATCTGTGATATAAAGCATTGGCCTATTTTCATGGAACAGTATTTTAACCGTGAAGTTTTCTTTTTTTGCAAAAAAGGTAAAATAAAAAACTAATGCCTGGTATGGTTCATATTTGTTCTGATCATGTTGCTTACTGTATGTTTTCACCAGAAACAAAAATCCTCTTAAACTGAAAACAATAAAAAAATGTATGCCTATTTATGAATATATTCATCCAGAAACAAAAATACCCTCAGTATTTATTACACAAATATCTTGATTTACTTCTGAGTTTGCATCATACCTAGAAAGTTAGCCTTTTCCGTGGACACAAAGGTTTAACTACTTAACTGACGATTTTTCCCTTCAAAAGCATTAACAACATTGTTTTTTTAACATTTATTTTATTTAATAAAGTTGAAAAAGTAGTTTTTTAAATATTTAAACATTATATTATGCACATCTGCAGAACGGATCTCCTCGTCAAAAACGGGGGGACAGTGCGGGACGACACAGTTGCATGAAATCTGACCATGCCAATTAAGTGGTGACACTGCATGCAGATACAGTGCATCTGGAAAGTATTCAGAGCGCTTCACTTTTTCCACATTTTGTTTGGTTATTCACGTTGTTATTATGGGGTATTGTGTGTAGAATTTTGAGGGAAAAAATGAATTTATTTCATTTTGGAAGAAGGCTGTAACATAACAAAATGTGGAAAAAGTGAAGCGTTGTGAATACTTTCCGGATGCACTGTATACTTAGTTTTACGTGTGCAAACTGCATTGTGCACCTTTTAGCATGTTCTGTATGTGTAAGCTTTGCCCAGTGATTTCCCACGCTGAACCTGATTTCATGAGTGCCCCCATACACGGCCCTGCGCTTCAATGGAGGTGGTGTCTCACTTGGTCTTCCTCTTAAACATTGCTCCATAGAGCCAGCATTGATCAATGCTCGCGCAATGGATGCTTTGAAGTCCAACTGAGGGCCTGATTCATATTTATAAGGAATTGCACAGCCGAAGTGAAGCTGTTGCGCAATTCCGTACAAATAAAATGCAAATACAGTAGGAGGCATCTGTAGGAGATAGACGCCTCCTGCATGCATCTACGAGATCCAAGTGCTGCCTCTGAGGGCTATCGGACGCGATTCGCAAGGTTTGCAGAGTGCAGTTAGTCTGCATAAGCTGAAGCTTACTCAGACTGGCAGTAGGATCAGAACACCCGGGTCTAGGAAATCTGCGTCCGACGACGCAAACCCTGGACCCAACCCGTCATTTTGAATAATGGTGCAGAACAGGTCTTGCGCAGTTACCTGGTTTCCTTACAAATCTGAATTAGAATTCAATGGCAAGAATAAAAACCTAACATTCACTACAGCAAAAATCACGAAGACGGGCATACACTGTATGGCTATTATATAAGGGAAAATATGTAGTTTAGACCAGTACAAGCCTAGCATGCAGTATGGGTCTTATTTTGCATGATTTCCACTTCATATGATTTTACATTAACTGTGAAAAAAATAAATGGAGTATTTGACCTTCTCTCAGTCATTTTATTTTGACCTTATTGTTTTTGTAATAATTACAAAAATTGCCACTATGTAGCATACCTTCTAATTTTGGTAGAGCTCCTAAGAAGAGGACACAGGCTGATTCAGTGATGGAAGCAGCCGCACGTCTGTACACAGCGGCCGCATCCATCTGGTCTGCACAAACGCATTGACCGCAGTGTGCGTGCACGACCCTTTTCCTTGCAGCCGGATCCTGAAAGGATGAGGCCGCAAGATGGTTGACAGCGGCGGGCGTTCAGGTAGCGGTGACGTGGCATTTTGCGGGTGTGGTGGGCCGAAAGAGGGCGTGTCGGGAACGGGGGGTTTTTGGCGGCTGCGTGATGTCACACGCAGCAGCTCTGATTAAAAAATTCCGGCAGACTGCATGACAAGGGTCAACCTTAATTCGATGCGTCTGCAATGTAATTGCGCACACCTCATAAGGCAGGGCCACACATGCTGGGCGGCCACCAGCATGTGAGGAGATAGGGCAGATCTTGCTGCGTATGCAGCAATTTGTGTCCATCTCTGAATCAGGTCCACAATGCACTAGTGATGTTAAAAGATAGTTTCTATATGAGATACCTAGCGTTTGCCCATGGCTTCTCTCACATGGATGTCTTTTATTGCTCAATGGAATTAATTTAAAGACAGTAGTGTCAATTAATATTGTGCTGTATATTTTATATTGTACACACTGATCAAAAAAAAATGTGTACACAATATTTGCAGTTTTTTCCATCAGAGATCAACACAAAAAGATGCTTGGGGCTACTAACATGTGAACAAGCCACATTAAGCTGCCCGTGGGAGAAGCAGCTAGTCCTGAGATCTACGCCTGCAGCCCTCAGCGTTTGCCCCTACAACTTGTTGATCGTCATAGCGAAGCAGACGCTTACAGGAAACTGCCGGCGCTTAAAATTGAAAAAGAAAACTGTTGGGGATAAGGGGTATGCATGGTACAAACACAATCTCACCTGTAACCTGTACCATATCACGTTAGAATCTCTGCCTCAATTAGGTTCCTCTGCAGAGCAGTCACTTTGAGTTTGGTTCTGTTGCATAATTTGGGCGCAGAAGCACGATTGGAACACCAACTTTCTGTGCAAAGCTCTGCATTAAATGAGTTCAGAAATTTCACTCATTTTGTCATTTTGGACTTGAGGAGCCTGCACATTGCACGCGGCGAGTGTCAAGCGTCGTTTTTTTCCTTTATTGCTCCTCTACCTGATGTCACATCGAAATCATACACAGCCAAGTTTCTCTCTAGGTCACTAAGCTATACAATAGTGAAAACCAGATTCAAATTCATCCAGCAGTTTTTGTGTGATGCAGGAACAGACAGATAGACAGACAGACAAAAATGCCACAAACGTTAAAAAAAAAAAAACTAAATAGTTCATGAACAGTCCCTAGAAGTATAGTTCTCAAACAAAATTGCTATATACAGACAACCCTTACAGTTTTATTATATGTACTGTATTGATGATTTAGAAACAGCTGTCCACTGTAGTGGCCTCTATGCATGAAAGGGTTAATAGCACGGTTAGCGTTGTGGTGGACATGACGATTAGTATAGTGGCTAATACTATAGCCTCCAAGTCCTGAGGTCACGAGGTCAATTCCTGACAAAACGCTATGTGTGGAGTTTGTATGTCCCCTCTGTATTTGTGTGGGTTTCCTCCAGCACACCTAAAAATAAATACTGGTAGGTTAATTGGCTTCTCACAAAAAATACTCCTAGTGTACCTGTGTGTACATGTGGTAGGGAACATAGACTGTAAGCTCCACTGCGGCAGAGACTGATGTGAGTGACTGAAATATTATCTGTAAATCACTGTGGAGTAAGTGCGCACTATATAAATAATGGCTAATAAATAATTTCCCTATCAGCTTCGGAGACTGCAGTCTCTTCAAAGTAAACTCACCTGGCTAGACTGTATAGGTAACCAAGTAGGCTCAATGGTACTAATGCCAGTAACGCTGTAGCAAGGCACACACATGTGAGCCACACGGAAAGAAACAGGCTTACTCACTCTTATGTATAACTGCAGGGTCTCCTTCTCTTTTTGGGGGTTTCGGTATTTCTCATAAAAGTCTCTCCGTTTTTTTGTGTCTTTTGGAATCTTCTCTCTCCTCTCTCTCTTTTCAGCGGGCTCGTCTGAGCCTTCCGGAGACTGCTGCTGTGCCAGGGGTCTGCTCTTTTCCACTTCCACATAATTTTCATTAGGATTTAGCACAATAACCGCATAGCCTTCCTGTATTGAAATGACAAAGTGTAATATTTAAAGCAGGCAAATTTGTCTAACTGATCTCAGACTACAATATGCAGTACATTGCTAATTACAGTACTTTTAGTTACTTCTTATATTTGGCTGGGATAGGACACATGAACGCATTAGGCACCAAGTATCCACCAATACACAAAGTCAACTTATTTTATTTATGAACATCACACAGTCATTCTTGTTTTATACATTGTTTGAATAATCCCTTTTATCGAAAGCAAATATCAGCTCCCATTAGTTGCTATAAACACTACTCTGAGGATATTCCCCATGTCCATTGGCCACTTGGTGATAATTTGTCTGGGAAAAAGCTTTGCTGAACTCTGATAAACACTTACATTGGGAACGCTTCATGTTTTTCACTTTGGGCTTAGATCATATGCGTGAGTCCTAGTAGTCACCCAGGGTTACATTTTTTAATAACTATGTACAGCCTTCTAATTACTTAAGTAGGTTTTAAAAATGTGTAACTAATACAACTGAAACAGTCATATACAAAACATTTGATTATTATATCTGTTTTTTTGTGCGTAGCATAGAAGTATTTTGCAAAAATAAGCCACTGACACTGTAACGTAGCACTGCGTATACAGATACAGCTGCAGTTGCACATAGAACATACACATGCCGTAATCTGCTTCTAG
Organism: Pseudophryne corroboree; assembly: GCF_028390025.1. Lineage (NCBI taxonomy): Eukaryota > Metazoa > Chordata > Amphibia > Anura > Myobatrachidae > Pseudophryne > Pseudophryne corroboree. The sequence goes on from NC_086444.1 coordinate 200,440,609, forward strand.
CAATGCAATGCAAATAACACGCATTTTCAGGGGGGGGGGGGGGGGGGGGGACACAAAAAGACGCTCGGCGTTCGTAAACTCACTCGGGACACGGCACAATTAGAAGGGCCATTTAACGTGATTGCAGCAACAACGACCAAGGATCAGAAGGCGGATTTAGACCTCAATGGGCCTCAAGCAAGGAATTGATTTGGGGCCCCTCTTCCTCAAACAATTCCCTCCCCCCTCCCCAGTCAGTCAGTGTATGGCAAGTCCCTTATTCATGTTACGACACACGGTAATGCCCCTTATTCAGGTTACACTACGCAGTAGTACACCTTACACACATTAATCCACAGTAGTTCCCATTATACACAATGCCCAAAGTAGTAGTGTCACAAAGTAGTAGTGCTCCTTACACACATAATGCACACAGTCGTTGTGGCCCTTACACATATAATGCCCATAGGCATGCGCAGGAGCCAACACAGGTGCCATTCTGGGACCCCCCCCCCCCCCCTCCGCCGTATTATGGACTATTATCCCCACCACACACACACACTCTTCAGGACATACAGTAGACTGCTCACCTGGGACCCGCCGGGCCCTAAGCAACCGCTTTAGTCACACAGCAGTAAATCCTTTACTGTGGGGGACACATTTGTAAGCTGTATATACTGTAGAACACAGAGGGGCTCCAGATTCTCTCTGTTAACCTTAATGAAATTGCCGCAGGCCACAATGTGGTGACTTCTCTTCTCTAAAGTGGTATGGACATCATTTCAGCGTCAGTGCAAAAACACACAGAGGAGCTGGTGCCTGTCACTTCAGCAGCGCTGAGGACATCCCAGCAGCACTGCTAGCCTGCGACAGTGATCAGATAGGGAGTGCTACCGGCTGAATTATGGGGCTCCTGGGCAACAGCCCACTTAGCTCATACATAAAGACGGTTCTGACTGTGCATATCTGCACTTTCAACATATACAGGGAGCAGGCACAGCCACAGTGAAGACCAAATACACCCACTACAGTGGCACTGCCCGCCTATAGCCTATTAAGAGCTTTTAAAATAATGGGGTGTATTCAATAACTGTCGGAAGCTGCCGCCTTGTCGAAAAGACAGCAGCTTCCGACAGAAATAGGTCGGATGGGGTTCCGACCTATTCGGTAGAGGCTGATTTTTTCCAACAAGTCCGGAATAGACGCCGATCCACATGCTTCTGTCAGAAATAGGGCCAAATCCGACAGGTTTTGGCCCCCTTTCCGACAAACTCAATCCGACTTGAAAACAAGTTGGATTGAGGTGAGAGAGGAGCGTGCTGTGGGCGGCTGGTGAGCTGAGATCGGTGGCCGGCAGGGGGAGCTGGCTGCGGCGGCGGGGGGAGGCGCTGCAGGGAGAGAGGTCTCTCCCTGCAGCGCCTCCCCCCTGCCGCCGCAGACATGTTCCCCCGCTGCCAGCCCCTCCCGCCAGCTGCCGATCTCTGCTCCCCCCGCCGCACCTCTCTTCCTGCAGCGCCTCCCCCCGCCGCTCCACACATGTCCCTCACAGCCAGCCCCTCCCACTCACGGCCACGATCTCTGCACTCCTGGCCGCTGCTGTCAGCGCATCCGCACCCGCTGAGAGCAGCGGCCTGCCAGGACCCTGTGTACGGCCAAATCAGACAGTCGGATTTGGCCGTCCATTGAATAGGGGTTGTCGGATCCATTTCGACAACTGCATGTCGGAATGGATCCGACACTTATTGAATATACCCCTATGTCTCTATTTTGCCAAGCCATCCCCAGCAGCCCATACTCCTTAACCTGTGTAGCAGTGCTCCTCACATTGTCACATTGAATATACTGGTAGGTTAATTGGCACCAAAAAAGAAAGAAAGATGAAACCTAGTGTGAATGTGCGTGCGTGCACATGTTATAGGGAATATAGACAGTAAGCTTCTCTAGGGCAGAGACCGATGTGAATAGCCAAATATTTTCTGTAAAGCGCTGTGGAATATGTATGTGCCATATAGATAACTGGTTATAGTCATTTGTTTTGGTTAAGTCCTTTGGAGCATACTAAAATATATTAACTTATGTTTAGAAATTGCCTTCTCTTCCCACCTTTAACAATATTCTGCTTATCAGCGCTCCTCAGAGTGACCATGGGAAGAAAGTATATTTTTTTATCCTCTCCTTCGTGGTTTTCTGGTTTCAGTACAAGAGATCTCATTACCTGTACCACACAGCAGGCAATTTTAATGTGATAAACAGATAAAGTTGAAGTCACATGAATTTGATTAAGGAAATTAAGTAAAATCACATAGGGGTGCCCATATTATGCAATAACATGTTTACTACAATATTGTATTGTACATTTTAGGGGTATATTCAATTCACGTCAGATCCCGGAGAGGATCCGACATTTCAGTATTCAATGCTGGCCGCAAGTGGACAGCATTCCGACAATGCAGATTCAACTTGTGCATTACCCTTATACTGTCGGAAGCAGTATAACTCACTGTTTCACGTGGTTTTCGATAAGTGCCGGTTTTTCCGACAGTCGGAAAAATGGCACTTACATTGAATACGTCGAATGCAAATTCGACCTATTCCTGTCGGAAATACCGGCAAGAATTGAATAGACCCCTAATTCTGAAAGAACAAAACTACTTAATAACTGAAGTAACCACCCCGGAAACCCTACCCCCAACTGCAAAAAGTTATTTCCTAAGGGGCCTACTGTGTATGTCCAGGGCAATGCATACAGCATTAATACTCTAAAAAAAGAAAATATATCTGTGTGGAATATAACGTTGAAAATTGTAGAGCATGGGGGAGGAAAGTAGTGAATAATAATCTCCAAAAGTAAACATGCAAAACACACAGTATTACAATTGTAAATGAGGAATAAAGAAAAATATCATTTTGTGCTAAAAAAAAAAAAGAAAAAGAAAAAAATATATACTGAGAATACAAATTTGCTAAAATAGTAATAGACACAAATCGGTGTCAGCTACACATATTGTAAATTTAGAAATTTATTATGAGAAAACATTTTAATTAAAAGATACATTTTCATAAACCACTTTCCTAGCAGGAACAATTGGGAAGAAAGAGAACCATAAAATACAAAGTAATACTCAATGTTAATGAAGAATGATTATTTAAATGGAGGTGTAAACATTTTGGCCTCATGTACCTAGTGCACTAAACACAAATTTACAAGCAAGCAACATGCATCATTGTCATTGCTAACCCTCAGAAGTCAAAACCACCACAATAGTTTGTTAAGAAACAAGCTATCACTAGCAGTAAAAGGGATAATTATGCCATGAACACACACACACACAAATAAATTGAAATGAACTCTATCAGAAACTCTGCTAAGTAAATTCCGAGCGGCTTGTGACACCGATTGCATCTGTTGGTTATACAGTATTGATCTATGAAATACAGGAGGAACCCCCAGTGCAACCTGTGGCCAGAAAAATAATCCACATTTCTATTTCCTTTCAAAATATCATTCCCTGGATAAATTATCTTTGGCCTTTGATTTGGCCTAACAAAATGGTGAGATATTCCGTTTTCCAAGCATCAAATTCCTTGTACTGTATATAATGCTATTAGAAAATATACATAAAAATTATCATTTTCTTTTTATACTAATACAATGTTTATGGTTAAGAGGCAAAATATACTCCTTCAAAAATAATGCTTTTGGGATTTTTGGCCCAGTGTAATTAGCTGACATTGTTCTATGGATATCTCAACTTGTGAATATCAGAGCACATGACCACTTTGCATAATCCATGGATTCCACCAGAAAGAGGACTCAAATACTTAATGACTTGTACTTCCGAAATGATGGTACTATTTACACACACACACACACACAAAAATGCCAACAAAAGGTTACAATAGAAACCGTCAAGCACTGCACAGATCCTATGGGTACGAATGGTTGTCAGTCATCATGTCGGCATGCTCAGCATTTCAACAGTGAGCATGCCGACATTCATCATGACCCATATGTCGACTTTACAAAATATAAAAAAACAGTCCCTGTTGGCCCAGTGGTGTCTTACTATGTCCCAGCGGTTGCAAAGGCTCTAGTGTCTTCTTTCCGGTCCCAGCAGTCACGCGAGTATCAGGTAGGTGCGGTTTTCCTGTAAGTAGTTCTTAGCTATCCCTAACATACCCCCCAGCCCCAGCAGTCAAGCCATAACCCTTCCAGCGGCACCTAACCTAATCCTCAGAATGTTGACATATCCCATGATGACATTTCAGGTGTTGATATTGTGTACATGTCAACATTCTGATGTCGACATGGTTACTGTCGACCTTCTGCCCAGATATCCTCAGAAAGCAGTCTCGCAAATGCTCTGATAACTGGATCCTGTGCCACCAAGTCTCTACCTGTGACAAAGGTGGACAGTGATAAAGCACCAGCCAATCAGCTCCTAACTGTCATTTTTCAAACACAGCCTGTAACATAAAGTACCAGCCACGTGGATTGGCTAACACTTTATCTCCATCCACTTTATCTCCATCCAAGGCTTAGTAAACAGACCCCTAACTCCTCAGTGGTCTTTGACAGGAACTCCTGGAATAAAGTTTGAGTGTTGCGGTTCATTGACCAGGCTGGTAATCAAACAGGAGAGAAGCCAGGATAGCCAAGAAGTGGAACACGAAGCAATAGTGGATGACACCAAGGGAATAACTATGAGAATAGGAGTAGAAAGGGTAAGAATCTGAGAATAAATGGGCTATTTACCAAATCAGCAGGAATCGGGAGCGTCAGAACTAGCCGGTTAATACTGAATTTGCATTCAATTAGCAGGGACAGGAACCCTGACAAAGTCTTGACTTCAGATGGGGTTAAAATATTCTGAGCCATTTTAATGTTGCACCAAATATGATGAAAGACGCCAATGACTCCACAAATAAATCCCAGAGAGTGCTGCGGACACACCGTATATAGTATAGAGCGGGACAACGGTAGAGAAGCAGGAGGAACTGCAGCAGCAGATTGGGCTAGAAGACACTGGATAAGAGTTCTCCAGGAACTGGCAGTATGTGACAAAATATCACAAAATATCTTTAAAAAAAAGACACTTAAGTAAGGAGTAGGGTGTAAAAGTAGGAGCGGTTACAGGGAAGCCAGAGTTGGTATGAGTTGCAGTGGTCTAAAAGGACAGTAGCGTCACCTGCTAGTCATTTTACACTGCACTGTAAACTAATTTGGATTTTTCCAGATTAAGGTGGTGGTAAACTGTAGCTGAGTGTTTTTCAGAGGTTAGTAAATAGGCTTTCTATAGCTGCTCTACTAAATAGGAACAAAGAGTGACACAATAATGAAGAGGGTTGAAAGTATTGATGCTCAGGTAGAAGAATAGGGATTTATGGGGCTTGACAGAAAGCTGAACCACATGTAAATCATCCTCAGCAGGTGTATTGCAACCCAGGGTTTCCCAAACTCCGTCATTACAGGCCAGGTTTTAACCACTTAACTGACGGGAACAAACTGGGGGACACAGTGGGACGGTGCGGTCACATGTGATCTGCCGATGCCAGTTTAGTGGTTAAAGATAATCATGCTTGAGCAGTAGGTGACTTAATTAGTACCTCATTCAAATTGATTTAACCATCTGTGCTCAGCTCAACCATGGATATCATTAAAACATGGACTATAATGGCAGAGTTTGGGAACCTCTGCTGTAACCAATCAATGCCTTAGACTACTGTTGCCCAAACTGGGTGTTGCATGGCACTTGCTGGGGTGTGTTGGGTTGGTGGTCCAGGACCAAATAAAAATATTTATACTTCATGTGAAATGTAAAAGCAGAGCTGGTGGCTGCCAATCATAAAACATGTGAACAAACAAGTGTGCTCCTGTCCACCACCACATAACTGACCCTCAAGATGACATATAATCACAATTTACTTAATGCAAGGGCGTATCTACCACAGGTGCAGGGAGTGCAGTAGCTATGGAGCCCACCTTTCCTGTCAAAGTTACATGTATTACATACAGTACATTTCTCACCATTGGGTGGTATATAGGGGCTGTTGGGGTCTACAATATATCTATTTATGCCCCTGGACCTGCTCATTGTAATGTGTACTTTGGTTCATAAAATAAACTAGGGCATTTCTTTGGGGCATAACATTAACTAAGGCTCTACTATGGTTCAGAAAAGGAACTAGGGCACTATTATGGGGCATACAATGAACTTCTGCAGATAGGTGTCTCTAGAAGCATTGTGATAGGGGCCCATTCAAATTGTTGCTATGGGGTCCACAAAGTTCCGGCTATGCCCCCAACATAATACAATCATTTTTGCCAAGTATCTCACTTAGAAACTTTTGGCTTATGGGTGCTATGAAAAAAAAATGCTGAACTCTAGGGCACCCTGATTCAAGAAAGTTTGGGACCACTGGATTGCAGTTTAATTTTACAAAACTTTTGCTGTCAGTTAATTAGGGTTACAGTTAAAATGCTGGCTGTCGGGATCCTGGCGTTCAGGATACCGACACCGAAATTCCGACAGTCGACAATACAGACAGCCAGAATCCCGGCGCATCAGGGCTATTCCCACTCGTGGGTGTCCACAACACCCACAGAGTGGAAATAGATTATGGGCGAGCGTAGCGAGCCAACAAGGAGACTCTTAGTGCTCCCCCCGCTGCTGGCATTCTGGCGGGTGGGATGCTGCTGCCTGGATATTGACAGACGGCATCCCGTCCGATGGCATATTCTATGTATTCCATTAATTAGCTTCATTAAGACATAAAACACATCCCTACTAGTTTCTATTGACATTAATATTCCCCATGAATTCATAGCCTGTATATAATTAATTACAGCACTTACCAAAAACACCATTGGTCTATTCCACAGGTTCTCAAACTCGGTCCTCAGGACCCCACACGGTTCATGTTTTGCAGGTCACCTGTAGATTTTTAAAATGTGACAGTTGGTGATACACAGTGCACCCGCCGGGTGACATGGAAAACATGATCCGTGTGGGGTCCTAAGGGCCGAGTTTGAGAACCACTGGCCTATTCACATAGTAAATAAAGAACCAAAATTTGGAATAAGAAATACATTAACCCTATAGCAAATTATTATTATTACCAGTTATTTATATAGTGCACACATATTCCCTGCCGCAGTGGGGCTTACAATGTAGGTTCCCTACCACATGTACACACACATATACACACTAGGGCGATTTTAAGTTGGGAGCCACTTAACCTACCAGTATATTTTGAATTGTGGGAGGAAACCGGATAACCCAGTAGAAACCCACACACGCACTGGGAGAATGTACAAACTCCACACATATAGGGCTATGGTGGGAATTGAACCCATGACATCGTTGCTGTGAGGCAGTAATGCTAACCATTACACCATCCAGGCCGCCCACAGTATCTACCTAGTTCTGCCCCAATGCATCCACAGTATCATGTGTTGTACAATTAGGGCCTGATTCTGAGGTGGGAGTAACGCAAAACAGAGCAAGTAACTGTACACATGGACAAACCATGTTGCAATGCAAAGGGTGCAAATACATTTAATATTTTTGCATGCAGGTTAAATACTGGATGCATCTGCATGTAGCCATATGTAAATGCTGGACAGCTTTATTTTTACACTGCAATTTATTGTTTGGATACGTCCCTCTCACATCTAAATCTCTCTACACATTTGAAATCTGCCTGACGCATGGTTTTACCAAGGTGCACAGTTACAGTACTTGCTTTCTTACTTTATTCCGAACTCAGAATCAGGCCCTTAGGGGGAACTCAATTACCAGCGAAAACGTGTTTTCGTGGTAAATACACACAAAATTACAGCAAATCGTGGTAAAAAGATGCGAAATTACTGTGAATCACAGTAATTTCGCCAAGCACCTAGTCAACTGTCCACAAAAACTTTTTTGCGGCAATTTTACAGCATATTTCAATTTGCCAACTCTGAGCAGGTGATAAATGTCGGGATTTGGTTCTGAACACCTGGGACAACCCCCTGAATGGCTAATTAGGCATTTGGAGGATTTTAATTATTTTTAATTGCCCAATAATGACATGTCATTTTTGGGGTGAAAATGCAAAAGTATGGAAATTGGGGTACAAGTTATGGGACAGGTATAATGGGGTGCTTTATGAGTGGGACAAATGTTTTAGACTTGCAGGTGGGAGTAATCGGTCTATTTCCACTTTTTTTTTAAAAAAGTCCCGTAAAATGACCCAAATATATACTTATACCCATTTTTCTGTACCCCAAGTTTAATTTTAGCAGTTTTTTTTGCTGGGGAAAAAAACTTTCTATCTTTGATTTAAAAACATTTTTTAAATGCATATCGCAGACATTTGACCCAATTTAAGTACCAGAAATACTTTAATTATAACCAATGATAAACTTTTATACTGTTATCGGATGTTCGTTTATGGACAGATTTACCCATTTTTCACATTAGGTACCAATTTTTGCAGCAATCTCATTTTCGCTAATTTGCATATGTATATGGCGAATCGCGGGAGCACGCATATCCGCGAAAAGTCAGTATTCGCTGAGCAACAGATGCAAAAATGGCAAAAAAACAGCAATCACAGTAGCTTTTTGCAATTTCAACGCTAATTGAATACCCCCTTAGTGTTCTCTTTACCTCACTAAAAGCTGTAAATATTGCCTGTTACCCATACTACTGTATGTGCCACTGCCGAACCAAATAAGAGATTGGTAAAGTGCAAACACACCACATTTGCTGTAAATTCTAATAACGGAGACGTATTTGCCTTTGATCTGCACATAACAAGAAGCCGTTCAATGTACTGCTTCTGTTAATCTGTATCGTGTGACAAATGGGCACTGTATGTCACAGAAAGGGACGTTGCTCTATAAACCCTGACATAAGTGGTCTCTTGTCATGTGTTAATTCCTGGTACACTTAATAAATTTCCGGAGTCCTTGGCAGGGATCCAGTACACTCTGGGCAATGCTACAGTACTTATTACATGTATTAACAGCAATCAGCGCCTACAGTATGTGGTCAGTAATAAAACCGTATTCTCCATACACCTAGCCTTAACAAGCTGAGGACAATTTCTGTCAACGAGTCCCCAAAGAACACCATTTTAGTGTGTATATATTTATTTTTAAACAAACATTAAATACGGCATATGCATGGACTTTACACACGTTTCACTTCTATTTTATTTCTAGAAGCTGCAGCAATTACAGAGGTGGTTTCTCTTCCTACTGTAAGTTTGGCCAGGGCCTTCTTTGGCCCTGTGCAAAGCAATGCACTGGGGCTCCTACCAGTGTCAGACTGGGGCATGGAGGACCCACTGGGGAAATGCAGTGATAGGGGCCCATGCTTAGAGGCTTGGCTAACCAGTAGTGCATGTTCTGGGCCACTTGATAAATATATATAGCAAATACTGCTAGTGCATGCAAGATAATGTACCAGGTTAATAACACTGTAGAAAGTACACCATAGTCCTGTACAGTATAATGTAACATGTGCATAATGTGTAATTCAAGTGCAAAATCTGATCCCTAGAGGAGGGGGTGGGGCCCCAGACAGTGAGGCCCACCGGGGGTTTCCCATGTACACCTGTGGGCCAGTCCTACACACCCATTCACAGGAACAAAAAAAATAATAATAATAATAATAATAATAATAATAAAAACATGTACCTCCAGCAGTCCTGTGCAGTCCCTCCATATACTTCCATACAGTGAATGGCTGCCAGCACTCTAATTCAAGCCACCAAACATGACGAGAGCCATTCACTGACTGCAGGCTGGGGGGCAGGTAGAGAATGTTGCCTAATCGCCACTGCACTCCCCTACTAAAAGGCCCCTAGAATTGTGGGGAACCTAGTCAGCTGCTCAGTGTGCCTGTGCTGTAACTTCAGATGGGCCTGAGTCTGGGGTCTTAGGAAAGGTCATTTATAGAGAAGAAAAAAATGATGTAGCAGAAAGCCAAAGCAGTTTCACGGTTTTCTGATCTGACATGACTGCTTTCGCGCCTGTTGTGCCTGGCTATGGGATCAATGGAGGATGCTACATATTATTCAGACATAATTGCAGACACATTGGGCACATGAAGACTAAGGGCCTAATTCAGGTTGGATTGCAGTGAATTTTTGAGATAAAGATGCGGGCACATGGGCAGCGCCTGTCCCGCGCATGCACCTGCATTTTCTGTGGAGCAGGGGGGGAGGGGCTGCAGAAAATGCGATCGCCTCTGTCCATCAATCAGGCAGAGGCGGCCGCGTTGCGGTCAACTCTCCGTTTCCTTGGAGGAGACGGAGCGTTGCGGGGGTGGTGCAGCGCGAATGGGGGGTGGAGGTGTGATCACGGCGGCTGCGTGACGTCACACACAGCCGTCACAATTAAGAAGAACGCTGCAGGCCTCCTGGGGGCGCAGCTAGCATGCGCCGGCAGGAGGCTTCACTAATTTCTATGATGAAGCAGAAATTGCGAGGCGATCGCAATTTCTGCTTCATCAAGGGGGGGGGGGGGAGGCGGCGGCTAGCATGCAGGGCGGTCTTGCCCTGTGATGGGCGGCCCCCAGCATGGTAGGAAAAGGATTGTGAATTAGGCCCTAAATGCTCTCTGCGGCCAGACTACCCCCATCTGCACACTTGGTTTCATAGTTATCATTATCATAGCACATCTGCGCTATGTTGTTGCAAAAGATCTGAAACCACAATTATGCAGTTGAAGTGAAAATGCGGCTGACTCAGCATTGACTGCAGTTGTGCACACTTTGCTCCGGAGCATGTGCAGTTCAACTCTGCATCAGCCGCTGTTGTGTACACATTGTGATTCTTTTGCACAGGTGTAAGTTTTCCTATTGCATGATGTGGAGAACTCAGTCACTTGCAAATATGCGTAGAAACTAATATGACCAGAAAAAAATAAAATATTAGAATATTTGTTTTAAATACATAATAAGCAAAATTATTTACATTTCGTTAGAAAAACTTAAGGATTTAATTCCTAATTTCCTGTGATGTTTTTAGCGCATCTACGAAGGGCATATGCATTATTGGATATTAATCCAGAGAATTAGAACTATCTTATCACTGATTAATCTGACAATAAACTAAGAATCACCTGAAAGTACCACACATCACTTACTTGATAGGAGCCAGTCCCTGTCATGTATTATTAGTAAAGTGATTGCTAACATGATCACTTCAGTTCTCGGTTCAGGCCCTGCTACTATGCATAGACTGTACTGGGGACGGATCCTAAGTATTCCATTCCCGGAAACTTATGCAATGTGTAGCCCATGGGCTACAACGGCTAGCACTATCTGATGTTAGTAATTACGGTCAAGTTTGGTCAATTTACTATTTTTAGCTTTTGCGATCATAAATAGGGGATCAGAGCACATATCTCGAGGTGTTTTCGGGGGATATCCCACCGGGTTATTATTATTATTTTTTTAATGATCAGTTAGAATTAGCTGTTAATTAACTTTTTGCTGTTAAAGTGGATAATACAATTACCAGAAAAATAAGTGTGTGCCACATATTGTTGAATATAAAGGAAACGGAAGATAACAGATTATTGCTGGGGAATCTAAAAAAGGTCCTATGCTTGAGTGTTTGGTCGCATTCATACAGAAAGCAGCCAGGGGCAAGTGGTATAACACATGCAAATAAAACTAAATACACCCTTGGCTATCTACAACTAAAATTATTTGCAATTATGTTTTCTGTCACATGGTATAAAATAGAAAAGGGTAAGGGAGTAGCAAAAAAAATAAAAATAAAGGACAATTCCAACCTTGGTAACACGTGTTGATAATCTAGAATTAGGTAATTTACAAATAGAGCAAAGTAGCAAAACCTATTGGTGGCTTTCATTAGAGCAATTCATAGGGTATGTGGTGTAATGCAGACAACCAGGCATGTCATTTTGCCAAGCGTTACTCTCTGTATATAGAGAGCCACGGGTGTGTGTGCAGTAGGATCAATACTCCTCAGAGTTGGAGTCATGTAACCTCTATTATAGAAGACAAATGATCATAACCCTTCCTGCACGAGAAAACTGCTTCACTTGCAAAACCCATGCAAGGTGTCACCACAGGGACCTGCCCTTGCTTGTAGTTTGTCTAAACAACACGTTGAGTCATACCTGTGAGGACACTGCCGGTCTGTAATAGTATCAGCGGAGAGTGGAAGGCACCTCATTAAATAGCATCAATGGAAAAAGTCATGTTAATAACAAATCATTACTACACAGGTCAATACGAAAATGCTCGACATTCCTAATATACTAGTTGCATACAATATTTAAAGGAAATATATATTTTTATAGGCTGTCTTATTTGTTTTGGACAAACATTCAGTGGGATGCAGTTCATTTACTGAATTGCCGCTGGTCGGAATCCAGACCAAAGCCCCGAGTACGCACTTGGGTGGTGGTCCACGCCACCAACCAAGGGGAAATATAATAGTGTGGCGAGCATGCGAGGGGACTTGCTGCGCTCACCACTGGGATTCCGGTGTCGGTCTCCTGACCGCCGGTATTACATAGCGGACCCCATTCAGTATCACATATACACATGGTTTACTGAAAACAGAGGGAATGGTTTCTCGTTGTATTTTCTTGTATTTACATACCTACCAACAAACATTCCGGTGAAAATAATCTAATGTCCACACTTGGAAAGGATGTGGTGCATTGGAAAGTGAGTGTGGTATTGGGGAACTGTGGGAGTGGTTAGGCAAATAAAGGCAGGATTTCTGTGTTTTGACCCGGTTTTGTTCTTTGCAATGTCCAGAGGTAGCTATTTGAGCGGGAGATTGTATAAAAATAACATAACAATAATGCATATTACAGTACAATAGCAGCTGGTGATGGGAGCATTAAAATGTAATCAAATAATACAAAAATGCTAAAAATGTTGTGGTTTGTGACCAAGCTAATACTGGTAGAAAAGAAAAAGATTTTTTTAGAAAAAAAAGATCAAAGTCAAACTTATAACAAATTAAATTGCCACCAATGTTTCATACCTAAGGACAAGAACCCCTTAAACTATATATATATCAGTCTTTCCTTTATACCAGCCAATCAGTCCCTAACTGCCATGTTACAGGCTGTTTGAAAATGAAAGGAGCTGATTGGTTGGTATGTTATCACCGTGCAATTTATCACTCTCCAAGGCTTGATAAATCTTGGCCATAGTGTGTATTATACCAAGGTATACCAAGCATATATAGATCAGGAATCCACCTTTTAAAAAAGTACGTAATTTCACTTTAAAAGTAATGTTTAATTGATGTTTAATTAGTAAAAGTCAATTTAGAACAAGGTACAGACAACATTTTGCTGTAATTTAGAACGAGGTATTACAGACAACATTTTGCTGAATTTAACTATCTCTGAACATCTATAAGGGAAGCCCTATACAGAACTGTACTGCACTAGTACACAAAACAGATCTCTACTTCAGTTATTTCACAGTAATACTAAGCACCTGTAAACAAATATTAAACAATGTAGTGCATATACTTTCTGTACCCAAACTTTATCTTTTGTGCTAAAAATTGTGTATGTTTCTCTTCTCTGTGTTGTACTTTGAAATACAGTAAACCATTGACACACACAAATATGCAAGCAGCCAAAACTTGGAAATTTATCTTCTGGTCAGTGATTACAACTCATTTGTCCGATTTTGCAAAGACACAATGTCAATTTTTTTCTACAGATGCTTTGAAGAATAAAACATTACATTTTTTTTAAATCACTGCAATAAAATTGCTTCTCAATTGGATGTTAAACAATCTACAAACCTCATTCAGAAATAACTACAGAATAAGTGATTTACAGTGTGAATTATTGGCACAGATATTTAACAGCAGATAGTCATTTCTGTGACATAAGCACATTTTTCATGCCACTTAACACCTGTATAAGAAAACTAGTGTTTTATCAATATGACATTATGTGAAATTTTTCCCTCCAAATACGAAAATCTCAGGAGTAGATTGGGAATTTCTGCTAAAATCACTTTGGCAGTCCTTAACATATAATCACAAATATTTTCTTGGTATTGAGTAACACAAAATGCTTGTCAAGCTTTCAGTTCTCAGAAACATTTCTTTTACTGCACTTTAAAAGGAATATGACTGCAAAGAAATTCCCAATACACTTTTAACCTATTTTAACTACTAGTTTGTTAAGCCTGTACCTCACACATTGAATGCTATAAATGAGCTGCTTAAAACCTGCCCGTCTCAAGCATGGCTTTGCAGCAAAATGTACCCCATACACGCCAATGTGTGTATGGAAGCTGCTCGTAAGGGTTCCACAATTTAGTTGAAGCTACATTCCGAATGTACATAAATACATTCAAAATGTACAGGAGGAGCTACATACATCCAGCCAGCCCACCACAAGCATGGCTTTGCCTCAAAATGTAGGGTACCAATAAGACAGTAAGGAAAGAAATAAAAAGGGGTCTATTTATTTAAGACTTGGAGAGAGCTGAAGTGGAGAGAGATAAAGTACCAACCAACTCCTGACATTTTTTTAAATGCAGCCTGTAACATGGCAGTTGAGCTGAATGGCTGGTACTTTCTCTTTCTCCAAGGCTTAGTAAATAGATCCCCAAGAAACTACTGTAGTATTTACTTTAGTTTCAGACTATTAAATAGTTTCTTGGTTTTCTTTCCTGACCGTATTAATGGTGCCCTACATTTTGCCTGCTTGTGGCAGGCAGGCTTTAAGTAGCTCCTCCTGTGACTTCCGGTTCCGGCGCCCATGTGAGGAGAGGCTGATTGCTGCAGCTCTCAAGCACCCTCGGCAACTGGAGCACACAGCGCCTCCCGTCCGCGGCTTTTCTCCGCGCCTGCTGCACACTATCAGTGGGAAGGTGTAGAGAGCTGGATGGAAAGATTTCTGTCCTCCCCTATGCCCCCTAAAGTCCAGAGATCGAGGTCTGAAAAACGGCCGGGAGAATCCAAGATGGCCGCCGCACCTAACACACAAACGAGCCTGCAGGCTGCTGGCAGCATCAAACAGGCTTCTGCAAAACAAACTTCTCCCTCAGGTGAGCCTGACTGTACCCCTGCCTCTCCAGTGACTTATGCTGATGTAGTAAGAGCTGTTAGGGATGCCATGGAGCCTATCATGGATGCACATGCTGCTAAAATGCAGCAAGCAGTAAAAGATCTAAAATCCCAACTTAAGCAGCTATCTAAGACTGTTCTTACAAACGAACAAAGGCTGGGGGAGACTTTTCAGGATGTTGGGGATCTCAAACACAGATATGATGAGCTCCAGAAATCTCACTTTCAACTGCTAAACAAGGTTGACGATCTTGAAAATAGATCGAGGAGATCGAATCTTCGGGTGCTGGGGCTCCCTGAATCATTGAAAGGTCCTGATTTGACTCTGTTTTTGCAAACGTCCCTCCTTGATTTACTGCATATCCGGGATGAATGCACTGGCTTAGTTATTGAGAGAGCTCACAGACTGGGTCCCCCACGTTCTGCACCTAATAGCAGACCACGTGTGGTCATATTTAAATGACTGAACTTTCTCCATAAAGAGGCAATATGGTCGGCATCCAGGAAGCATAGGAATTTACAATGGGAGGCAGCTCGTTTGGCCATTTTCCAGGACTACTCCGCGGAGGTTTCCCGGGCACGTCGAGAATTTACCCCTCTTTGCTCCCGTTTGGTAAAGGCGAATAAAAAGTTTGCTCTGCTCTTCCCTGCAAGACTACGTCTGTTTGATGGAAATTCTTTTCGAGACTTTACAAATCATGCAGATGCAGAAGCTTATGTCTCCGAGGCCCCCCAGGCAGATGACGACTCCTCTCAGGTGGACGACACCCTGGAGCGAGATGGCTGAGTATTGCTCCTGGACTTCTCTGTTTCCGGCTATGTCCGCCAATCTAATTTAAATTAATTATTGCTGTAGAAGCCGCTGCGGGTGTTTTCTCCCCCCAAAAGAGCCTTTGGTCCTATACAACGGGCCGAACCATTTTGCTATGTTTTATGTTCTAGATTTTTCTTATTCATCTGTTGTTTTTTCCTGGATGTGCAATCTTTCTAGAATGCTTATATATGCTTAGCGGAGATATTTCCCCCTTCTACTTATGTGACAGGCTGCACTTTTCTTTGTTTGTAACAAGCTCTGTGTGCTCTGATATTTTCTGGTTATTTTTCTTATGTATATTTTCATATATTATGTTGCCGAGGGTGGGTAAGGGCGCCACTCCCCTCTCTTTTTCCTCAGGTTATCAAATTCTGGCTGGCTCAGTGGCGGTCAAAGACGGCCTCTGTGCTTGCTCGAACCGGTTGTTCTCGTTTTCTGAAGTTATGATTGTCCTTAGCAGGACTTTCTTTCACAATGTTAATGTTATATTTTATGTGTTTTTTTCGTTCTTGTCCTTCTTTCCTTCTCCCCCTCCCCTTCTTCTCCTCATGTGTCCACCCTGGTATGATTGGTACTCGTTTCTCGACGACTGTAGATATTATGGTCACTGTGCAGGTTTTCAGGTGCTCCCAGTTCATTTGATGCATGGCTAGTCTAAGGGTCGGCACGTTGAATGTGGGAGGGATCAACTCCCCAGCTAAACGCAGGAAGATTTTACTCTATCTCCGGAAGGTGGGGATGGATGTCGTTTTCATTCAGGAATCTCACCTTATGCCAAATGAGGTGGTGAAACTGAACACTATGGGTTGGTCTGTGGTAGCCTCTTCCTCCTTCTCTTCTAAGGCTAGGGGAGTGATTATATTAGCAAGACACATGGTCCCTATCTCTGTCCAAGCGATTTTAGATGACACTCAGGGTCGGTATGTACTGGAAGAGGTCACATTGTATACATCCAGGTTCCTACTCTGTAATATCTATGCTCCCAATCAGTACTCTAAGCAATTTTTCACGAACATGGTCACTAAGCTACTAAATTACTCTGAAATTCCCATAATCCTGGGTGGAGATTTTAATTTATATTCTTCTTCAACCATGGATAAATCCCCTCCCCCTCGCATTCCCCCCTCGTTACCACGTATTGGTATCCCCTATATCTGCTCGCAGTTGTCCTTAGTAGATGTGTGGCGCGCATGCTACCCATTAGAAAGGGAATTTACATGTCTCTCAGCTGCGCACCACACGTTCTCGAGGATTGATTATCTGCTGTTATCTGACTCCCTTTTCTCAAAAGTGGCTGACTCTAAAATCGAGGATATCTGTATTTCAGACCATGCTTTATGCTGGATGAAATTGATGCTCCTTTCAGAAAAATCCCCTTTTCGCTCCTGGCACTTCCCTTCTCATTTAAGTGGCTCTCTGAAATTCCGCTCCTCATTAGATGCAGCGTGGCTGGATCATCATACGCACAATGGAGAAACTCTGAGCGATGATCCTGCTCTTTTCTGGCAGGCATCAAAATCAGTTATACGGGGACACATTATTTCCTATAGCAAAAAAAGGGATTTAGATTTAAATTCACAATACCTGGAAACCCAGGCGGCCCTCACTCACTCTTTCCAGGAATTTAAATCCTCCCCCTCCCCTTCTACTAGAGAACGATACCTTACACAAAAAACACTGTTTGATACCCTCCTTTCTCAAATGGAAGCAAAATATTCATTTGCAAGGGACTGTAGCATTTACAGATATGGCAACAAGTCTGGCAAACTGTTATCACGTTTGTTAAAAGGCAGGCACCCTAAAGTGGTCATTCACTCTCTGATCACCCAAGGTGGAGACAGAGTGCGGACCTCGGCCGAGATTGCTGAAGTGCTACAGTCTTTTTATACCACACTGTATTCACGTCCTCCTATTAACCAGACACACAAGTCTAGCTTTTGGTCTTCTACTGATCTGCCTCAAATGTCAGAGTCGCACTGTACCACTCTTCTTGCACCTATCACCACTGAAGAAGTTTCTCTAGCAATAGCTGGGCTGAAGACTGGGAAGACTCCGGGCCCTGACGGTTTCGCCAATGACTACTATAAAATTCTATCTACTAGACTGAGCGAACCTCTCTCAGTCTTATTTAGTTCTTTTATGCATGGTGCTTCCTTGCCCCAATATTTTAATTCAGCTGTCATAAAGGTTATACCGAAGCCTGGCCGGGATCCTGAGTCTCCCAGTTCTTATCGTCCGATCTCCCTTTTAAACACGGATTATAAATTATTCACTAAAATCCTCTCTAATAGACTCAAGTTCATAGTCCCTGATATAGTGCATACCGACCAGACTGGATTTATCTGGGGTCGGCAATCAGTGAGCAATATCCGTAAGGTCTTGACTGTTATGCAGGCCTTCCAGCTCTCCAAGCCCACTGACACTAATGTACTATTGTCCATTGATGCCGAAAAGGCTTTCGACCTAGTCACTTGGGACCATTTGTATGAAACGCTCTATCGCTTTGGTGCACCTGAAGACTTTGTCTCTCTTATTTCCCGGCTTTATAAATCTCCCTCCACACAAGTTTTAGGGAATAATATTCTCTCTTCCCCTTTCCTTATCCAGAGTGGCACACGACAGGGCTGCCCCTTGTCACCTTTATTGTTTGCCTTAGCTTTAGAACCCTTAGCTGTTGCCCTGAGAAATTCTTCCGACTTTACAGGCATAAAAATCATGGACACCACGGTAAAATTATCACTGTATGCCGACGACATGCTTCTATTTATTTCTCATCCGGAAACGTCCATCCCTGCGATTGTCTCCCTGATTGAACAATTTGGTTCCTTTGCGGGATACAAGATTAATATATCTAAATCCGAGCTTCTCCTTCTTTCAGGGGACTCTTCCCTCTTTCCATTACACCCGGTCCTGTCCCGATTCCCAGTGACCCGAGATAGTCTTAAATATTTAGGAGTTCAGATCCCTACTTCCCTCCCGGATCTATATGCGATTAATTTTGGGCCTATTTTGTCCAAAGTGTCTAAAATACTTACTGACTGGGCGTCTCTGCCCCTATCTCTTATGGGTCGCGCAGAAGTTATTAAATCTGTGATCTTTCCCAAGATTGCTTATTTTCTGCTTATGCTCCCTATTGCCCTCGTTGAGAAAGATGTCCTTTTCCTTAAACAATGTTTCACTAGATTTCTATGGGCCGGAAAACGACCAAGGGTCCCCTACGCTAGATTACAGCTATTACGTGAAGAGGGAGGTATGGGAATCCCGGATCCTGTCCTATTTAGCAGAGCAGCAATGTACAGGTATATCACAGACTGGCTTTGGGGCAGATCAGTATTTACGAACCTGACACTTGAACTGGCCGTATTCCATCCTTTCTCCCCTGCTGCACTCTTACACACCCCAAACTCCCGTCTCCCATCTGGGATAAAACATAATATTTTATTTTGGCATACATATCGAGCATGGCAGGCCACACACACCAAAGCACAGAGAAAACCTGACACCTCTCTTCACACTACGTTTTGGAGCAACCCATGTTTCCTTCCTGGCCTTGATAACACACATTTTTTGAGCTGGAGAGAAAAGGGAATTGCAGCTATTAGAGACATATACGACCCAGGAGGAAACGTAGTGCTTTCTTTCTCTGATATCCAGATAAAATTTGGTATTTCCCACCGAGAATTTTTTATGTACCTGCAGGCTAGACATTTTGCCCAATCCCAGTCTCATCCTATGATTTCTGAGGCTACCACAGATCCGCTGCGCACCTTAATGGTGCTCACGAAAGACTGTCCTTACCATCTCAGCTATTTCAGAAACACCTTTAGGGTCTCATATAGGGACCGGCTCTGGGACCCTGCGTTGTCCTCGTGGTCCAGAGATATCCCCAATATGGGATCGAGTGCTGAGTTGCTAGATAACATTTTACCCACTTTTAGATTTTTACACTCTGCCTCTTTGCAAGAGGTACACTTGAAGACACTCCAAAGGGCATATATAGCACCTAATCAGAGGGCACACATGGTCCCAGACGACACTGGCTGTTGCATCAAATGTACTGCGCAGAGTGCCACCTTGTACCACAATATGTGGTCTTGCCGAAAAATTTCTAAGTATTGGTACAAGGTGGTCGCCTATCTCAACACAGTATTTAACTTACGGTTAATAAAACGCCCGAAGGCGTGTTTGTTACTTGATTTTAGGGAGTGGTCTCTTGGGCCTGAAGATAGGGACATTGTTCCGGTACTCTCTGTTATCCTAACAATAGCCAAGAAACAAATTCTTAACAACTGGATCAAACCGTCTGCCCCTTCTTTGATGGCTGTGAAGCACATGACCCTCCGGATTATTTATTTTGAGAGGCGTGCTACTCTTCCTGATATTGAATTAGGGGTCAGGCGGTTTGCCAGGAAGTGGGAAAGGTATATTGATACTCTAGACCCGGATATTCAAACGTTCATCTATAAACTTTTTGAGACCACAACGTGGTACCTATATAGACAAATCGATAGAGCCTCCTGACAACTTAGGCCCATGTACTGTTCCTTTGAGATCTCTTGTTCTTTTCCTAGAAATGTAAATATATTAATTTTAATACCCCACGCTGTATGTTCAGTCTGATCCCATTTAGGTACTGAACCTTCTCTTTGGTTAGAGTGGCTAAACATGCCTGAAATGCCTTTTCATTAGTCTTACTTAAGATGTCCTTGGACGCCACTCATTCATGAGCTGATTATACTTGTATTGTCTTCCCCATTTGTTCCCCCTCCCCCCCCCTCCTCCTGTTTGTCTTCTTTACTGACCTCTCAGGTATATTGATGTTCTGTAAATCCTCAGGTAGAACTGGGTGCTTGGCCTTAGGTATATGATGATTTCTTATGTTGAAACGCACACCGGTACAGTCTTTATCATTTCCTAGACCTCATGTAGGTTAAGATTGTTCATCCTTTGCCTCTTACCCAAGCTTACAGCTACCGACTATGTATGTATTTGTTGATTTCACTGCTGTGACTTAAAAACACCTTATGTTGAAATATTGTAACTATACCGGTTTTTCTCCGGTTTTTGGTTTGTCTATATCATGAAGGTCTTCCCTGTTCTTGTCTTTTTATATAAAAAATCTAATAAAAATTGTTGAATTAAAAAAAAAAAAAAAAAGTAGCTCCTCCTGTACATATGTGTGTATGTACATACAAAATATAACTTTACCTCAATTGTGGACCCCTACAAGCGGTTTTCATACATATATTGGGGTGGAAATTATTATTTACCTTGCTGCACAATTATCTTTTGTTTGGAGGTGGAGAAGAATTAATGATACGACAGAATTATATGTAAGATATATTTTCATTTCCTTGAAATACTCCATGATAGCCAACATAACGACGACCAGCCAGCTGTACTACATCATCTCCTAAAGCCTGGTACTATATACTGTTTGTCCATAAAGTTGTCATCGCAGATGGAAGTTCTGACACCTCACATCCATTCTATTGTAAGCTGGTGCAATGACATTCCTGATCCATCTAGCGAAAGTACGAGGTCCTGAGCGAAAGACAAAAAGCTGACAAAAATGCCTTCGCTTAGGAAAGGTAAACAGATACCACCTTGACAAAATTCAGAGTATGTAACGGTACATCTATAGTTGGTTGTGGGCAGATAGAATGAAGTATGATCTCCTGATTTAAATGAAATGTGGAACCGTCTTGCATAGAAAAACAAGATGAGTTCGCAATACTACTTTGGGCCTACATATGTTCAGAACAGGCTCCTTTACCCAGCATATTACTCCTTCTCTTGACATGCAGACGTGATTAATAACAAAAAAACTACCCTAAATGTGTGGGGCAGATAACTTGTAAAGTATCAAAAGGATGAAAAAATTAGGGAATCCTGGACAATAGGTTGTCCACAAAACTTGATACAAGGATGCTTTTTCTTCACGGTTTGCAAAATATTGATTACAAAAAGAAAAAACAACACTCAGGTACTAGTGAAATGTCTAGAAAGACACAGGGGATGATTCTGTCAGAAGCATCCAGTGATGTTGACAGATTTAGTGATTTTCAGCATATGCGTCAAAACGCTTAATAGTTGTTCTGTGCATGCTTCCCATGGTATGGCTGCATGGGGGCACAGGAGCAACTCTGGCGGCCAGAATGTGGAACGTATTGGACATTTCTTGACAGTAACGGGGAGGAGACCTTACAGATACACATAACTGTCCCGTATTATAGGCGTCTTATGAGAGCGTTATGGGTTGGTAGTCAGATTCAGATGCAAAATTGTGAGCATTTGATGATGAATCTTCTGCACCTAGCATATGGCTGGTGCAAGTCAAAATGGTACTAAGGATGAATGCGGCATTGGGCGCTCAAAGTGGGTGTTCCAGGCTTCCTTCGTGACTCAGATGAAATGCTATAGGACGTAGAAGCTGATACTACAGTATTATTAGCATAATATTGCACGCAGAACTAAGACACCAGATGAAAAAGCTGCACAGACCCGTCCAAGTCAGAATCAGCCCCACTGTGTAGACCAGGCTTTTTCAACCAGTGTTATTTCTCCTGTGGGAAGCAACAGGATTTATGGATTATTATTTTTTTTTTTGGGGGGGGAAGGGGGGGGGGCAATGTGAATAATTCATGTAGGGAGCAATAGGATTTATGTGGGGAGAAATGAGATTCATTTATGTGGGGAACAATGTGATTGTTTTTTCTGTGTAGGCCAATGTATGTGTGGATTTTTTTTTACTGTAAGGGCCAATGTGTGTTTTTTGTTTTTTCTCTGTGGGGAACTGATGGTGTGCCTTGGCAATTTTAAAATATTGTTCGGTGTGCCGCGAGTAACAAAAGGTTGAAAATTACTGGTGCAGACACAAAGTTGCAAAGTACAATGTTATTGAAGCCTTAATTAAGAGAATCAAGAATATCTGGAGTAGTTGCATAAGCATAATTATCCAATTTGGAACTGCACCACAGGAAATATATCTTCCAAATCATATACAGTACTAGACAGAAGAAAAAGCAGAATATCAGTCACTTTGTCAGACTTAAATTTGCATCATTGCAATGACAGCTCAATCTCAGAGAGGACATTGTGCCTTGGATGAAGAACCAGTCCCTGATGTAGAAAACAACCATGGATGATAAGCCCAAAATGGAAGCACCACATGCTATCTGGAAGTTCCATGGCATTGAGAGAGCATGTGTCCCTGCTACCCTGGTGTCCTTGTGATGAGAACAGCACAAAGCTGCCTTGGTGTTCCAGGTTACAGCCATCAGCTCTAACTGGGCAATACCACATTTCTGGATTAGTAACTTAAAGACTTTTTTTTCAAGCAAGGCTCATTCTTCTGGATGGATATGACATAGGTTGAGATAACTGGCTACAAAAAAGACAAAAATTTGTCTTCTGCACATGACATCATCATCAACTAAACTAATCAAGCTGGGAACTGTTGTAAACAATCCATTCTAGTTTCTGACATCTAGATTCTAAAGATAATCTCTTGACATGATCTACCAAAGTCAAACGGCAATCCCACTGGGAGAATAGATTGAGTTAAAGGTCCAGCATATGCCATTTTGCCCATGGAAAAATGCTTAAAGTTAAGGAAAACATACACAGGAGTCACAGACAGGCCTGTATAGAGGGCAGTTGCTGGGTATGAAACTGGTGTGACATTTTGGCATATTGATAATAAAGCCAATACTTTACTAGAACTGTCCTAATTCTGATCTTACTATCACTAGGATGGCATAGAGATAAGGCCATAGAGTTTCCAAAGTGAAGTGCTGCCTAAGAACCACCAGCACCCTTTATGAAGGTCTTTGGAAATGTTAAAAGGTCAAATTGTAGGAAACTGAAACATGTTGAAATAAACAAGGTTTTTCTTCACCGCATCAGACAGACTCCAATGTGCCGCCTTTCACCACTACACACACACACACACACACACACACACACACACACACACACACACACACACACACACACACACACACACACACATATATATATATATACACACACAAAACACACATACATACATACACATGCCTAACATGCTAATTTAATTAAGGTGCAATATAGCCAACCTTACTTTATGCTCTATGGCTGGCTAGCAGACAGGGAGCTGTGACCACGGACACAGCAGGAGAGCTCCAACTAGCAGCACACATCTTCCGCGCGCCGGGTGGCTCCACGCGCTGACGCTGCTGCCAGGGATACTTCCTCCTCCCTCCACACAGGCTGTTGCTGCTTCAACGTTATTGGACAGCTGAGCCGTCGCTCAGCTGCCCTATACGGATTTCCAGCTTCGGCGCCCTGCTGGCTGTTAGTGTGCAGTGAGAAGCCGGACATGGGAGTGCAGCAGTGCACAGCAGATCGGATCTATAAGAGATCCGATCTGTGCCACTGTGTCGGGGGGCCCTTTTAAAACAGGGGGGCCCTGGGTTACGTACCCCCGGGGCACCCCCCTTAATCCGGCTCTGGCTCCACCTGGCATAATGTGTAGGGCTCTTCTTGCTATAATGTATATATGGGACTTTACATGGTATAATGTGTACAAGGGACAATACTGTGTTGCGCTATAATGTGAATTGGTACTATTCTGTAGCCCCTTCCATGTGTGTGTATATATATATATATATATATATATATATATATATATACACACACACACACACACACACACTGCTCAAAAAAATAAAGGGAACACTTAAACAACACAATGTAACTCCAAGTCAATCACACTTCTGTGAAATCAAACTGTCCACTTAGGAAGCAACACTGATCGACAATCAATTCCACATGCTGTTGTGCAAATGGAATAGACAACTGGTGGAAATTCTAGGCAATTAGCAATACACCCCCAATACAGGAGTTGTTCTGCAGGTGGTGAACACAGACCACTTCTCAGCTCCTATGCTTTCTGGCTGATGTTTTGGTCACTTTTGAAAGCTGGCGGTGCTTTCACTCTAGTGGTAGCATGAGACAGAGTCTACAACCCACACAAGTGGCTCAGGTAGTGCAGCTCATCCAGGATGGCACATCAATGCGAGCTGTGGCAAGAAGGTTTGCTGTGTCTGTCAGCGTAGTGTACAGAGCATGGAGGCGCTACCAAGAGACAGGCCAGTACATCAGGAGACGTGGAGGAGGCCGTAGGAGGGCAACAACCCAGCAGCAGGACCGCTACCTCCGCCTTTGTGCAAGGAGGAACAGGAGGAGCACTGCCAGAGCCCTGCAAAATGACCTCCAGCAAGCCACAAATGTGCATGTGTCTACTCAAACGATTAGAAACAGACTCCATGAGGGTGGTATGAGGGCCCGACGTGCACAGTTGGGGGTTGTGCTTACAGCCCAACACCATGCAGGACGTTTGGCATTTGCCAGAGAACACCAAGATTGGCAAATTCGCCACTGGCGCCCTGTGCTCTTCACAGATGAAAGCAGGTTCTCCCTGGGCACATGGACAGACGTAACAGAGTCTGGAGACACCAAGGAGAACGTTCTGCTGCCTGCAACATCCTCCAGCATGACCGGTTTGGCAGTGGGTCAGTAATGGTGTGGGGTGGCATTTCTTTGGGGGGCCGCACAGCCCTTCATGTGCTCGCCAGAGGTAGCCTTACTGCCATTAGGTACCGAGATGAGATCCTCAGACCCCTTGTGAGACCATATGCTGGTGTGGTTGGCCCTGGGTTCCTCCTAATGCAAGACAATGCTAGACCTCATGTGGCTGGAGTGTGTCAGCAGTTCCCTCAAGACGAAGGCATTGATGCTATGGACTGGCCCGCCCGTTCCCCAGACCTGAATCCAATTGAGCACATCTGGGACATCATGTCTCGCTCCATCCACCAACGCCACGTTGCACCACAGACTGTCCAGGAGTTGGCGGATGCTTTAGTCCAGGTCTGGGAGGAGATCCCTCAGGAGACCATCCGCCACCTCATCAGGAGCATGCCCAGGTGTTGTAGGGAGGTCATACAGGCACGTGGAGGCCACACACACTACTGAGCCTCATTTTGACTTGTTTTAAGGACATTACATCAAAGTTGGATCAGCCTGTAGTGTGTTTTTCCACTTTAATTTTGAGTGCGACTCCAAATCCAGACCTCCATGGGTTAATAAATTTGATTTCCATTGATCATTTTTGTGCGATTTTGTTGTCAGCACATTCAACTATGTAAAGAACAAAGTATTTAATGTGAATATTTCATTCATTTAGATCTAGGATGTGTTGTTTAAGTGTTCCCTTTATTTTTTTGAGCAGTGTATATATATATATATATATATATATATATAAAATCTTTGCTTTAACAATGTTGTCTATTTACAGTTATTTATCTTTTCAAACCAGTGTTTTTACCTGTTTAAAGGCTTCATAGACCAGGCTATTGATTTATAAGAGACAAATAAGCACTAGGTCATTAATGAGAACTTGAGAAAAATTTATTTTCAACACTACCAAGGGGCCTACTTTCCTAAGTAAGAGCGGATAGCCATTGTAGATAACAGAATACTATTATAAATATATATATATATATATACACATACATACATACATACATACAGGATACTGTATGCCCTGCTGTAAATTGTATGCATATTATAAGTAACTGAGGTCTATTTTACATACTACCAAAAAGCTGCAGGCCTAAGTATTTTATACAGGTCATGGATCAGGTGACTTCAAATAACTGTACAGGGGTTTAAGAGATGAAGAAGCTTGGGTGTTGTCTTGGTATAGGCCGACTCCTTTCTCTGTAGTGCAGTTTGCAAGTATACTCTGGCAGTGTGCCAGAGTCTACAGGGCAGGTCTCCCAGAACATGGAGCCTGTGCCACGTTTCTGGTGATTTCTTTACTGCACATATCTATAGGAAAACGGCTGATGCACCATTTTTATGGTTGTATGTGCAGCACCAAGGCAGGACTCAAGAAGGTCAAGTACACGAAGTACTACTGTAGGTGCAGGATGTGTGGTATTTTAGAATCCAAAGTCTCGAATAACAAACATATTTGGCCACTGCATTTACTCCACTGGATGATTAAAAATATATTCCACAGTACACATAAATGCAATATTGTTGCTTTAAAACTTCTCTATATAAAACAAAGTTCATGGCAAACGTACAAAAATATACAGCTCTCGCTATCAACAAAAAAAACTACACAGAATAATGTCATAGATTTGTAATATCCTATGACCACTAAACTGGGCCCTAGCAACCGATCACAAGCTATGACAGCAAACATAGCTGTTAAGACAAGCAGCTAAGCCCTTCTTATTTGGGCAATGTTCGGAAGACATGACCCGGGCTGAAAATGAAAGAAAAGTGCCAGTAGCCTGTGTTTTGTGTACATTTTGGCAACTGTTCTTCTCACATTAATTCCAAGCCAAGCTGTATCTCAGCTCCTTCCATGAATTCCACTGCTACAAGAATCTTTCCTCTGCTGCCAATCCAGCATTGTCCTAGCAAATTCCCATCTTCAAACACTCACAGAGAGAGAAAAAAAATAATCAAGCAAAGAAAATATGGCACAAAACGTTTTTAAGGACCACCTGTTGTCTATTATTTTTGCATAGCACTTACTCATAAATCATAACACAAGGTAATTAATCAAGCTGTCAAGTAGAGGGTCAAAGGTTATGTCACAGTGTCAGGAGGTTAGGCCTAGGCTGATGGAGGTCAGGGTCACACTGCATTCCTCATTATCAAGTTGGGATGAGAGACTGGCTCTAGCAAACAAAAGTGAAAGCAGATGGACAAGTGAGTGGATTGAAAGAGGAGGGGGGGTAGAATGAATACGAAAAATTTTGCAGACAAAAAGGAAAGCGAAGAACGTGTCAGCTGCCTTCAAAGAAAGGGGTGAATAGAAGGGGGATACATTGACATGGGCTCAAAAGACATCACATACGACAGGGAAAATATGGTTCTTGCTATGCAAATAACAAGAGACAGGAAAATTTGCTCGGCTGATTTGCAAGGGGGAAAAGTAATAGAAGAAATTGCTGTCATTTACTCAGATTTCAGGCAGAATGAAGCACTTTTACAGAAAGCCGCTAAATATGGGATCCCTCTAAGTTAACACTGGTATTTTATTTGTGCAATTAAAAAGACTTTAGAATAACGTGGAGCAATTTACTTGCCATAAAAGGAAAAACACAACTATTTTTGAGCAGCTAATATATTATCATTATACAGGTCAAATCAGTATAGATGACATTATACATACGCACTTAAATATTCCCCTACTACATCCACTCCCGCCCATTATATTCTATTATGCCCACTCTTCAAATCCATCTATACTGAAAGTGTATACTATGTTCACCACTTTTACTAATCACTCATAGTAAAAATGTTTCATTATGTTGGTTGAAGAAGTACACCACCATAGTAATTCCCTGTGTGCCCCAACAATCCTGCCTTCTATTTCACACAATGGGGGTAATTCCAAGTTGATCGCAGCAGAATTTTTTTTAGCAGTTGGGCAAAACCATGTGCACTGCAGGTGTGGCAGATGTAACATGTGCAGAGAGAGTTAGAGTTGGGTGGGTTATTTTGTTTCTGTGCAGGGTAAATACTGGCTGCTTTATTTTTACACTGCAAATTAGATTGCAGATTGAACACACCAGAACCAAATCTAACTCTCTCTGCACGTTATATCTGCCTCCCCTGCAGTGCACATGGTTTTGCCCAACTGCTAACAAAATTCCTGCTGCGATCAACTCAGAATCACCCCCAATGTTCTGTACTCTAAAAGGGACACTTAAAAAATTGTTGCACGGAAAAAATGTTCTGTAAAGAAAGCCATACATCTGAGATGGATTGCCCAAATAACTCTTTCTGCCGATGTCAGGGTTGGGTAATCAGGGAAATCCAAAATTTTTGTAATCCAAAATTTATCGCCGAGACAGGGATTTTTTAATATGCTGTTTTTTCCTGACCCACCGATGGATCACTGATCATTGATGCCCGACACTCAGCAGTTTTGATCGCCGAATCACGGTGCTGATATATGGTCCACATAAGTCGCAACAACCAGTTGTTTGTATTCATTTCTTATACTGCACTAGCAAAATTATGGTAGAAATGGATTATTTGCTATGGGTTCACTTTTTCTCTTTTGTACCATGTTTCATAAAAGCGCAACACTATACATGCCTAGCTCATGATGAATATTTGGTTAAAACATAGCACTGTGTAAAGTGTTGGCTTGAGCTGAAGAAAATTTACAGCAACATTTTTCTTTGTGATTAAAATAATTTCAAAATAATCGTTTGCATTTTTATGTATGCAGACCTAAGGAGCACATGAAACTGTTAATTTCCCTCAGGATGACAAACATTATAAATATTAGATCAATATATTGGTCGGAATTAGATGCAGAACACTGTGCAAAATTAGCTGTCACCCCTTCTTCAAAATCTTTGTTAATCTCATTTTGAATGTTTGCAGCTTTATCAACACATGCATCAATGTCAGCTCCTTAGTTACTGAACCGCTGTACTTGGAGCAAGATATAATTAAAATGTTTTGGCACAGAAAAGGTGAAATTGTATCTTCCTCCATTCCCAAAGGAATCTGTAAAACATGTTAGATATAATGACAAACACACAACCTTATCTAGAGCTTTGACACTTTGGGTCAACCAAGTGCTATTTATTTCAAAACATTCACTTTGCACTTACCCGATGCTGTCAACTGCAGTGTTAACAACTTTTAATGGGTATTTTAGTATCAGGCTTTAAAAATAATATTATGTTTTGAGACATGGTAATGAATTCTCTACTTGGAACCCTTTCGCTGATCTTAAACATTATATTATACCAAATCAATAGCTTCTGATCTTGAATTTATTAAATGGAGAACATTAACATCTTCATTAAATACTGTATGCTCCATTCACTGCAAATCAAAATGAACCATCCAATATTTTGCTTCCAGATCCAGGTTACAAATGATTTTTGGTCCTCAAAGTGCTGTACTCTCTTTTCTATCTGGCCTTTCAAGCTCTGAGATCTGGCACCAACACCAAGGAAATATAGGGTCACACGAGCAGGACCCTACCAAACTATTACGAGAACAATGTGAGCAAAGAGGGGTGGTTTAACTAAAGTGGATATTCTCCTCATGTACAAATGTACAGAAAATAACTGGGAAAACAGGTGCTATAGAGAAAGGCATAGCTACAAGCTTCAGAAATAGGCTGGAATGTAATTAAGTCAGAGTTTGGCAGCTGTGCAGGATGTCTGACGAACTCGGATGACTTTTTAAAGGGGCAATCAGGTACAAGGCTTAACCGTGCCCCAATTCGCCCGGCATCCTGTACGGCTGTCGAACTCAGACTTCATTACATCCCACCCATAGTCTTTGAGGAAGTTTTAAATAAGGCTATGCAACTAAACGGCAAGACTATTAACTACTCGTAAAGTGAGACAGCACAAAGAAAAAATGCTTGAACCTCAAAGAGGATTAGGGGGAATACTTTTAGCTGCCATCATTTACAGCCGGCTAAGTTATCCCCCGGGACTATCCAGTAAGCCCCGAATGCAGCCCACCGGCATCTCTTATCTGGGATTTTTTTCCAGGACTTCAGCAGGCTCCAAAAACACTCCACTGCGATGCGGGCAGTGTTAACACATAGGTCTGTGAACTTATCACAGATTCTGTCTGTTAACTTACAAAAACAAACAATTTAACAAGGCAAAAAATGGCCTGTAATTGAATAGCCCAAAGCTACAAGATACGAAAAAGCTTGAGACTACCCCCATTTTTCACACCCGTTAAATACTCAGGGCTTATTGAATTCCCCCTTAGTATGTTATTAAAAGCATTCTACAATAACAGTTAACCAACATCATCACTACACTAAAACACAAAATCTACAGTATAATGCGCAGCATAATTAAAATATAATGGTATTCTGCATTTAGAGAAAGCTACTTCGTGTATGCTTCTATTAAAATTTAATCCATAGTGTACACATTTATGTATAAATAAAATATTAATAACATTTACATTAAATTACAGCCTACTCTCCTTGCTGTGTAATGTCTTAATCTTGTTACACTTTCTCCATATAGTAACAATGACATTGTTTATTGTAGAGGACTGGTCTGTCTCTATTAATTTGTTAGTCATGAGATCCGTCCAGTGAGTGTGATAGCCGATGTCATCTTGATGACATAAGCAAATGGTTAATATGAATATTTATTAAGCATCTGGCACTCGGCTCTGGCTCTTGCTAATGCTGACAGTGAGTAGCAGAATAAGAGAGCAGACCATCATGAACTACTCCTACCCCAGGAGCATGATAGTGCCTAATCATTATACTGCATGTGGAATCATACACAAAGCAACAAAACATTTGTTTAAAAAAGATATAGGAGTGTGAAAGGTCGTCAACCACAGTAATGCTCATCATATTTTTTGATCACCCTCTTCTGCTTGAGACCTTACACGCTCTGTTGGCCTTCTCAGCACTACCCTCCCCTGGGTGGGGGGGGAGGGGGGGGAGGGAACCTTGGTTGGTACTAGATCTTCACTTTATCTCTATCCAAGGTTTGACACATCTCCTCCATGGTCTCTATCAAGTCACTGTTCTTGGGCCTCTGATTTTCTCCCTCTAGATCCCAATACAACGCTAAATCTAAATAGAGGTGAACATATTGCCTTGCAAGAGTGAACCATACCTCCTTTACTCGTTCCATATATTACAAGTAAATCACACACCATCACTCTTTTACAATCTAGCAGAACACTCATTCCCATCTAGTCAACTTATTAACATTCATAAAATATTAATAGGATAAATGGAAGAATATAGTTTGAGACTAAAGCACATCTGTATAATGTGCCATTCAGAACATCTTTTAAAATAAGGAATAGCAGGAGGGATGAATAAAGGAAGAAACCTCTTGTGATATATAAATAGTATAGGTACACAGAGAAAAGGAGCTTTTTAACCCATGTGAAGAATTCTACTCAACAGCTTAAAAGAAATAAATAAAAGATTTGTAAAGTCTTTTGAAATATCTAAAAATGAATTTGAAAAGTCTCTCCAATGTTAAATATTATAAAGGATATTTATTATTAATTTTACAAATTAATATAGAAAGCATAAAATATGGTGAAATTATGATTTTGAATCCCTAACATTAGTAACAAACGGCTTGGCAAGCATTGAAAACTAAAGGAACTAAACATTTTATTTGCATTTCATAGCTTACTTATATTAGAAATATATATATATATATATATATATATATATATATATATATATAGTGTTCACTCTAGGCTGTTTTAGCAGGGCGCCGCGCCCTGCCCGTTTTTTAACAGGCAAAACCCGCCCTGCCCCTTTTGCGGCGCCCTGCTAGAACAGCCGCCCGCTCCCTGCCCTCCCGGCGTGTATAGATGCCGTGCGCATGCACGCGGCATCCATTCACGCATTGGGAGAGGGCTGGGTGAAGCCCAGCACCGACGGAGGTGCTGGGCCCGCCCCCAACAGTGACGTCGGCGGCCACAGACGCTCTCTATAGTAGCGTCTGTGGGCCGCACCGCCCCCTAAAATGACGGAGGCGTGACCACGCCCCCTAATTTGCGTGGCCGCGCCCCCATTTCAGTCTCAGCCAATCAGGGAGCGCCACGTTGTTGCACTCTCCTGATTGGCTGTGCGCGTCTGAGCTGTCAGGCGGCGCACTCGAGATACAATGTAGCACATAGGCGCTCCATTGTATCCAATGGTGGGAACTTTGTGGTCAGCGGTTGAGGTTACTCGCGTTCAACCGCTGACCGCAAAGTTCCCACCATTGGATATAATGGAGTGCCTATGCGCTACAGTGTATCTCGAGTGCGCCGCCTGACAGCTCAGACGCGCACAGCCAATCAGGAGAGTGCCACGACGCGGCGCTCCCTGATTGGCTGAAGGGACCCTCTTTGACAGCAGTCACGGGGGGTCCCGGCAGTCAGGGAAAGGGGTCCCATGTGTAAACATGGGACCACTTTCAGTGCGTGGCTCGTGTTTTGCGTTTTTTTATTTTGCCAAGTACGTGGATTACAAACTAAGAAGAGGACCGATCTACCCCGGATTGTTGTGAGTATAATTTTATTAACAGGTACCCCGTGGATTCTACGTGGAGAAGGGGACCAAGCTTTCGTGTCAATATAGGTAAGTATGTGTGTATGTTGGTGTGCATGTATGTAATAAAGTTTGTCTGTCACGGTGTGTGTGTAATGTTTTTATTTGGGTATTTTTTTTGTAGTAGAACTACAGGTACCAGTGGGCCCGTTTCCCCCCCGCATGCTGGTACTTGTGGTTCTCCAAGTACCAGCTTGCGGAGGCGGCTTGCTGGGACTTGTAGTTCTGCTACAAAAAAAAACAATATTCTTTTTTTTGACACTTGGCTATTAGCCTCCCATCCGCCGCCCTTGGATGGGGGAGGACAGCCTCGGGCTTCACCCCTGGCCCTTGGGTGGCTGGAGGGGGGTCCTCCTCCAGGGTACCCCGGCCAGGGGTGACTAGTTGGGGATTTAATGCCACGGCCGCAGGGACCAGTATAAACGTGTCCCCCGGCTGTGGCGTTATCTCTCTAGCTAGTGGAGCCCGGTGCTGGTGTTAAAAATACGGGTGACCCCTACGTGTTTTGTCCCCCGTATTTTTGGCACCAGGACCGGACGCAGATTCCGGTGCTGGTTGTTAAAATACGGGGATCCCCTGTCATTTCCCCCCCCGTATTTTTACAACCAGGACCGGCTCAAAGAGCCCGAGGCTGGTTAAGCTTAGGAGGAAGGACCCCACGCAATTTTTTTTCAGAAATTTTAACCCATTCCCACCCCTTCCCACTGAAAAACATGCACTGATCTCTCCATATTATTTTAGTCAGTAAAAAAAAAAATAATAATATTCTTTTAAAAAATATATTAAATAATACTTGTGGCTCCTAAATAGACAAACACAGTAGATAATCCCTTCTAATATAAATAGATATGCTATTAGCAATCAAAAAAACACAAAAAAACCCCATGTTTTTAAAACATTTTATTAGATCACGACAGCAAAATGAGGCGGAATGAAATTGACGAAATGACTATCGAAAAGCACTGTTGTCAAATCAACATTCTTCAATTGAATACACTTTTGTCGAAAAGCCGCATTTTTACCATTGCAGACATGTCGAATTTGAGAAATGTCGAATTGCAAAAAGTCGAATCTGAAACAGCAGGTTTTTTTGTCGAAAAGTACTGTATTGCATTGTTGAGTCCAATTCAACAGGTTTTTTTTGTCGAAAATGCCACGTTTTTCGACATTTGCGGCAATTCGACCGCAAATGCATATACCCCATAATATGGAAATTACAGTCTTTCTTTAATGATCATCTTTGGTTAAAAATGTATTTTAAAACTTTTTGTTGCATTGTCCTTTTTGTGCGATAACAAAAGATGAATAAACATTCTTACACTAGCAGCAGCAGAATCTGAGATAATAAGATACTGTGATTACAGCGGTCAGGCAGGCTGTGTCCTCTACCGCCAGGGGACCAACAAGGGGTTGCTGAGAGTCGACAGTTTGGGCTGCTGAGTACTGACAGCAGTCCTAGTGACTGCAACAAATCATTGTCCTTGCCGGCAGGGCAGGGCTGTTTCTAGACAATTTGGCTCTCAGTGCAAACAGTAAAAAAATGCACCCCTTTCCCATAGGTATTCTAAAATGCACCCCCTTCCCCCATAGACATATAGAAAAAAATATTTTACACGTACCCCCAGTGAGAGGGCGTGTCCTCACTAAAATGGGCATGGCCTCTCAGGACAATACTTACCTTACTTCCCAGCTTTTGACCCTGCACCAATAGACCTTGGCCACCACGGGAAAGTTCCACCATATTAAGCCTCACACAGTATGGCCCCTTGCACCATATTATATGCCCCTGCACTTTATTATGCTACACAACACAATGCCAGTGATACATTATGCCCCACAGTAAGGCTTTTAATTAATTCTTAAATGACCTGCTTGTTGCCAAAGGTTTCATGCTCTGGCTTCCATGCTCTAGGTGTCATGTTCATTGCCAGGGGTGTAATGCTTGTTGCCAGGGGTTTCATGCTTGTTGCCAGGGGTTTCATGATCTGGGTGCCATGCTCGTTGCCAGGGGTGTTTACCGCTCATTGGCAGGGATGTGTCATGCTCATTGCCAGGGGGTTTTATGCTGGGTGTCATGCTCATTGCCAGGGGTGTGTAATGCTCATTGCCAGGGGTTTCATGCTCTAGGTGTCATGCTTGTTGCCAGGGGTATGTAACGCTCGTTGGCACCAGAACTGCTATTACCTGCTCCCACCCATAGTACTCCACTCGCTGGGTGGAGTTTCGCTAAATGACCTGGTTGTATTGTGTCATTTTGCGAAACTCCGCCCAGCAAGAAGAGTACTATGGGTGGGAGGAGGGGGAGGAGGAAACAGCAGTCAGAACGTGTCGTGGCGGACGCCTCGTGCGATCTTGCGGCTCACCCACCAGTAGAAACGGCACTGCCCATACCCTCTTTCTCTGAATCTCTCATTTGTCCCCCTTAACCTCCTGACCCTCATTTCTGTTCACCTCACACCCCCCCACTCTTCTTCCTCTCTCTCATCTGTGTCACTCTCACTTCCTCCAATCTCCCCCTTTCATCTGTGTCTACTTCACCCCTTATCCAATCTATTTACAAACATTGTCCCTAACCCCACTTCCCCCTCGTCAGTCTCTCTGATCTCTGTCTCCAATCTCCCCTAGGCCATTCCCTGGGAATGGGAGGTGAGTGCAGGGGGAATGCCGCATTAGGTGCTGTAGGAGATTATAAAATTGAGTTATATAACTTGTAATTCATGTTGAAACACAAACATTATTAGTTGACTTGATAATGTGATAGAAGCATATCATTCCTTAATTAAATAAATAAAATCTATTACAACTAGACATATCTTTGGATATATAACACTATCATGATTTATTAAAAATGTTTTTGTTTTCTTTTAGTCATTCATTTCAAAGTCGCTGCTTTCCCAGTGGATTAGTTAATTCTAAAGTTTTCTGAAACCGCATACTATATTTAAAGCTTGTAAATTTGTATACAGTTTGCCTCTAAACTCCTTAAGCATCAAATTTGATCCCACATTCTAAGTGATCTTAACGCTATCCTCTATAATCAGGATTTTATACTGCTTATTTTCTTAAGACTGCCCTTGCCAAAGTAACTAATGTCCTCCTTGTGGTTAAATCCCAAGATCCCTATTTCTGCCTAATCCTTCTCAACCTCACTTCTGCTTTTTATACTGATCCTCATTCTTCAAGCACTTGACACTATTGACAAGGCTCTACTTAGGTTCTCCTCCTACCATTTCCACTCATCCCTTGCCCTTTCCAAAGCCCAATTTTTAGCCTTCATCATCCTTATTTCCCTCAGTTCTCCGCAGTAATCTATAATGCGAATTCTTACTTAGGTTAAACAACTTTTACAGTTACAGGTTGAGTATCCCATATCCAAATATTCTGAAATACGGAACATTCCAAAATACGGAATTTTTTGAGTGATACTGAGATAGTGAAATCTTTGTTTTCTGATGGCTCAATGTACACAAACTTTGTTTAATACACAAAGTAATTAAAAATATTGTATTAAATGACCTTCAGCCTGTGTGTATAAGTTGTATATGAAACATAAATGAATTGTGTGAATGTACACACACTTTGTTTAATACGCAAAGTTATTAAAAATATTGGCTAAAATGACCTTCAGGCTGCGATTATAAGGTCTTTATGAAACATAAATGCATTCTGTGCTTAGACTTGGGTCCCATCACCATGATATCTCATTATGGTATGCAATAATTCCAAAATACGGAAAAATGCGATATCCAAAATACTTCTGGTCCCAAGCATTTTGGATAAGGGATACTCAACCTGTATTACAATTATATAATATTGACTGTGTTTCATTAAAAAGTCCATGTAAATTCTGTAAAATTAGAGGGCACAGTCTGGTTGAATGAATTGAAGGACTCTCAGAACAAGTTTTAATTCACTCACAGATGTTGTGTAGCGACAGTTCAGATTTGCAATGGGTGAGACAGTAACCTTCCCACAATCACAATTGTAATTTCTCAGTAAATACGCTCAAACAAAACCTGGATACTTTTCATGTAATATAAAGTGTGGATATTCTATATGAAACTTCCATCTGTTAATACTCTGTATAAAAATAAGAATTTACTTACCGATAATTCTATTTCTCATAGTCCGTAGTGGATGCTGGGGACTCCGTAAGGACCATGGGGAATAGTGGCTCCGCAGGAGACTGGGCACATCTAAAGAAAGCTTTAGGACTAACTGGCGTGCACTGGCTCCTCCCCCTATGACCCTCCTCCAAGCCTCAGTTAGGATACTGTGCCCGGACAAGCGTACACAATAAGGAAGGATTTTGAATCCCGGGTAAGACTCATACCAGCCACACCAATCACACCGTATAACCTGTGATCTGAACCCAGTTAACAGTATGATAACAGAGGAGCCTCTGAAAGATGGCTCACAACAATAATAACCCGATTTTTGTAACAATAACTATGTACAAGTATTGCAGACAATCCGCACTTGGGATGGGCGCCCAGCATCCACTACGGACTATGAGAAATAGAATTATCGGTAAGTAAATTCCTATTTTCTCTAACGTCCTAAGTGGATGCTGGGGACTCCGTAAGGACCAAAGCTCCCAAACGGGCGGGAGAGTGCGGATGACTCTGCAGCACCAAATGAGAGAACTCCAGGTCCTCCTCAGCCAGGATATTAATTTTGTAGAATTTTACAAACGTATTTGCTCCTGACCAAGTAGCTGCTCGGCAAAGTTGTAAAGCCGAGACCCCTCGGGCAGCCGCCCAAGATGAGCCCACCTTCCTTGTGGAGTGGGCATTTACAGATTTTTGGTTGTGGCAGGCCTGCCACAGAATGTGCAAGCTGAATTGTACTACAAATCCAACGAGCAATAGTCTGCTTAGAAGCAGGAGCACCCAGCTTGTTGGGTGCACACAGGATAAACAGCGAGTCAGATTTCCTGACTCCAGCCGTCCTGGAAACATATATTTTCAGGGCACTGACAACGTCTAGCAACTTGGAGGCCTCCAAGTCCCTAGTAGCCGCAGGCACCACCAATAGGTTGGTTCAGGTGAAACGCTGAAACCACCTTGGGGAGAAACTGAGGACGAGTCCTCAATTCCGCCCTGTCCGAATGGAAAATCAGATAAGGGCTTTTTCAGGATAAAGCCGCCAATTCTGACACGCGCCTGGCCCAGGCCAGGGCCAACAGCATGACCACTTTCCATGTGAGATATTTTAACTCCACAGATTTAAGTGGTTCAAAGCAATGTGACTTTTGGAACCCAAAACTACATTGAGATCCCAAAGTGCCACTGGAGGCACAAAAGGAGGCTGTATATGCAGTACCCCTTTTACAAACGTCTGAACTTCAGGGACTGAAGCTAGTTCTTTTTGGAAGAAAATTGACAGGGCCGCAAATTGAACCTTAATGGACCCCAATTTCAGGCCCATAGACACTCCTGTTTGCAGGAAATGTAGGAATCGACCCAGTTGAATTTCCTCCGTCGGGCCTTACTGGTCTCGCACCACGCAACATATTTTCGCCAATTGCGGTGATAATGTTTTTGCGGTTACATCCTTCCTGGCTTTGATCAGGATAGGGATGACTTCATCCGGAAAGCCTTTTTTCCTTCAGGATCCGGCGTTCAACCGCCATGCCGTCAAACGCAGCCGCGGTAAGTCTTGGAACAGACAGGGTCCTTGCTGGAGCAGGTCCCTTCTTAGAGGTAGAGGCCACGGATCCTCCGTGAACCTCTCTTGAAGTTTCGGTTACCAAGTCCTTCTTGGCCAATCCGGAGCCACGAATATAGTGCTTTCTCCTCTCCATCTTATCAATCTCAGTACCTTGGGTATGAGAGGCAGAGGAGGGAACACATACACTGACTGGTACACCCACGGTGTTACCAGAGCGTCTACAACTATTGCCTGAGGGTCTCTTGACCTGGCGCAATACCTGTCGAGTTTTTTAATCATGTGGACGACTTCTGGGTGAAGTCCCCACTCTCCCGGGTGGAGGTCGTGCTGAGGAAGTCTGCTTCCCAGTTGTCCACTCCCGGAATGAATACTGTTGACAGTGCTATCACATGATTTTCCGCCCAGCGAAGAATCCCTGCAGCTTCTGCCATTGCCCTCCTGCTTCTTGTGTCACCCCGTCTGTTTACGTGGGTGACTGCCATGATGTTGTCCGACTGGATCAACACCGGCTGACCTTGAAGCAGAGGTCTTGCTAAGCTTAGAGCATTGTAAATGGCCCTTAGCTTCAGGATATTTATGTGAAGTGATGTATCCAGGCTTGACCCTAAGCCCTGGATATTCCTTCCCTGTGTGACTGCTCCCCAGCCTCGCAGGCTGGCATCCGTGGTCACCAGGACCCAGTCCTGAATGCCGAATCTGCGGCCCTCTAGAAGATGAGCACTCTGCAACCACCACATGATGGATACCCTTGTCCTTGGTGACAGGGTTATCCGCTGATGCATCTGAAAATGCGACCCGGACCATTTGTCCAGTAGGTTCCACTGGAAAGTTCTTGCGTGGAATCTAACGAATGGGATTGCTTCGTAGGTAGCCACCATTTTTACCCAGAACCCTTGTGCATTGATGCACTGAGACTTGGTTCGGTTTTAGGAGGTTCCTGACTAGCTCGGATAACTCCCTGGTTTTCTCTTCCGGGAGAAACACCTTTTTTCTGGACTGTGTCCAGGATCATCCCTAGGAAACAGAAGACAAGTCGTCGGAACCAGCTGCGATTTTGGAATATTGAGAATCCAATCATGCTGCCGCAACACTACCTGAGATAGTGCTACACCGACTTCCAACTGTTCCCTGGATCTTACCCTTATCAGGGAATCGTCCAAGTAAGGGATAACTAAAATTCCCTTCCTTCGAAGGGATATCATTTCGGCCATTACCTTGGTAAAGACCCGGGGTGCCGTGGACCATCCCTACGGCAGCGTCTGAACTGATAGTGACAGTTCTGTACCATAACCTGAGGTACCCTTGGTGAGAAGGGTAAACTTTGACATGAAGGTAAGCATCCTTGATGTCCCAAGACATCATGTAGTCCCCTTCTTCCAGGTTCGCAATCACTGCTCTGAGTGACTCAATCTTGAATTTGAACCTCTGTGTTAGGCGCCGGGGTCCGCTCGGCCGTGCGGCCCGGCGCCTAGCAACCAGGGACGCCGTGCGCGTTCAGCCGCCGGCTCCCTGGCAACGCTAAGACGCCGGGCGCACGGAGCCGCTCTGACCTTAGCAACGGGGACGCCACGTTCAGCCGCGTTCCCCGTTGCTGGGTCTATTCTCATTACCCTGATTATGTGCTGGCCGTGCAGCATGCAAGCTGCACGGCATTTCTATTTGATTGTCCTGTCTGGATCTTGATTGGAGGGTGCCTGAATAAAGGCACCCTCAGGACTTCTTACAGACGCCGGTGATAGCTTCCTGTTTGCTTGTGTCTGCTGCAGAGAGTTCCCAGTCCCGGTCCTTTTGGTTGTTCCTGTCCTCAGAGATCCTGTACTCGGAAGTTACCATCCGTTCCTGGAGTCTGACCGAGCACCTTTAACATCTGGTGGTGTCGTGAGTCGCGGCGCAGCCGTGTGTTGCGGCTTGTCCGCTTCTGTTTATTATTTTGTTTAATTGTGTTCTGGAGCCTTGCGGAGGATTCCGCTTCCACAGATCCACTCTGGTGCCCGGCGGTGCCGGATAGGAGTGTCGGATCAGTGGATCTTTGGTTGTCCTTTTTCCTGGCGGCTAGTCCGCACATACCTTTTGATTTAGTTAGTTAGCTTGTAACCCCTGGCCTGGTTGCTTAGTCAGAGGGCCCCTTGTTATCACCCTGTCTCGGACTTCCCCTTGTCTCCCTTTAAGACCTGCGGGGGCATCGGGGTTGGGCAGACATAATCCGCCCTTCGAACGCGGCTGCCATGGGCTCAAGCAACCATAGTCTCGCAGGGGATTTCTGATTACACGGGCGAGACAACGGAGTTAGGGCGCCAGGGGTTACTAGGCTATCCAGCTCCCACAACCAGCTTGTTTTCCTGTACTCAGATCCCTGCCATAAGATCTCCTCCGGTCTGGAGTACAGGAATCATAACACTCTGTATGTAAGTGTTCAAAGATTTTAGATTTAGAATCGGTTTCACCGGGCCGTCTGGCTTCGGTACCACAATAGTGTGGAATAATACCCCGTTCCCTGTTGCAGGAGGGGTACCTTGATTATCACCTGCTGGGTGAATGGCTTCCAAAACTGCCTCCCTGTCAGAGGGAGACGTCGGTAAAGCCGACTTTTGGAAACGGCGAGGGGGAGACGTCTCGAATTTCAATATGTACCCTTGAGATATTACCTGAAGGATCCAGGGGTCTACTTGCGAGTGAGCCCACTGCGCACTGAAATTCATTGAGAACGGGCCCCCACCGTGCCTGAGTTTGTAAGGCCCTAGCGTCATACTGAGGGCTTTTGCAGAGGCGGGAAAGGATTTCTGTTCCTGGGAACTGGGTAATCTCTTCAGCCTTTTTCCTCTCCCTCTGTCACGAGCAGAAAAGAGGAACCTTTTGTCCGCTTGCCAACAAAGGACTGCGCCTGATAATACGGCGTCTTATTTTTGAGAGGCGACCTGGGGTACAAACGTGGATTTCCCAGTTGTTGCCGTGGCCACCAGGTCTAAAAGACCGACCCCAAATGTCCCCTTTTAAAGGCAATACTTCCAAATGCCGTTTGGAATCCGCATCACCTGACCATTTTACTGGTAGAATTGGACAACGCACTTATACTTGATGCCAGTCGGCAAATATTCCGCTGTGCATCATGCATATATAGAAATGCATCTTTTAAATGCTCTATAGGCAATAATATACTATCCTTATCTAGGATATCAATATTTCCAGTCAGGGAATCCGACCATGTCAACCCAGCACTGCACCTCCAGGCTGAGGTGATTGCTGGTCGCAGTATAACACCAGTATGTGTGTGAATACATTTTTGGATACCCTCCTGCTTTCTATCAGCAGGATCCTTAAGGGCGGCCATCTCATGAGAAGGTAGAGCCCTTGTTCTTACAAGCGTGTGAGCGCCTTATCTCCCCTAGGGGGTGTTTCCCAACGCACCCTAACCTCTGGCGGGAAAGGGTATACAGCCAATACTTTTTAAGAAATTATCAATTGTTATCGGGGGGAAACCCACGTATCATTACACACCTCATTTTATTTTTCAGATTCAGGAAAACTACAGGTAGTTTTTCCCTCACCGAACATAATACCCCTTTTTGGTGGTACTCGTATTATCAGAAATGTATAAAACATTTTCCATTGTCTCAATCATGTAACGTGTGGCCCTACTGGAAATCACGGTTGTCTCTTCACCGTCGACACAGGAGTCAGTATCCGTGTCGGCGTCTGTATCTGCCATCTGAGGTAACGGGCGCTTTAGAGCCCCTGACGGCTTATGAGACGTCTGGACAGGCACAAGCTGAGTAGCCGGCTGTCTCATGTCAACCACTGTTTTTTTTTTGTTTTTTGTTTTTATACAGAGCTGACACTGTCACGTAATTTTCAACAGTACATCCACTCAGGTGTCGACCCCCTAGGTGGTGACATCACTGTTACAGACACTCTGCTCCGTCTCCACATCATTTTTCTCCTCATACATGTCGACACAAACGTACCGACACACAGCACACACACAGGGAATGCTCTGATAGAGGACAGGACCCCACTAGCCCTTTGGGGAGACAGAGGGAGAGTATGCCAGCACACACCAGAGCGCTATATATATATATATATACAGGGATAACCTTATATAAGTGTTTTTCCCCTTATAGCTGCTGTATGTTTTAATACTGCGCCTAATTAGTGCCCCCCTCTCTTTTTTTAACCCTTTCTGTAGTGCAGGGAAGAGCCAGGGAGCTTCCCTCCAACTGAGCTGTGAGGGAAAATGGCGCCAGTGTGCTGAGGAGATAAGGCCGCCGAAAAGGGGGCGGAGCCTATCACCCGTTTTTCTGTATATTCTGGCAGGGGTTAAATGCATCCATATAGCCCAGGAGCTATATGTGATGCATTTTTTGCCATGTAAGGTATGTTTATCGTGTTTTATTGCGTCTCAGGGCGCCCCCCCCTGCGCCCTGCACCCTCAGTGACCGGAGTATGAAGTGTGCTGAGAGCAATGGCGCACAGCTGCAGTGCTGTGCGCTACCTTATTGAAGACAGGAACGTCTTCTGCCGCCGATTTTTCCGGACCTCTTCGCTCTTCTGGCTCTGTAAGGGGGCCGGCGGCGCGGCTCCGGGACCCATCCAGGCTGAACCTGTGATCGTCCCTCTGGAGCTAATGTCCAGTAGCCAAGAAGCCCAATCCACTCTGCACGCAGGTGAGTTCGCTTCTTCTCCCCTTAGTCCCTCGATGCAGTGAGCCTGTTGCCAGCAGGTCTCACTGAAAATAACAAACCTAAACTAAAACTTTCACTAAGAAGCTCAGGAGAGCCCCTAGTGTGCACCCTTCTCGTCGGGCACAGAAATCTAACTGAGGCTTGGAGGAGGGTCATAGGGGGAGGAGCCAGTGCACACCAGTTAGTCCTAAAGCTTTCTTTAGATGTGCCCAGTCTCCTGCGGAG
The DNA here is from genome assembly GCF_028390025.1 of Pseudophryne corroboree. Taxonomy (NCBI): domain Eukaryota; kingdom Metazoa; phylum Chordata; class Amphibia; order Anura; family Myobatrachidae; genus Pseudophryne; species Pseudophryne corroboree. The sequence goes on from NC_086444.1 coordinate 200,484,209, forward strand.
CCGCTATTCCCCATGGTCCTTATGGAGTCCCCAGCATCCACTTAGGACATTAGAGAAAAGTAAATAAAAATGTGTAACCCCTCCCCCCCCCCCCCACACACACACACCTCTGCTGTTTCCTCCTCCGTAACAGATAATCAGTAAAATTTTAAAATGAAAGCATTGGTCACCAATCCAAATTTCAAACCACAAAAACAACAAGACCATCAGCCCGCTGAGTAACTTTCAGGTTATGCAGACTGGCTGCCGCAGCTCTGTAGGCAAGGCCAAGAAATCTAAGCAGGCAGATACAGACCCTGAACTCGGCACGATGACACCGTTTTCTGAAACGCTGCCCAGCACCACCCCCTCCCTGCCCCCAAATGGTTTGCATATGAAAAACTATAATAGATTAATAACACTTGGAAGTATTTTAGTAAGTGTACACTAACTCCATGAAAATAACATTATATGGATATTGATAAGTAAAATGGACACTTACACTTGGAATTACTTGCTACTGTAATCTTAATGGAAATTTCACTTGAATAAAAAATCTCTGGTACCAGAAACAAATTTCTGGCTACAAGACTAACAAAACTGTTTTATTTGAACATTTATTTTATTTTTTTCTGTGGGACAGGTATCCGGACTGGGGACATGCTACACCTTAAACCGAATCACCTTTGAATTGGTTTTCTAATTTCACACTATAATGGGACCTGGCATGCTTTTATCATTGAGATTTAATATCTTATGTCTCTCCCTTTTTTTATTTTGTTTATGTCCAGGGTCAGGGGACATCAACATGTCCACAAAACATGGACAGTAATAAACAGACTTTAGATAGAGTCAACATATGTAAGATAAATGTAAGGAAATCAGAACACTTGGAAATCTAGGATTTCTTTTTTTAAAAATAGGAGGAGGGTAAAGGAAGAGCCTGTAGAGAAGGGAAAAGGGGATGGGGTGGGATTAGAGCCCAGGGGGCATAGGGCATAGGTAGATTACTATTTTGTGTTTGTATATAATTTATTACTAATTTAGCCTTCTCATGTGATTGGATCATAGATCTTTAGATGTATTACACCTATATCTAGCATAGCCTCTTATTTCAGGGCTTTGTTTATAAACTGGTTTATAGCATTTACCAGTACTATGAGGTTATCTGTGTAGAGGATTTGGACAGAAGTCACCTTAACTGATAATAAGCATTATTAATTAGATTACTATTAGTGCCCAGATTTGTCTTTTCTGTTCATCTCAAACTGTGTTTTTAGATTTTTGATTGTTTTTGGTTTGTTATTTACTACATGGCAACATGGTTTGTTCCAGGTGGAAAGTTACTTTTTTATTGCTTTGTTCCCAACGCAAAATCAGCCTCTCCGTGTCTTCCATAACATATTTGTAAAATACATTTGCTCTTTAAACACCAGCATAAAATAATAACCAACATAAACCCACCACAAGGTTCACTCCATGCTCAGCTAGGACTCAACACAGCAGAGTACAAATTACACCCAATAGCAATCTGTCAAATTAGTTTGAAGTTATAGTTATTTTATACCACAAAGGGCAATCCAATCCATAGCAATGGCTGCAAAGTGCCTCCAGAACGGTCAGCCAAAGTCACTTTGTGACCATTAGTTTCATTCATTTTCTTTTGCAACTCAATACAATTAGTAGAACTTCTCTTAATAGACTGCAACGTTTGTGGTTAGCCACCACGGTAATTCCTTGCGGAGCCTGGCACTTGATATACTGGCTGTCGGGATCCCGGCGCTCACCATACCGATGTCGGAATCCCGACCGCTAGTATACCGACAACTATTCTCCCTCTTGGGGTGTAAAGTGAATAAATAGCGTGGCGTGCCACCGTGCCCGCACCATGGCGAGTGCAGCGAGTCTGCAAGGGGCTATTTTGCGCTCGCCCCGATGCCGGTATTCTGGCGGTAGGGATGTCGGCGCCGATATGCTGGGCGCCGGGATCCCAAGCGCCAGGTAAACATACCATACCCCATTGCGGGACATCACTATGAATTAAATTGTATCCAAATAATCTAAAGAGCCAGTAACATTGACTGTGCAGCCCGCAAATGTTGCAGGAAATTACAGTTCCAGCATTACGAGGCTCAAAATTGCCAGCTGGATAGACTGAGATGAGGTGATTTGATGCAGGCGGTGATGTAATAAGGAAAAAATAATATTGAGTGATATTTACTTAAATGGTTGAAATTTTACATACAAACAAGAAAACACAAGACGTCAAAATTAGATTTATGGTAAGAACTTACCTTTGTTAAATCTCTTTCTGCGAGGTACTCTGGGTACCACAGGGAATAACATCGGGGTGTAGAGTAGGATCTTGATCTGAGGCACCAACAGGCTAAAAGCTTTGACTGTTCCCAAGATGCTCAGCGCCACCTCCTCTATAACCCCGCCTCCGTGCACAGGAGCTCAGTTTCGTTAACCAGTCTAATGCAGTAGCAGGTAAAAGAGACGACAACCGTTAGTAGCCACCCATACAACAGTCTCACGACAGGAGAAGGTACCAGTGGCTAATGCCATACAAACCCAAAGAAGCTAAGTGCGCCAGGGTGGGCGCCCTGTGCAACCCAGTGTAGCTCACAGAAAGAGATTTAACAAAGGTAAATTCTTACCATAAATCTCCTTTTCTGCAGCGGGGTACACTGGAGTTCCACAGGGAATAACATCGGGGATGTCCTAAAGCAGTTCCTCATGGGAGGGGACACACTGTAGCGGGCACAAGAACCCGGCGTCCAAAGGAAGCATCCTGGGAGGCGGAAATATCGAAGGCACAGAACCTTATGAACGTGTTCACTGAGGACCACGTAGCCGCCTTGCACAAGTGTTCAAGGGTTGCACCACGGCGGGCCGCCCAAGAGGGTCCAACCGACCGAGTAGAATGGGCTTTGATAGTAGCAGGAGCTGGAAGACCAGCCTGTACATAAGCCTGTGCAAACACCATTCTAATCCATCTGGCCAAGGTCTGCTTATTAGCAGGCCAGCCACGTTTGTGAAAACCAAAAAGTACAGAGAGAGAATCAGACTTCCTAACGGAGGCTGTCCTCTTCACACAGACACGGAGAGCCCGTATCACATTCAAAGACCGCTCTTTGAAAGACTATTCAGGAGAGATAAAGGCCGGAACCACAATCTCTTGGTTAAGGTGGAAAGAAGACCCCACCTTAGGTAGAGAACCAGGGCGTGTCCAAAGAACAGACCGGTCACGGTGAAAAACCAGAAAGGGTGACCGACAGGACAAGGCACCCAAGTCTGAAACCCGTCCAGCGGAGGCAATAGCCAGCAGAAACAAGACCTAAAGAGTAAGCCAATTAAGGCCCAAAGATTCAAGAGGTTCAAACGGAGACTCTTGCAAGTCCTCCAGAACCAACGACAAATCCCAAGGAGCCACCGGAGTGACATAGGGAGGTTGAAGCCGTAAAACACCCTGAGTGAATGTATGAACAATTTTTCTCTGAAACCAAATCGACAAGGCAGAAATATGAACCTTGAAGGAGGCCAGACGAAGGCCCAAGTCCAGGCTCTGTTGCAGTAAAGCCAAAAGTTTGGCAGTACTAAACTTGTATACATCATGATTATTAGACGCGCACCAAGCAAAGTAAGAATACTAGACCCTATGATAAATCCGAGCAGAAGCCGGTTTACGGGCCTTCAACATAGTTTGAATGACCGCCTCAGAAAATCCTTTGGCCCTCAGAACTGCAGCTTCAAGAATCACACCATCAAAGCCAGCCGGACCAAATCCTGGTAGACACCAGGGCCCTGAACGAGGAGGTCTGGGCGCTGCGTAAGCAGAAGAGGATGCTCTATCGAGAGACCCTGCAGGTCTGAGAACCAATGCCGTCTGAGCCACGCTGGAGCGATTAGAAGTAGTATTCCTACATCTTGCTTGAACTTCCGTATCACCCTGGGCCGAAGAGATACACCAGAGGGAACACTAATGGCAGCCGAAAGTTCTATGGAATTGCCAGTGAGTCCACAAACGCTGCTTGAGGATCCCTTGTACTTGCTCCAAAGACCGGAACCTTGTGATTGTGTCGAGACGCCATCAGGTCCACATATGGTAGGCCACACTCGTCCACTAGGAGTTAAAATACATCTGGATGGAGGCTCCATTCTCTGGCGTGTATGTCCTCATGACTGAGGAAGTCTGCTTCCAAGTTGAGCACTCCCAGAATGAACACTGCCGAAATGGCTGGCAGATGGCGTTCCACCCATTGAAGGATCTTTTACACATCCATCATTGCCATGCGGCTTCGAGTGCCACCTTGATGAATTATGTACGCCACCGGGGTTGTCTGACTGTACTTGAACAGGCCTGTTCAGTACCAGCATTGAACACTGCCCGCAAGTCCAGAATGTTTATCGGGAGGAGTGATTCCTCCCTGGTCCACCGACCCTGAAGAGAGTGTTGCTCCAACACCGCGCTGCAGCCCTGCAGACTGGAATCCGTCATCATAAGGACCCAGCTGAAGATCCAGAAGGGATGACCCCTACTCAGATGCAGGTCTTGTAGCCACCAGGCCAGTGACAGGTGGACCTCCGGAGTCAAGGAGATCATGTGAGTTCTGATCCGGTGAGGTAGGCCGTCCCACTTGAAGAGTATCAATCTCTGCAGAGGGCGAGAATGAAATTGAGCGTACTCTACCATGTCGAAAACCATGAGGCCTAATACTTGCATCGCCAAGTGCATTGACACACGTGGGCGAGAGAGGAAGCACCTTACCTCGTCCTGAAGATTCAGGACCTTCTCCAGAGACAAAAACAACCGTTGGTTGAGGGTGTACAATGGTGCTCCCAGGTGCACCATGCTCTGAGCAGGGACCAGGGATGATTTCTTCCAATTGATGAGCCACCCATGAGCTTGCAAATGACGGAGGAGAACCTCTGTGGAGTTCGCCAGGATCAACAAGTCATCCAGATACGGCATGATCCTAATACCCTGACGGCGAAGCAGAGTCATCATAAACGCCATGACCTTGGTGAAGATTCACAGAGCCGTGGTCAGTCAAAAAGGCAAAGCCTGGAATTGATAATGTAGGTTGCGATATGGCAAAAGGTACATGCAGGTAAGCATACTGTATTCACAGGGATAACATATAGTCCATGGGCTCCAAAGTCAGAACAATATAGAGCGAAAAGTCTCCAAACGGAAATCGGAAAACTTCGCCAACTTGTTCAAAGACATGAGGGTGAGAATGGGCTGGGAAGACCCATTCGGTTTCGGAACAAGGAGCAACGTTGAATAGTACCCCCTGCCTCCCTGAGTCAGAGGCACCGGCATTATCACTCCCGTGTCCAGGAGGGATTGTACCACCAGAAGGAGAGAGTTTTCGCTTTTACCGGATCCGAAGGGATGTTTGTTGAGAAAAACTGGGGAGGGGGACGTTTCTTGAAAGAGATGGCGTATCCGTGAGCGACGACTTCATTTACCCAGGTGTCTGAAGTGGTCTGTAACCACACCTAAGCAAACCGTAGAAGTCGGCCTCCCATCTGGAAATCTCCATGGGGAGACCCGTCCCGTCATGCAGCAGGCGTGTCTGTTCTGGAAGCAGGCTGACGGGCAGCCACGGCACGGTTAGGTTTGGGCTTAGTGTATTTGGAAGTGCGATCCAGTTTCGGGTACGCCAGACCCCTTGCCTTACATGTAGGTCAAAAGGAATGAAAAGAAGTACTCTTTGCCTTCGGAACCGAGGGAGAAGTAGTAGGCAGACACGCAGTCTTAACTGAAGCTAAGTCAGCAACAATCTTGTTGATATCTTCTCCAAAAAGAATGTCTCCCTTAAAAAGGTCTTTTTAGAGTCCAGATCTACAGACCAGGACAGCAACCAGATAATCCGGCGAGCCAGAATAGATGTAGAAGACGCTTTGGCCGCCAGGATACCAGCAGCAGATGCCGCCTCCTAAACATAAGGAGAGGTTGTAATAATGTATGAAAGACACTGGCTAGCATTAACAGGAAAATTAGACGGTAATTCCGCTTCAACTTCCTGAACCTAGGCATCAATAGTTTTAGCAGGCTAAGAGGCCGCAATAGTAGGCCTGTGCACGGGTGTAGTACGGGTGACCGGCGGTCTCCTGACCGCCGGTCACCTTACCGACGCCGGGGTCCCGGCAGCATACCGACGCCGGGAACCCGGCGGGGAGGGGCGAGTGCAGCAAGCCCCTTGCGGGCTCGCTGCGCTCGCCACGCCGCGGGCTCGGTGGCGACCTGCGGTCGCCACGGGTTCTATTCCCACTCTATGGGTGTCGTGGACACCCACGAGTGGAAATAGTCCCTGTTGGTCGGCATGCCGACCATCGGGATAGTGAGCCGTCGGGCTCACGGAGGAGGTCATGTGACTGTCGGTCAGCCGACCGGCGGTCACATGACTACCACCCCTGTGCACAGCTCCAACAAGAGTGTAAATAGACTTCAAGCAACCCTCCACACGCTTATCCGTCGGTTCCTTCAGCGAGGTGACGGCAGTGACAGGCAGAGCAGAAGACACCAATAGACGTGTGACCTGTGAATCCACCAGCGGAGATGTTTCCCTTAGCTCTGCAGCGAGGGAATAACGGGCTAGCATCTTTATAGACAGAGCAAATTTCTTTCTTGGATTTTTCCCAGCAGAAGCTACTCATGCGTCCTATTGCTTCACATTACATATAAAGGCCCGTACACACTGGTCAATGTATCGGCCGTTCTCTTGAACGGCCGATACATCGCGGGACCGTCGGCCAGTGTGTACGGGCGATACGTCTGTGAACTCCGTCGTTCACAGACGTATCGTGTCGGCCGCGCAGCAAAGCCAATAGCCAATATATCTAACGATATATTGGCGCGTCGCTGTGTGTGTACGGGGCGGTCGTCCGACCGCCCGTACACATGCTGCGGCGGCCGGCGGTGATTGACAAGTGAACTGGGCGGGCGCGAGCGCCCGCCCAGTTCATGACGTCAGTCCCCCGACGGATCGGGCTGTGTGTATGCACAGCACACTGCCCGATCCGTACATAGATATATCTGCAGATCAATTGATCTGCAGATATATCTAATAGTGTGTACCCACCTTAAGATGCATTTTTCGTTGCAACAGAGTCACACGGCACTCAAGCGTTATGTGTAACTTGACTTGTAGCGCACAGAGCAAAGATATAAGAGGACACATCTGTATGAAGGAGCGGGCAGCCTTAAACCCAGAACCTAAACTCCATGTCAGGAATCCAAGAAGGTGTCATGATGTTTGCCCAATTTTTTGTGATAATTGGCTGGAGAGTTATGACTCTTATAAAGAAACAGTTCATTATTGGAAACATCATTGACTAAGGCCCTCCGCTTATTATTTATTACCAGTTATTTATATAACGCACACATATTCCGCAGCGCTGTACAGAGAATATTTGCTCATTCACATCAGTACCTGCCCCAGTGGAGCTTACAATCTATATTCCCTACCACATGTACACAGACACATTCACGCTAGTGTTAATTTTGTTGGGAGCCAATTAACCTACCAGTATATTTTTGGATTGTGGGAGGAAACCGGAGTACCCGGAGGAAACTCACGCAAGTACAGGGAGAATATACAAACTCCGCACAGTGAGGGCCATGGTGGGAATCGAACCCATGACCTCAGTGCTGTGAGGCAGTAATGCTAACCATTACACTATCCATACTGCCCCGAAAATATCCAGGGGATCATGAGCAAACCATGAAATAGCAACTATAACCTTAACAAGGATGGTGAGGCATATAGTAATAGATAACCTGAGAATGTGATTTCTCAGGATCAAGTCCATCAATAGGAAGATGGACTGCTTTCACTATATCCAATAAACCCCCGTTTTAATTATGGGTGTTCCATTATGAATGCTGATTGGATAAAGATACCTTTATGCGCAGACGGAAGACACCTTTACCAGTGAGTACCGGTACGCAGTTCAGCTAAAAGATACCTTTATGAGTGTATCCCTACCTGCCTTATTGTAAGTTAGGTACGCCTAAAGCTTCAACATTACTGCTATTGAAAGATACCTTTATATGTTTTTAGCCTCACCCACTTTATGTAAGTGAGGTATGCTCATTATAGTGAAAGCAGTCCATCTTCCTATTGAATTCACTATCAGAAGTGTACTATTTGAAACTTTTAAGAGGCCTTGACTCAAAACCCATTATTTTTTATTTTTTATATCATCCCGCAATTGCGATTTCATTCTTCTTGGAGAAAAAACCTCTTCATCTCGATGACCAGAAGATTCAGCAAACCAATCATTTAGGATAAGTATTCTTTATTTTTTTCACCTATCATCACATCAATTTGTTTAGTCCAGTAACATTTGGCTGAATCATCAGCCACCAAGGTCCTTTTTTTTTTCTTTTCATTCCAGCGCCAACTTGCTGCACTCATCCACTCCTCCTAGCTTTGTTCAATTTTGGGTTTTTTGGGATTAATCCACGGGTGTCAGAAAGAGGCAGCAGGAGGTCTATATTACAAGGAGCGCCCTATATGTTCTACCCAACTTTCTTCTTTTAAAAAAAAAGGGTATGGCCATGTGCTGGGAGAAAAATGGGGACTATGGCTATGTGCTGAGAGGGGGAGGAGACTAAAGCTATGTGCTGGGAGGGAGGTGGGGACAGGGGCATATTTACCCATTGGCCAGGAGGGCACTCACCAGATGCGCCGGCTGAGGAGGGTGGCGCTGTCCGGTGGGGAAACCCTCGGCCAGGGGGTAGAATCACTTAATAGTGCCAGTACCTGGGCTGATGGCTCGCAAGGGCTGCTGGGAGACAGCACCAGTGCCAGCTCCTGCCTTCTGTGTGAGTCTCCAAGCCAGGCACTTCCCAGGGGGGCACACCATTTATCATGTCCCACACCAGAGCTCATCAGCTGGAACTTGGACATATTTTTTGCCAGGAAATCCCCTTCCTAAAGGAATTTGATGGACAGTGTTATGCATTACCATAGAGAGCCAAATAGGGAGAGTGGATCCTTATTTCCACCTTATACTTAATACCTAGAATGATGTACCCACTGAGCGAATACAACCCACAGAGGTGATAACTAGACACTGGCTCAACCTGCAGAGATTGCTCAGATGGAAGTTTGAAATTATAAAGGTACATTATATAATAAAAATGTATATATGTATATATATATATATATATATATACATATATATACATACATACACACACACACACACACACACTTGTCCTTGCGGCTCGGCACTCCCCTCCGATGGTCGGTGGCCTGCGTGCCCTTACCACAATATGATAAGAGGATTTGAATACCTACCGGTAAATCCTTTTCTCCTAGTCCGTAGAGGATGATGGGGTCCACTTCAGTACCATGGGGTTTAGACGGTTCTGCAGGAGCCATGGGCACTTTAAGACTTTCTCAGAGTGTGAACTGGCTCCTCCCTCTATGCCCCTCCTCCAGGCCTCAGTATAGGAACTGTGCCCAGGGAGACGGACATTTCGAGAAAAGGATTTACTTTTAAGTTAATGGTGAGATTCATACCAGCTCACACTTCAACCATGCCGCACACATGGCAATCAACAAAACACATGCCAATGGGCATGAACATTACAGCAACCGTGCTGAAAACATTTTTAACAAAATAACAATTGCAGGTAAAGTACGCACTGGGCTGGGTGCCCAGCATCCTCTACGGACTAGGAGAAAAGGATTTACCGGTAGGTATTAAAATCCTGTTTTCTCATACGTCCTAGAGGATGCTTGGGCCCACTTCAGTACCATGGGGTTATACCAAAGCTCCAGTATGGGCGGGAGAGTGCGGATGACCCTGCAGCACCGATTGACCAAATTGTAGGTCCTCATTGGCCAAGGTGTCAAACTTGTAAAACTTAGCAAACGTGTTCGCCCCTGACCAAGTAGCTGCTCGGCAAAGTTGCAATGCCGAGACCCCCCGGGCAGCCGCCCAGGATGATCCCACCTTTCTAGTAGAATGGGCAGTTACCGAATTAATGATCGGCAATCCTGCCGTAGAATGAGCGTGCTGAATCGTACCTCTGATCCAGCGCGCAATAGTCTGCTTAGAAGCAGGACACCCAATCTTGTTGGGAGCATACAGGACAAACAGAGCATCTGTTTTCCGTATCCGAGCCGTTCTTGCGACATAGATTTTCAAAGCTCTGACCACATCCAGAGACTTTGAAGCAGTGAAGGTGTCAGTAGCCACTGTCACCACAATAGGTTGGTTTATATGGAAAGAAGAAACCACCTTTGGAAGAAATTGCTCACGAGTTCTTAAGTCAGCCCTATCGTCATGGAAAACCAAGTAAGGGCTCTTGTAAGACAAGGCCACCAACTCAGACACCCGCCTTGCAGATGCCAAGGCCAACAGCATGACCACTTTCCAAGTGAGAAACTTCAATTCTATCTCCTGTAGAGGTTCAAACCAATCCGATTGAAGGAACTGCAACACCACGTTAAGATCCCATGGTGCCACAGGAGGCACAAATGGAGGTTGGATGTGCAGAACCCCTTTTTATTATTATTATCCTTTATTTATACGGCACCACAAGCGTTCCGCAGCGCCCAATTACAGAGTACATAAACAAATAATCAAACAGGAAAACAGCAACTTACAGCTGATGACAGTATAGGACAAGTACTGGGTAAATAAACACAGTTACATCAGCAGATGACACTGGAATAAGTATCAGGTGGCAGAAGACTGCTGGATTTGGTGTAGTTGAAGATTATTAAAGTAAGAAAGGATAAGCACATGAGGGAAGAGGGCCCTGCTCATGAGAGCTTACATTCTAAAGGGGAGGGGTAGACAGACAGGGGTGACATAGATAGGGTACATAGAGAGCGTAGAACAGAGGGTTAGGATGAGATTTGGCTGGGTTTGGTGAAGAAGTGGGTCTTGAGAGCCTGTTTGAAGTTTTGTAGAGAGGTGGAGAGTCTGAGGGGGAGAGGTAGGGAATTCCAGAGAAGTGGTGCAGCACGTGAAAAATCTTGGAGGTAGGAGTGGGAGGAAGTAATCCGTAGGCAGGAGAGTCGGCATGCATTAGCAGAGCGAAGAGGACGGGTGGGAGTGTAAAGGGAGATAAGGTCAGAGATGTAGATGGGAGAGGAGTGGGTGAGGGCTTTGTAAGCGAGTGTGAGAAGCTTGAAATGGATTCTGAAAGGGAAGGGGAGCCAGTGAAGGTCTAGTAAGAGAGGAGAAGTGGATGTAGTGCGTTTGGTGAGGAAGATGAGCCGGGCAGCAGCATTGAGAATAGACTTGAGTGGAGAGAGGTATTTGGCACGAATGCCAGTCAGGAGGAGATTACAGTAGTCCAGTCTGAAGATGACCAGTGAGTGGATAAGAGTCTTAGTAGCATTCTGGGTCAGAAAGGGTCTGATCCTGGAAATATTTTTTAGATGAAAACTGCAGGTTTGTGAGAGGTGCTGAATGTGTGGTTTGAAGGAGAGGGAGGAGTCAAGGATTACTCCAAGACAGCACACTTGGGGGCTAGAGGAGATAGTAGTGCCATCAATAGATAATGAGATTGTAGGAGGTGAGGTTATGCAGGAGGGAGGGAAGACTTTCACGAATGTCTGAACTTCTGGAAGGGAGGCCAATTGTTTCTGAAAGAAAATGGACAAGGCCAAAATCTGGACCTTGATTGAACCCAATCGTAGGCCTGCATCCACACCCGCCTGGAGAAAGTGGAGAAAACGTCCTAACTGAAACTCTGCCATTGGAGCCTTCTTGGTTTCACACCAAGACACATATTTTCTCCAAATACAGTGGTAATGTTTAGACGTTACTCCCTTCCTGGCCTGAATAAGAGTGGGAATGACTTCTTTGGGAATGCCCTTTCGGGCTAGGATCCGGCACTCAACAGCCATGCCGTCAAACGTAGCCGCGGTAAGTCTTGATACACGCACGGCCCCTGCTGCAGCAGGTCCTCGCGAAGAGGAAGAGGCCGAGGATCTTCTATGAGTAACTCCTGAAGATCTGGGTACCAAGCCCTCCTTGGCCAGTCTGGGACAATGAGGATAGCTCGAACACCTGTTCTTCTTGTGAGTTTGAGAACTTTCGGAATGAGTGGAAGCGGAGGGAAGACATATACCAACCGAAACACCCACTGGGTCACTAGTGCATCCACTGCTATTGCTTGAGGGTCTCTCGACCTGGAACAATATCTCTGAAGCTTCTTGTTGAGACGAGATGCCATCATGTCCACTTGAGGAACTCCCCAACGAGCTGTCACCTCTGTGAAGACTTCTTGGTGGAGGCCCCATTCTCCTGGATGGAGATCGTGTCTGCTGAGGAAGCCTGCTTCCCAGTTGACCACTCCCGGAATGAAAATTGCAGACAGAGCTCTTGCATGTCTTTCTGCCCAGAGGAGGACCTTTGACACTCTGCCATTGCCGCTCTGCTTTTCGTTCCGCCCTGACGGTTTATGTACGCTACTGCTGTTACATTGTCCGACTGGATCTGTACGGGCTGATCTTGAAGAAGATGCACCGCTTGTAGAAGGCCGTTGTAAATGGCTCTCAATTCCAGAACGTTTATGTGGAGACAAGTTTCTTGACTTGACCATCTTCCTTGGAAGCTTTTACCCTGTGTGACTGCTCCCCAGCCTCGGAGACTTGCATCCGTGGTCACCAGGATCCAGTCTTCAATCCCGAACCTGCGTCCATCTAGGGGGTGAGAACTGTGTAGCCACCACAGGAGCGAAATTCTGGCTTTGGTTGACAGGATTATGTGTAGATGGGATCCGGACCACTTGTCCAATAGGTCCCACTGGAATACTCTGGCATGGAATCGGCCAAACTGTATGGCCTCGTAGGCCGCTACCATCTTTCCCAACAACCGAATGCATTGATGAATCGACACACTTGTTGGTTTCAGAATTTGTTTGACCATTCTCTGGATTTCCAGAGCCTTTTCTACTGGAAGAAAAACCCTTTGTACTTCTGTGTCCAATATCATCCCCAGAAAGGACAATCTTGTTGTCGGTTCCAATTGTGACTTTGGAAAATTTATGATCCAACCGCGATGTTGAAGAACTGTCAGGGAAAGTGCAATGTTGTGCACCAACCTTTCCCTGGACCTCGCCTTTATCAGGAGATCGCCCAGGTAAGGGATTATATTGACTCCTTGCTGTCGAAGGAGGACCATCATTTCCGCCATCACCTTGGTGAACACCCTCGGTGCCGTGGAGAGACTGAACGGCAATGTCTGAAATTGGTAATGACAATCCTGCACTGCGAATCTCAGATAAGCTAGATGTGGAGGATAAATGGGAACATGTAAGTAGGCATCTTTTATGTCCACTGACACCATGAATTCCCCCTCCTCCAGACTGGAAATCACTGACCTCAGAGATTCCATCTTGAACTCGAACCTTTGCAGGTAGAGATTCAGATTTTTCAGGTTTAGAATCGGTCTTACCGAGCCGTCCGGCTTCGGAACTACAAACAGGCTTGAATAAAATCCTTCTCCCTGTTGTAACAAGGGAACCAGGACAATGACTTGATCCTGACACAATTTTTGTATTGCTGCTGCTACTACTTACCTGTCCGGGACAGAAGCTGGTAAGGCCGATTTGAAAAATCGGCATGGGGGAATGTCTTGAAACTCCAGTTTGTACCCTTGGGACACTATTTGTACGACCCACGGGTCCAGGCCAGATTGAACCCAGAAGTGACTGAAGAGTTTCAGATGTGCCCCAACTTGAGCGGACTCCCGCAAGGGAGCCCCAGCGTCATGCTGAAGATTTGGCAGGAACAGAGGTTGATTTCTGCTCCTGTGATCCTGGAGACACAGTGGACTTTTTTCCTTTTCCCCTTCCTCTACCCGCAAAGAAAGGGGAACCTTTACCCTTTTTGTATTTATTGGGCCGAAAGGACTGCATCTGGAGAGTGATGTGTCTTTTTCGCCGGTGCAGGAGCATAAGGCAAGAATGTCGATTTACCTGCGGTAGCCGCAGAACCTAAAGCATCCAGCACCTCTCCAAACAAAGCCTCACCTTTGTACGGGAGAGCCTCCATATTTCTTTTGGAATCTGCGTCAGCATTACATTGGCGAATCCACAACGCCCTTCGTGCTGAGATTGCCATGGTAGCAGCTCTTGATCCCAAGAGACCAATATCTTTAATGGTTTCTAGCATATACGCAGCAGCGTCTTTGATATGACCTAGTGTTAGGAGTATCTCGTCTATCTATTGTGTCAATGTCTGATGACAAGTTTTCTTGTGGCAATGGTAGGCCTGAGAAGTGTCCCATTTGCCACATAAATAGATTTCAACGTAGTCTCTAAGTTGCGGTCAGCCGGCTCCTTTAGTGAAGCCATCCCAGGCACAGGGAGAATCACTTTTTTTGTTAAACGTGACAGGGCACTGTCTAAAACGGGGGGTGACTCCCACCTTTTACTGTCCTCTGCAGGGAAAGGGTAAGCTACCTGAATTCTTTTAGGAATCTGAAATTTATTTTTAGGGTTTGCCCAGACTCCCTCGAAGAAACCGTTTAGCTCATGAGATGGAGGAAAAGTTACATTAATTTTCTTTTCTTTATAAAAGTAAGCCTTCTCCTGTGGTAAGGGAGGGGGCTCCGTAACTTCTAAGACCTCCTTTATAGCCACAATCATGTATTGAATGTTTTTTTGCTAATTTAGGATCTATTCCCCTGGAATCACTAGTGTCGACATAGGAATCAGAGTCCGTGTCGGTATCAGTTTGTACTATATGTGCAAATGACCTTTTATGTGACTCAGAGGGTTTCCCTGTGGATGAAAGAACAGAACTATTAAAGATCACATCTTCCACGGATTTTCTCCAGGTTTCTGCATGAGACTCAGACATTTAGGGGTATATGCAATTGTGGTCGAATTCCCGAAATTGTCGAATTTCGGGTCATTTTCGACCAAAAAAAAAAATTCCCCTATGCAATCCAGTGCTTTCCGACCAAAAAACGGACTTTCAAAATTCGACTTTTTGAAATTCGAATTTTTGCAAATTCGACTTTTCTGCAATGATACAAGTGCTGCAATTCGACCAAAGCATATTCAATTCAAGTTTGGAAATTCGACAGCAGGGCTTTTAGACAGCAAATTCGTCATTTTCAATCCGCCACACTTTGGAGGGTGAAAACAAATAAAAAAAATTTAAACATGTTTTTTTTGGTGTTTTTTTTTTTGGGAATAGCAGATCTATTTATATTAGAAGGGATTAGGTACTTTTTTTTTTTTTTTGGGAGGCACAAATATTATTTATATATTTTTTAAAATATTATTTTTTTTTTTTTTTTTATGCTGGAAGGGTAAAATCATAAAAAAAAATGGCGTGGGGTCCCCCCTCCAAAGCATAACCAGCCTCGGGCTCATTGAGCTGGTCCTGGTTCTAAAAATGCGGGGAAAAAATTGACAGGGGATCCCCCGTATTTTTAAAACCAGCACCGGGCTCTGCGCCTGGTGCTGGTGCCAAAAATACGGGGGACAAAAAGAGTAGGGGCCCCCCGTATTTTTAACACCAGCATCGGGCTCCACTAGCTGGACAGATAATGCCACAGCCGGGGGTCACTTTTATGCCGTGCCCTGCGGCCGTGGCATTAAATATCCAACTAGTCACCCCTGGCCGGGGTACCCTGGGGGAGTGGGGACCCCTTCAATCAAGGGGTCCCCCCCCCCCAGCCACCCAAGGGCCAGGGGTGAAGCCCGAGGCTGTCCCCCCCCATCCAATGGGCTGCGGATGGGGGGGCTGATAGCCTTTGTGATAATAAAAAGATATTGTTTTTTCCAATAGTACTACAAGTCCCAGCAAGCCTCCCCCGCAAGCTGGTACTTGGAGAACCACAAGTACCAGCATGCGGGAGAAAAACGGGCCCGCTGGTACCTGTAGTACTACTGGAAAAAAAAAAACCCAAATAAAAACAGGACACACACACCGTCGACAGTAAAACTTTATTTCATACGTCGACACACACATACTTACCTATGTTCACACGCCGACATCGGTCCTCTTCTCCATGTAGAATCCACGGATACCTGTAAAGAAAAGTTCAAAATACTCACCTCAACCATGGTCCAGAGATAAATCCACGGACTTGGCAAAATAAGAAAACGCAAATACCCGCACCAAAAACGGACTGAAAGGGGTCCCATGCTGACACATGGGACACCTTTCCACGAATGAGACCTGTCAGTGACAGCTGTCACTGACAGGTCTCTAAGCCAATCAGGAAGCGCAACTTCGTTGCGCTCACCTGATTGGCTGAGCGCTGTCTGCACTGTGACAGCGCATCGCACAGCTCCCTCCATTATATTCAATGGTGGGAACTTAGCGGCTAGCGGTGAGGTCACCCGCCGGTCAGCGGCTGACCGGCGGGTGACCCCACCGCTACCCGCAAAGTTCCCACCATTGAAAGTAATGGAGCGGCTTTGCGATGCGCTGTCACAGTACAGACAGCGGACAGCCAATCAGGTGAGCGCCACGGAAGTAGCGCTTCCTGATTGGCTGAAGGGACGTCAGTGACAGGAGTCACGTGATGTCCCGGCATTCGGGAGAAAGGGGTCTTATGTGAAAACATTGGACCCCTTTCTAGTCCGGTATGGATCGGTGTTCGGTTTGTTTTTTTGCCAAGAACGTGGATTTACCTCTGGACGTGGATGTACCTCTGGACGCTGGAAGGTGAGTATAATTTTTTCACAGGTACCCTCGGATCGTCGTCGACCGTGGCAGTCGGCGTGTCAACATAGGTAAGTATGTGTGTGTCGGCAGTATGTAATAAAGTTGTACAAGTCACGGTGTCTGTGTCCTGTTTTTATTTGGTTTTTTTTTTTCCAGTAGTACTACAGGTACCAGCGGGCCCGTTTTTCTCCCGCATGCTGGTACTTGTGGTTCTCCAAGTACCAGCTTGCGGGGGAGGCTTGCTGGGACTTGTAGTACTAATGGAAAAAACAATATCTTTTTATTATCACAAAGGCTATCAGCCCCCCCATCCGCAGCCCATTGGATGGGGGGGGACAGCCTCGGGCTTCACCCCTGGCCCTTGGGTGGCTGGGGGGGGGGACCCCTTGATTGAAGGGGTCCCCACTCCCCCAGGGTACCCCGGCCAGGGGTGACTAGTTGGATATTTGATGCCACGGCCGCAGGGCACGGCATAAAAGTGACCCCCGGCTGTGGCATTATCTGTCCAGCTAGTGGAGCCCGATGCTGGTGTTAAAAATACGGGGGACCCCTACTCTTTTTGTCCCCCGTATTTTTGGCACCAGCATCAGGCGCAGAGCCCGGTGCTGGTTTTAAAAATACGGGGGATCCCTGGCCAATTTTTCCCCTGCATTTTTAGAACCAGGACCAGCTCAAAGAGCCCGAGGCTGGTTATGCTTTGGAGGGGGGACCCCACGCCATTTTTTTTTCGGGTTTTTCACGTTTTTTCCCGTTTTTTAAAATCGCGGCAAAATCCGCCAAATCGGCCGATTTTCGCCCGCGATTCTGGCGAATCCGTTTTTCATTGAATATGGTGAATCCCGGCAGGCACCTGCCGGGATTCACCTGGCGAATTTGGTCGAATTAAAAAACGGCGATAATTGCCGCGAATTCGACCGCAATTGCATATACCCCATATAATCTCTTACTGATATGATTCACACTATCACGTAATTCTTTCACCCATTCAGGCTCATGGGGCAATATTTACTAATATTCGTGTTTTGGCCGTTTTGAAGGGTGTTTGAACTCGAATGGTATCGGGTGCATTTTACTGCAACTTTTTGAATCCTGATACGATCATTCACTAAGCTGCCGAGTTTTGCACAATCGTTTTTTCCGATGTCGATGTGATTCGTAATATCAGGCAGTGTTTTACGGGAGTGATGAGTAAAACACTGCCTGAAAAAACACAAGGAATCCCGGCCGGATCTGTGAGATCCTTGCAGGGCTTCATTGTGTACCTTAAAAAGTTGATTAAAGTCTTTAAAAATCTGAAAAAA
The DNA here is from genome assembly GCF_028390025.1 of Pseudophryne corroboree. Classification (NCBI taxonomy): domain Eukaryota; kingdom Metazoa; phylum Chordata; class Amphibia; order Anura; family Myobatrachidae; genus Pseudophryne; species Pseudophryne corroboree. Next base: position 200,502,165 of record NC_086444.1, read on the forward strand.
ATTGTGTGGGGTCCCCCCTCCTAAGCACAACCAGCCTCGGGCTCTTTGAGCCGGTCCTGGTTGAAAAAATATGGGGAAAAAAGACAGGGGTCCCCCCATATTTAATCAACCAGCACTGGGCTCTGCGCCTGGTTCCAAAAATACGGGGGACAAAAAGCGTAGGGGTCCCCCGTATTTCTGAAACCAGCACTGGGCTCCACTAGCTGGGGAGATAATGCCACAGCCGGGGTACACTTTAATATCGGTCCCTGCGGCCGTGCCATTAAAACCCCAACTAGTCACCCCTGGCGGGGTACCCTGGAGGAGTGGGGACCCCTTCAATCAAGGGGTCCCCCCCTCCAGCCACCCAAGGGCCAGGGGTGAAGCCCGAGGCTTTCCCCCCCATCCAAGGGCGGAAGATGGGGGGCTGATAGCCAAGTGTGAAATTGTGAATATTGTTTTTAGTAGCAGTACTACAAGTCCCAGCAAGCCTCCCCCGCAAGCTGGTACTTGGAGAACCACAAGTACCAGCATGCGGTGGAAAACCGGGCCCGCTGGTACCTGTAGTACTACTTCTAAAAAAAGACCCCAATAAAAACAGGACACACACCGTGACAGTACAACTTTATTACATACATGCACACCAACATACACACATACTTACCTATGTTCCCACGAGGCTCGGTCCTCTTCTCCATGTAGAATCCTAGGGGTACCTGTTGAAAAAAATTATACTCACATAATCCAGTGAAGAATCCTGCCTTTGAATAATCCACGTACTTGGCAAAAAAAAACCCTGCAAACCCGACCACGCACTGAAAGGGGTCCCATGCGCTCCATTGGAGCGCCTATGCGTTCCATTGTAGCCAATGGTGGGAACTTTGCGGTCAGCGGTGAGGTTACTTTCGGTCAACCGCTGACCGCAAAGTTCCCACCATTGGTTACAATGGAGCGCAAAGGCGCTACATTGTATCACTGCCGTGAGCTGCCTGACAGACACTACAGGAGCACACAGCCAATCAGGAGGGTGCCACGACATGGCGCTCCCTGATTGGCTGAAGGGACCCTCTTTGACAGGAGTCAGGGGGGGTCCTGGCAGTCGGGGAAAGGGGTCCCATGTGTAAACATGGGACCCCTTTCAGTGCGTGGTCGGGTTTGAGTTTTGTTTTTTTGCCAAGTACGTGGATTATTCAAAGGCCGGATTCTTCACTGGATTATGTGAGTATAATTTTTTTCAACAGGTACCCCTAGGATTCTACATGGAGAAGAAGACCGAGCCTTGTTGGAACATAGGTAAGTATGTGTGTATGTTGGTGTGCATGTATGGAATAAAGTTGTACTGTCAACGGTGTGTGTGTCCTGTTTTTATTGGGGTATTTGATTGAAGGGGTCCCCACTCCTCCAGGGTACCCCGGCCAGGGGTGACTAGTTAGGGTTTTAATGGCACGGCCGCAGGGACCGATATTAAAGTGTCCCCCGGCTGTGGCATTATCTCCCCAGCTAGTGGAGCCCAGTGCTGGTTTCAGAAATACGGGGGACCCCTACGCTTTTTGTCCCCCGTATTTTTGGAACCAGGACCAGGCGCAGAGCCCGGTGCTGGTTGATTAAATATGGGGGGACCCCTGTCATTTTCCCCCCCATATTTTTTCAACCAGGACTGGCTCAAAGAGCCCGAGGCTGGTTATGTTTAGGAGGGGGGACCCCACTCAATTTTTTCCCCCGTTTTTACACTAAACAGACCCTTTCCCATAGATAACCATGCACAGATCTCACTGATCCGTGCATGGTTATCCAAACTCGACCGGAAAAAGCAGGTCTATTTCATTGCTGCATTTTTTTAACGAATCGAAAAAAAACAGACCCGCACTTGAGCACTCAGAAACTAACACCCAAATACGATTGAATAGTGAATGCCCGTATTCTATGAAATAACAGCCGCATTTGACCGATGGTCTATTCATTCGTATTTCTGAACGTTGTCATTCAAACCATTACGAATAGTCCAAACACTGCCGAGATTGGTGCTTAGTGAATTTCCGGATTGGGACTTTGAAAAAAACACACAAATCGGACAAACTCGAATTCTTAGTAAATATTGGCCAGGGTGTGCCAGAAGCGCCACCACATTACAACTCTGTGTCCCTAAAATGGCTCCCTCAGGGGAAGAGCTCCCTGCCTCAGACATGTCACACACGTGCACAAACACACCACAGACACTCCGGGGCTTATAGGGGACCGACCCACTGTAAACTCTGTCAGAAGGACACAGAAAAGGGACTTGCCAGCTCACAACTCAGCGACAATGACTAAAATCCCTGTGTAATGTAAAAAGAACACAAAGACCTGTAGCGCCTTTATAATGCCAAACATTTATAATTAAGCACCAATTTACGTTGTGCCCCCTCCCCCCCATTTGCACCCTGACAGTTGATTCAGAAGTAGAGGAGGACCAGCGTTTCTTCCCCTGCAGTTTGCTTGGAGAAAAAGGCGCTGAGCAGTGTGCTGGCTGACTGAGGAGGAAACCCCGCCCCCTGAAATGGCGCGTTTCCCCTCAGAATTCATCACAAAATATTTATACTGGCGGGGGTGTAGGATTGTGCCACGGCATAATATACTACTTTTGCCAGTCTAAGAGTAGGTTTCATTCTGCCCAGGGCGCCCCTGCGCCCTTCTGTGCACTGTGTAAAGGATAGCATGTTCGCGCAGCGTTCCCGCCCGCTGCGCGGTACCTTGAGCCGTCACGATGACCGGAGGTCCTTCTTGCAGATCTCCGGTAATATTAGTCACCCGTTTTCTGACTTCTGGCTCTGTTAGGGGGTTGACGGCGTGCTGTGGGAGTGAGCACATAGCCGCAGCTAGTGTTCAGTACACTTCAGGAGCTAATGGTGTCCTGTCAGCAAGAAGCAGAGCCATGAAACTCTTTAGGAAGTTGGTTCCTACTTCTTCCCCCTAAGTCCCACGAAGCAGGGAGACTGTTGCCAGCAGCCTCCCTGAAAATAAAAAACCTAACAAAGTCTTTTAGTGAAACTCAGTAGAGCTCCACTAGAGTGTGACCAATCTGCCTGGGCACATTTTCTAAACGGAGGTCTGGAGGAGGATCATAGAGGGAGGAGCCAGTTTACACTCTGAAAAAGTCTTAAAAGTGCCCATGGCTCCTGCGGAACCGTAGCGGAACTGAAGTGGATCCCAGCATCCTCTAGGACGTATGAGAAAAAATAAGAATTTACTCACCGGTAATTCTATTTCTCGCAGTCCGTAGTGGATGCTGGGAACTCCGTACGGACCATGGGGTAATAGACGGGCTCCGCAGGAGACTGGGCACTCTAAAAGAAAGATTAGGTACTATCTGGTGTGCACTGGCTCCTCCCTCTATGCCCCTCCTCCAGACCTCAGTTAAGGAAACTGTGCCCGGAAGAGCTGACACAACAAGGAAAGGATTTGGAATCCAGGGTAAGACTCATACCAGCCACACCAATCACACCGTACAACTTGTGATAACCATACCCAGTTAACAGTATGAACAACAACTGAGCCTCAGTAACAGATGGCTCATAACAATAACCCTTTAGTTAAGCAATAACTATATACATGTATTGCAGAGAGTCCGCACTTGGGACGGGCGCCCAGCATCCACTACGGACTACGAGAAATAGAATTACCGGTGAGTACATTCTTATTTTCTCTGACGTCCTAGTGGATGCTGGGAACTCCGTAAGGACCATGGGGATTATACCAAAGCTCCCAAACGGGCGGTAGAGTGCGGATGACTCTGCAGCACCGAATGAGCAAAGGCAAGGTCCTCCTCAGCCAAGGTATCAAACTTGTAGAACTTAGCAAATGTGTTTGAACCCGACCAAGTAGCAGCTCGGCAAAGCTGTAAAGCCGAGACCCCTCGGGCAGCCGCCCAAGAAGAGCCCACCTTCCTTGTGGAATGGGCTTTTACCGATTTAGGATGCGGTAACCCTGCCGCAGAATGAGCTTGCTGAATCGTGTTACAGATCCAGCGCGCAATAGTTTGCTTTGAAGCAGGAGCACCCAGCTTGTTGGGTGCATGCAGGACAAACAGCGAGTTAGTTTTTCTGACTCCAGCCGTCCTGGCTACATAGATTTTCAAAGCCCTGACTACATCCAGTTACTTGGAGTCCTCCAAGTCCGGAGTAGCCGCAGGCACCACAATAGGTTGGTTCAAATGAAACGCTGATACCACCTTAGGGAGAAATTGGGGACGAGTCCTCAATTCTGCCCTGTCCATATGGAAGATCAGATAAGGGCTTTTACATGACAAAGCCGCCAATTTTGACACATGCCTAGCCGAAGCTAAGGCCAATAGCATGACCACTTTCCACATGAGATATTTTAGCTCCACGGTCTTAAGTGGCTCAAACCAGTGGGATTTCAGGAAATCCAACACAACGTTAAGATCCCAAGGTGCCACTGGAGGCACAAAAGGGGGCTGAATATGCAGCACTCCCTTAACAAACGTCTGAACTTCAGGCAGTGAAGCCAGTTCTTTTTGAAAGAAAATAGATAGGGCCAAAATCTGGACCTTTATGGACCCCAATTTTATGCCCATAGTCAGGCCTGACTGTAGGAAGTGCAGAAATCGCCCCAGCTGGAATTCCTCTGTTGGGGCCTTCCTGGCCTCACACCAGGCAACATATTTCCGCCATATGCGGTGATAATGAGTTGCTGTCACATCCTTCCTAGCTTTTATCAGCGTAGGAATCACTTCATCTGGAATGCCCTTTTCCGTTAGGATCCGGCGTTCAACCGCCATGCCGTCAAACGCAGCCGCGGTAAGTCTTGGAACAGACAGGGCCCCTGCTGTAACAGGTCCTGTCTGAGAGGCAGAGGCCATGGGTCCTCTGAGATCATTTCTTGTAGTTCTGGGTACCAAGTTCTTCTTGGCCAATCCGGAACGATGAGTATAGTTCTTACTCCTCTCTTTCTTACTATCCTCAGTACCTTGGGTATGAGAGGAAGAGGAGGGAACACATAAACCGACTGGTACACCCACGGTGTCACTAGTGCGTCCACAGCTATCGCCTGAGGGTCCCTTGACCTGGCGCAATTTTTTTTAGCTTTTTGTTGAGGCGGGACGCCATCATGTCCACCTGTGGCCGTTCCCAATGGTTTACAATCTGCGTGAAGACTTCTGGATGAAGTCCCCACTCTCCCGGGTGGAGGTCGTGCCTGCTGAGGAAATCTGCTTCCCAGTTGTCCACTCCCGGAATGAACACTGCTGACAGCGCTAGCACGTGATTCTCCACCCATCGGAGAATCCTTGTGGCTTCTGCCATCGCCATCCTGCTTCTTGTGACGCCCTGGCGGTTTACATGGGCGACCGCCGTGATATTGTCTGATTGAATCAGCACTGGTTGGTTTTGAAGCAGGGGCTCTGCTTGACTCAGGGCGTTGTAAATGGCCCTTAGTTCCAGTATATTTATGTGTAGCGAAGTCTCCTGACTTGACCACTGTCCTTGGAAGTTCCTTTCCTGAGTGACTGCCCCCCATCCTCGGAGGCTTGCATCCGTGGTCACCAGGACCCAGTGCTGTATGCCGAGTCTGCGGCCCTCGAGAAGATGAGCACTCTGCAGCCACCACAGCAGAGACACCCTGGCCCTTGGGGACAGGGTGATCAACCGATGCATCTGAAGATGCGATCCGGACCATTTGTCTAACAGATCCCACTGAAAGATCCTTGCATGGAACCTGCCGAAGGGAATTGCTTCGTAAGAAGCCACCATCTTTCCCAGGACTCGCGTGCAGTGATGCACCGACACCTGTTTTGGTTTCAGGAGGTCCCTGGCCAGAGATGACAATTCCTGGGCCTTCTCCACCGGGAGAAACACCTTCTTCTGTTCTGTGTCCAGAATCATGCCCAGGAACAGCAGACGCGTCGCAGGAATCAGCTGCGACTTTGGGATATTCAGAATCCAGCCGTGCTGTTGCAACACTTCCCGAGAGAGTGCTACGCTGACTAACAACTGCTCTCTGGACCTCGCCTTTATAAGGAGATCGTCCAAGTACAGGATAATTATAACTCCCTTCTTCCGAAGGAGTATCATCATTTTGGCCATTACCTTGGTAAATACTCTTGGTGCCGTGGACAGACCAAACGGAAACGTCTGGAATTGGTAATGACAATCCTGTACCACAAACCTGAGGTACTCCTGGTGAGGTGGGTAAATAGGGACATGCAAGTAAGCATCCTTGATGTCCAGCGACACCATAAAATCCCCCTCTTCCAGGCTTGCAATAACCGCCCTGAGCGATTCCATTTTGAACTTGAACTTCCTTATATAAGTGTTCAAGGATTTTAAATTCAGAATGGGTCTCACTGAACCGTCTGGTTTCGGTACCACAAACATTGTGGAATAGTAACCCCGTCCCTGTTGAAGGAGGGGAACCTTGATTATCACCTGCTGGAGGTACAGCTTGTGAATTGCCGCCAGTACTACCTCCCTTTCCCTGGGAGCAGCTGGCAAGGCTGATTTGAGGTAACGGCGAGGGGGAGTCGCCTCGAACTCCAGCTTGTATCCCTGAGATACAATTTGTACAGCCCAGAGGTTGCTGAAGTTTCGGAGACGCGCCCCCACCGCTCCCGGCTCCGCCTGTGGAGCCCCAGCGTCATGCGGTGGACTTAGAGGAAGCGGGGGAGGATTTTTGTTCCTGGGAACTGGCTGCCTGTTGCAGCTTCTTTCCTCTACCCCTGCCTCTGGGCAGAAAGGATGCGCCTCTGATCCGCATGCCTTTCTGAGGCCGAAAGGATTGTACATGATAATACGGTGCTTTCTTAGGCTGTGAGGGAACCTGAGGTAAAAAAGTTGACTTCCCGGCTGTTGCCGTGGATACGAGGTCAGAGAGACCGTCCCCAAACAATTCCTCACCCTTATAAGGCAAAACCTCCATGTGTCTTTTAGAATCAGCATCACCTGTCCACTGCCGAGTCCATAATACTCTCCTGGCAGAAATGGACATTGCATTAATTCTAGATGCCAGTAGGCAAATGTCCCTCTGTGCATCCCGCATATATAAGACAACGTCTTTTATATGTTCTATGGTTAGCAAAATAGTATCCCTGTCGAGGGAATCAATGTTGTCTGACAGGGTATCAGACCATGCGGCTGCAGCACTACACATCCATGCTGAAGCAATAGCAGGTCTCAGTATAGTACCTGAGTGTGTATACACAGACTTCAGGATAGCTTCCTGCGTTCTATCCGCAGGCTTCTTTAGGGCGGCCGTATCCTGAGATGGCAGTGCCACCTTTTTTGATAAGCGTGTGAGCGCCTTGTCCACCCTAGGGGATGTTTCCCAACGTAACCTGTCCGTTGGCGGGAAAGGGTACGCCATCAGTAACCTCTTAGAAATCACTAGTTTCTTATCGGGGGAACTCCACGCTTCCTCACACAATTCATTTAATTCATCAGATGGGGGAAAAGTCACTGGCTGCTTTTTCTTCCCAAACATAATACCCTTCTTGGTAGTAACCGGGTTAACATCAGAAATGTGCAATACATTTTTCATTGCAGTAATCATGCATCGGATGGCTTTTGTAGACTGTGCATTTGTCTCATCCTCATCTACACTGGAGTCAGAATCCGTGTCGACATCTGTGTCTACCATCTGAGCTAGCGGCGTTTATGAGCCCCTGATGGCCTCTGAGACGCCTGGGCAGGCGCGGGCTGAGATCCCGGCTGTCCCAAGGCTGCTGCGTCATCGAACCTTTTATGTAAGGAGTTGACACTGTCTGCTAAGACCTTCCACATATCCATCCAATCCGGTGTCGGCCCCGTCGGGGGCAACACCACACTTATCTGCCCTTGCTCCGCCTCCACGTAACCCTCCTCATCAAACATGTCGACACAGCCGTACCGACACACCGCACACACACAGGGAATGCTCTGACTGAGGACTGGACCTAACAAATACTTTCTTTCTAGCAAGCTCAGGAGAGCCCACTAGGAGCACCCAGCTCTGGCCGGGCACAGATTCTAACTGAGGTCTGGAGGAGGGGCATAGAGGGAGGAGCCAGTGCACACCAGATAGTACCTAATCTTTCTTTTAGAGTGCCCAGTCTCCTGCGGAGCCCGTCTATTCCCCCATGGTCCTTACGGAGTTCCCAGCATCCACTAGGACGTCAGAGAAATAGATTGTGGAATCCCACCTGAGCCATGTACTCGCACCTGGCTCAGGTGTCATCAGAAAGACTCTCTTTGTATCTGAGCTACAGTATCTGGAATTTACCATCTACTTACAAGAAGTGGCATATTCCTTGGATTATTTTTTTTATTCATTTTTTATTTTTAATAGATATTTAGGAACTTTTCTGTATTTATATTTGTGATGTCATGTTAAATGTTGTATATTATAGGACCAACATAATCAGTTTTTATTTGGAGTGTTTTATTAATATTACCATTATTCATCACTGCGATTTAATAAACTATATCACCTATTTGATTATACAATCATTACAGTGCTAACAGTTCGGTAGTGCACTGGGATTTCTTTTCACTGCCGCTACTATCTGATTATACCCCGTGGTCGTGGGTGGTATCGCCTGGCGGCGCCCCTCCTCCTCGGCTGGGCCAGACACATAGTGTGATAAGGATTACTGTGTGAGCATAATGTGTAAGGGGCACTGCCACAGTGTGGGCATGATGTGTATGGGGCAATGCCACAGTGTGGCATAATATGTATAAGGGGTACTACTGTGTAGAGTAATTGAAATTGTGGGTACTATTGTGAAGTCACACCTCTTTTCCCCAAGATCATGCCTCTTTTTGTACATGCACCTTTAAATATGGGGGAAGGCTTGCGTAGTCCCTTACTTTGCCAGGGATGCCCAGACCTCTAGATACACCTCTGCTGACTCGTACCACATTTTGCTTGCAATCAGCCAAATATCACTTTCTATATTTAGTAGTGTAGATTGACACCTTTCATAATCAAATATAAACAGTGCAGTAAGAATCAAGTAGACATAGTTAAAAATGATCTTTACTTAAAGGAGGCGGTTCCCAGATAACTAGAACTCTTCCATTTGTCCAATAATATGATCCACTGACATTTAGTAAGCTCACAGTTATTGTGTGCAAAAGGACCTAGAACACTGCATACAAGCTAGGAAACACATTCTGTGCCTACGTGTTATGGTGAACGTTGACCTCAACAAAATGACTGCCTGGTCCACTGCAATTTTCTGATGTGAAGTAAGGAATGGGTTACTATAAGTTTTATTTTATTTCATTGTTAAGTGGGTGCGAGGGAAGATTAATATTAGTTTTGTAGAGGAGGATTATTTTGGTAAAACTGTCAGATTTATATATGATACGTAAATGAATGTACAACTTTCAAAGTTTATGATAATTATAAACAGAAAATATACTTTGATAATTTCATTTTTTTACATCCAATTTCTGCTGTACTGCCTAATTTTATATTCTGCATACAATTCTGCATTGTTTTGTTATGCCATACATGTAGGCAACTAAACAGTAATTCCTTATGTACTGTAAATGTCAGTAGCAGTTATGCATGGACAAATTAACTTCTATTGTACTTTATAGCTTGCATGTAGATTTTAATGATTTTCTTTTCTGATATACAGTACCTATAGTTGATGTTTCAATCACTGTTTGTGTTGGTTTAATATTGTTATAACGACCCCAAACAAACAGCCAATGTCATTAAAAACTATATTCAGCGTAAAGAAGAACAAGGAGTCCTGGAAGTGATGATATGGCCCCCACATAGCCCTGATCTCAACATCATAGAGTTTGTCTGGCATTGCATGAAGAGACCGAAGGATTTGAGCAAGTCAACATCCACAGATGTGGTTAGTTCTCCAAAATGTTATGCCCAACCTCCCTGCCGAGTTCCCTATATATATATACTGTATATATATATATATATATATATATATATATATATATACACACACATATACTGTACATACATACACATACTCACACACACCTATGGCAAGAAAATACAGTGAGAAAAAATATCTGCTGATATACAGTGCTATCCATTCTATTTATTATGCATTTCTTCATGTACTTAAATCCTGGCTCTAAAAGGATCAAGTGAATACACACGTCTTTCAAAGGTTAGCTTCAATTTTCCAATTTTTTCAATTAGGATTATTAGTAAAATATATTCTTAAAGCCTACTTAACCCTGAAAGCAAACAGAAATATTAATTAACACTAGCTGTGCTATTGTCTGGGCAGAGCAGATATTCCAGCACAACAGCAAAACCCATGCTCACTGTGTGAACAATCTTTGATGGATCGTTAAACCAAAACATTTTCGTGTGTATATTATCAGACACTAAAAATACAATTCTACAAATAGATGTAATTCGAATCATTGTATTCAGAAATAATTACTGTAGTTCTAGAAATGTTGTTCAGGACTTTAGAAAGTTAGCTGCATTAAGGGGCCAATTCAGTAAGGTTAGCAAATTCTGCTAATCCGCAGAATTTGCTAACCTTTAGCACGTATGCTGGGAGCCGCCAAGAATGCTGACCGGCGCCCCCCTACCTGCTTCAAGCAGAAATTGCAAACAGCGCGCAATTTCTGCTTGTTAGTAGAAATTAAGGATGACTCCTGCCGGCGCAGCTTAGCTGCGGCTGCAGGAGTCCCGGCACCATTTTTGTTGTCGCAGCAGCTGCGTGTGATGTCACGCGGCCGCACCCCCGACACGCCCCCGTTTGCGCGTACCAGCCCACCGTTTCTCCGTTTCCACCCAGAAAATGGAGCTTTTCCGCCCCCCTCCCGCCTCTGCCTGATTGACAGGCAGAGGCGATCGTAATTACTGCAGCCCCCCGCAGAAATTGCAGGCGCATGCACAGTTGGGCCTGCTGCGCATGCGCCCGCGGCCACTCAGCAAAAATTCCGTACAAATCACTACTTGCGATTCATACTGAATTTGCCCCTAAATCTATTTCAGAGCAAGCCTTTTTTATCTTAACAATTGATAGTAAAATTCTATGCGTATATATGCGTATATAAAGGTAAAAAAACAATGAATTTGTAGAGCATAAACAGTGCAGGCAGTAATTTTCTTGTGGCAGAACACTATTCAAAGTAAAATAATGCATTTGGGCCATGAAATCCAACAGTAAAATACAGAAGGAATTGTGATACTATCAACAATGACAGAGAAACTGGACCTTTTAGATTCAGACAAGAAGTAGTAAGCAACCAGTATAGTCAAGTGCAATAAAAGCCAGAAGAATAGGTGGTTGTATAGGAATCGGTATTACCAGAATGTGTGCGCTAAAACTGCCATTTCATTGGTCCCTTGTTAGACGTCACCTAAAGTACTGTGTACTAGCTGCAAAAACACATTAATACAATAAAGAACAAACATCCAAACCCTTTTAAATTTATGCTTGGTCTGCATAAGAAATATTCTTCCATGACAGATTTGAACAGTAAGATTCTTCGACACTGCCATCCCAAATAGGTTAAAAATCCTGGCGCCAGAATCCCAATAGCCAGGGTGCCGAACAAGAAGACAGCGGCCCGCTGGAGAGGTATGGGTTAGGGATAGGCTGCACCCAGGGGTGGGTGGGATGGGTGTTAGGTGTAGGCTGTGCCCAGGGGAGCTTAGGTTAATACTGCGCACCAGGTAGGGTTAGGTTTAGGCTTAGGCTCAGGGAGGGTGGTTTCTGAACATCGGGATGCCGCAGTCGGTATTCTGACCGCCGGCATCTTGAACGCAAGCAAATTGAGCCCCAGTCCTACTACTTCGTTTGAAACATGAATGTGCATAAGTGATCCCCCAATAGCCTCTATGCCTTGAATAGTTACTCAGTTGCACCCTTTATTTCATATCCCCGCCATGCCTACTGGCTCTGTTTGGCTTTTATATCATGTTTTGTGATTTTTGTATTACATGCAAAATTTGTTCTATGTCTTACTTTTATCTTTATCTCTCTGTTTCTTATAGTGGATTATTGTATGTATATATTTATTTACAAGCTGCAATAAAAATATGTAAACAATCCTACATACCTTCCTCCTCTTTCTCTTTGACAGACTGTTCACTGTGCTGGAATTTAGGTTTTCCCTGTGTAACTCTATTGATACTCCCTTCCTCCTCGCACCATAGTTTTATGATCTCTAGTATTACACCTATAACTGTTGGGTGTATTCTGTCCCTCTATTTCTAGTGAGGTTTCTCTTGATTCCTCTCTAGCCTGTGAGAGTACATGCACTTTGGATTTTTACTGGATGCTGCCTTCCCTTTCCTCCCTCCTGTACCCCTCCGTTTTATTTATGTTTTATTGTATACCTCTATGCTGTATGATGTACTGCTCACCCCCTTTTTCTTTTCTGTACCCCATAAAACTTGATATTTTTTCAAAATAAAAATTCTTGAAGTTAAAAAAAAATTAATGTAAAAAAGCGGAAAAAAAAGGAGAGAGAAGGGTTGGGATTTTACAGAAACATTCATATAATTAATATTTTTTTTAAATGAAACATCGGTTTAGGCAAACATCCTGGTATTTAGAGTATTTTTGCCAGCGTTCCAGTGATCACACAATTTTTCGTAGCTAAAACTGCTGTAAAACTAGCATATGTTAGTAACCACATGCTACATATCACTTTTGGCAATAGAAGTGGAAGGCAAGATTGAGAAGAAAACACTGCCAATGGGTCTATGCTTTATTGTGTAGTCTATACAGAGGGACACTAACATGTTGTCTACTATGGCTGTAGGAAAATGGTATTTTATGCCAACATCGGGCATACTTAGTTACTGCATGTATGCATTACAACACCAGCTGAGGAGGAGAAGTCAGGAGGCAGAAGAGTAGCACCAGCAGCCATAGGTTCTGAGGATGCTATGCAGGCCTAGATGTGTTTGTGGTTGCATAAACATGAACATTCTATGTACTGGTGAGGTCATGCAGAGGTTTCATCTTAACTGTAACAAGCTGATGACTCTGTATGACTAGTGAAACAGAATTTAGAAGAAGACACCACATGCTCCCATTCTGTATCAGGTCTGCACATGCGCCTGTGTGCTCTTCACTTTCTCTACACTGGCTCCTTGCAGTCAGCAACCTCTAGGGTTACAGGTATCAGCCAGCCTCATTTATCACAGATCCTGTCTGCACTGTTGTTATATTCTCCATTTGCTTCCTCAGCCAGGAGTCACAATGGCATGAGCTAAGGGTGACATTCTGTATAGACCATGGGTCACAGCTAACCGGCAGGGGTTTTGGGCTTTTTGAAACCCTTGGGACACAGATAGCGGATTCCAAAACACCACCAAAACAGCTGATCGTAGAATCAGTGGATTGGTGATTCAGATGTCCAGCGGTTTCTAAAATCGGCAGAAACCACTGTTTAGTACATTGTGTCCAGAATGTTTTATTAGAATTCAGAATTGAGGTATTCTTAAGCATGAGGATCTTTGGAATAATTGGGGACACCTTTAAATTAGAGGGACAAAGTTTGAAAGGCAAGACAGATATATTTTTACAGAAAGATAGATAGATAGATCCGTGGCCTGCCAGCATTTGTAGTGGGAAGTCATACAAACACATGGTTATCACTAATGCAAAAGACGGCACAGTAGGTTTTCTTCCATCAATCTGACCTATGGGTTCTTCTCCAATCTACTCATTTCTCTCGGGTTTTTCTGAAACCCAGTTTGTTATATACATTCTTCTGCTTGTGGGAGCTTCCACAGCTGGTGTAAGATTACTGAATGGAACTCTCAACCTGTCAAGTTCTACATTGTGATACCTTTCAGGGTTCTTCCCAGTAGTTTCTTTGTTGTATAAATCAAAACAGCTAAAACAAGATCCAAATTATTATAATAGGATGCTGCCTTCCTGAACTATATTAATAGCTTTTGATATATTTTAAGTTTTGCATAATATCAAGTAGAGATGTGCACCGGACCATTATTTCGGGATCTGGATTTAGCTGTGATTCGTCGTCTGGCTTTGGATTGCCAAACTACCGTGACTGGTTTTGGATTCTGATTTTGTTTAAAAATTGACTAAAGAAGCTAAAAATCACATACAGTAATTTGGGCCTTTTTTTGTCCTAGAGTATTATTAACCTCAAAAACATTACTTTCCAGCCATTTCCAGTCAATTTTGACCACCTCACAATATTGTTTTCACCATTATTGGCCAAAGGCTGCAGTAAGCTGGCTGGTTACTAAGAGACAGAGCAGTGGCACAAACGCACAGCAATGTATGACATGCACAATTTAACAAACCAAGCAGTTCAGGGACTGGCACTTTTGTGGCTTAAGTGCTTGGTTTGTTTGGGCTCCCAGAAAACAAGCTGTCAATCATCTTATGGCAACAGCTATACAGTGTCTAGATGTCATCGTCATCCTCACACAACATTACTTTGTGCCCGCTGGAAGAAACTTTACAGGAGTCTCTGCACTTTGATGTAATTGCAGGGAAAAGACTTCATCATGGAATTTCCAGTTCATTTTGATGAACATCATCTTTTCCACATTTTGAGGAAGTAGCCTCCTACGCCATTCGCTCACAAGGTTCCTGGCTATACACACTGGAGGGTGGGCAGCTTAAGTAATGCAAAGTCAGTTTGTACAAGGAGCTCCAGAATGCCTTTTTTTTCCTTCCAGAACTCAAAGGGACTTTGTGACATGCCTGTTTGTACAGTGCATACTTTACAAATAGTCATGAAAATAATCCTCCACCATTCTTTGGATGGTGACCGTATCAGATGGAGTTATGGTAGAGGTGTCACTGATGCTGGGCAATTCTTTTAGACCCGATCAGATGTCAAAATGTTGTGCCGACTTATCTGCATCACCACTGGGTCTTTTGGGTAAGCAGATTTTTTTCTGTTTGCTGCTGAAGAAACCGAATGAAGAGACATCGTATTGCCATGTGTCACTTGAGCTGCCAACTTGAACACCAGGAGTTCTTTGCATCTCTTAAGATCTGGATCAGTTCGATAGAAAGACACAGCGAACGACTTAAACCTAGGATCAAGCATGGTTGCTAAAATGTAGTGATCAGATTTTAAGATATTGGCAAAACGTGAATCCTGGCGAAGTGAATAAAGGACTGGATCTACAAGTCCGGCATACTTTGCAGATTCGCTTTGTCTAATCTCCTCCTTCAATTTCTCCAGCCAAATTTTCAAAAGCATAATTAGGGGAATCACCTTACTCAAAATAGCAGTGTCAGCATTCACTTCACAGATGGCTGCTTCAAAGGGTTTCAGCACCTTGCACAAGACAGAAAGTACTCCCCACTGGGCTGGGATAAGATACATTCCCCCTCCTCTCCCAATGTCATGGCTTGCTATATAGCAATAGATGGCATTTTGCTGTAACTCCATCCGCTGAAGCATATAAAGGGTAGAGTTCCACCTTTGTTACTACTACGTGTTCTCCCCAGAATTTTTTTCCAGACGGGTGTCATCAAGAAGTAGCCGGAAGGGGGACTTCGCAAGTATAAAGTGTTTAAACCCTGACCTAATACTACTTATTATACTTAATACTGCACAATTAGTTTGTCACAGACACAATTACTGCCCTGCCATAGAATGCTAAGCAGCTCCCAGATAATACCCCCACTATTTGGTACCACAGAATTCTAAGCAGCTCCCAGAATAGATAATGCCCCCACAGAATGCTAAGCAGCTGCAAGATGCTGTCCTAACTTTCTGGCACCACATAGTTTGTTTGTTTTTTAAACAACTCCTAGCGTATACTACACAGAACAGAGAGACATTGAAACTGTGTTCACTGCTGCTCAGTCTGGAGACTGTTCCCGCCTGAACAGCGCACCCTTGTTTTTATTCAGAGGAGAGGGAATGCAGATTACACCCTGCAATGTGATAGGCCACGCACCCACCCCCTGCCGTCCACAACACTGACCTTGCAGCGAAAGGAGTCCATCCCGACACCTGGCACTCTCACCAATTAGACAGTGTTGCATGTGGACACTGATTCCGACGGAGTGCCCGATGGGAAGATCATGTGACACTGACGTCGGCGTAGCTCAGCCGTGTCACAGTCATATGATCTTCCCATCAGGCGGTCCATCCGGAATCATCAAGGTCTAGTTAGTGAGAGCGCCGGATGTCATTGTGTTTCTTGCCGGGGGAACCGCCCGAAACTTTAAGCCTGGGGAGAACACTGCTACCTCTTGCTTCAGTTGATGGCAGGGCAAATTAAACTGTACTTGCAGGTGCTGCAATCTCCTGTGTGCTGTTTCTGAATGCTGAAAATGACTAAAATTTTTCAAGCCGCAGACAGCATCTCCTGCACGCACCTGTTATTTTTTTAAAAAGCTCTATAACACGAAGTTGATCGTGTGAGCAAAACAGGGGATGTGTTGGAATTCACCCAGCTATAATGCTCTCGCAATATTTGTGGCATTTATCAGATATCACAAATCCTGAGGAGAATCCAAGCGGGGTAAGCCATGTTTCTATGACATCCCTTAGTTTTTCTAAAAGGTTGTCAGCGGTATTCCTCTTATTGAATCCGGTTATACACAGAGTAGCCTGACTCTGAATGAATTGGCGTTGTTTGTTAGATGTTGCTTCTGCTGAAGGTAATTCACCCAACCACTCGGCTGTCACATTCATGAAATCTTTAGTTTGCCCATATATCTGTGGTTAAGTGGACAGTGAATACAATGACATTTTGTAGGCCAATAATTATGGGGGGGTTTAACGTCCTGGTACAGCAGAGGAATGTTTTTTTCAGCTAAAATGGAACCAAGATGGAATTTGGTACCATGGACACAGGACCTCAATTAACTGTGTAAAACCCACTGCATTAATGGCGGATATTGGACGCAGATCTAATACTAGCATAGCTGAGATAGTGTCAGTGATCTGCTGTGCGACTGGGTGAGAGCTGTCATACTTGCTTCCCCTTGGAAAGGATTGTTTCACAGTCAATTGATTTTTTACAGTACTGCTAGAAGTCTTCTTGGTCCTCTTCTGGGATGAAGAACCACCCCCAGTAGCAGTAGCAGGCCTAGCACTCGAGGATTCTTCTGAGGAATCCTGGAATGGGGAGGAGTCACCTAGTCTTAAACTGGATGCAGGACTACCTCTGATGGTTACTGATGATATTGAGGATGAAGGTGTTGGCAGTGGAGATTGAAGGTGCTGGAATCTAGTGGAGAGAAGGGAGCCAGCTGATGCTGGACTGCCTGTTATTTTTTTTTAGCATCATCTTTTGAGGTCATCAATAACGGTCATGAGCTTGCTGCAAATAATGCAACAGGGTGGAGGTTCCTAGATGCTTAAAATCCTTACCTCTAATTACTGGGTCATTCCATGTTCGTTCACCCAGGTGTCCACCACCCATCTCAGATTTTTTTGAAAATGTTTTTGTTAAGAAAATGTCAAAACAACTATTACTGCCAAATATGTAGTCTGCCTGACAATTAGTTGATTAAATATTGATTTTTAAAAATGTTTTAATTATTTTCTAATCGTGGCTTCTTTATCCAGTTTATTTGAAGTATCACTGGTGTTTATTAAGGAATCACCATGAAATTTGGACCCCTAAGGTAACTTTTCCCCCTAAATCCAAAAATCTAAATCAAATTACTTTATTTGCCTCATGTTTTGTGTTGTGGCAAAAATGCACATTTTTCGAATAGAATTAAAAACGCTACGTTCAATCGACATTAGGTATCCCATTATTTGGGGGTGCTTAAAAAAGGTATGCATTACTACTACACAAAAAATCAGCAATGTACTCTGTTTAATAGTGGAGAGAAAAAAATAATGAAGTTGATGTTAGATTACTGTTACAGCCACACAAATAGCCCCATCATCCTATTTCAAGTCCACAGTGGCATTCTCATTTTCAATGTCATCAGCTATACTTCTGCTGCTCATCTCCACATCTGCAGAGTGGAAAGCAGCTTCTCTGCGAGTACAGTATCAGAAAAATCAGGCTCACAAGTAGGCTCCTAGACACATTAGACTCTCCTCAGTGATTTGTGACGTTTCCGTTTCTGAACGCACCGTTTGTTCTACTACCTTAGTGGTTTTCAGTTTTTTTTATACCTGTTCTAGACTCTTAAGTGAAAAGGATTTGCATCGTCAAGAGAGACAGAAGATGCCACACTGACAGTTGCAGAACTACCACTCAGAAATAAAGGCCAAGGCCTGAACCTTGCCACTGCATGTGGTGAATGGCATGTTGGCAATTTTATGTTTTTCTGCACCAAACCTTCCCTTTATAAGAGGTATATTTTTCTTTAACACTGTATACTGGGTTTTTTATTTTAGATGCCCTGACTAAGATCCGCTATGCCCTTGAGCATCGGCTTTAGTCGATAACATTGCTGGACTAGCATTGCCATCAAGACTAGTGGCAGCAGCTGCTGCACTAGTATTTGGTTGCTCTTCTCGAAACTGATAGTTATCAATTTGTCAAGTCGCAGATCACTGCGTGGATCACGGGGCTTATAGATGCACGTGAACAAAATGCACTTGAGTAAAGCGCAGCAACCAATCAATACAAAAACAATATAGATATATATGGTATGTGGTTAACATACAGCCCATCGGGATCCTGGTTGTTTCAATACCGATACCAGGATCCCGATGGGGATCTATACCGTTGCCGGAATACAGGCAAGGTAGGTGACTCCCCCTCTATGGGTGTCCACGACACCGTTAGAGGAGGAACAGAACCTGTGGCGAGCCCACGAGGGGCTTTGTTGCACTTACACCATGCCGACATTCTAGCGCCCGGGATGCCGGTATACTGACATTTGGCGTTCTGTGTGGCGGAATCACATACCGATCCCATAATATATATATATATATATATATATATATATATATACATATATAGCCTGCAGCTTGGTTCCAACAGCATGGATCACAGGGCTTATAAGCGCACCAACCAACCAGTACACACATAATGGATATATATATTTTATTCTATTTTAAACTTGCAGTTCTGTTCAAACTGCATGGATCACAGGGCTTATAGATGCACATGAACAAAGCGCACCAAATAGTACAATTCACAGCAGAGTATAGCGCAGCACAAAACAGCGTGCCCCCTATACACAGTCACTTTACAGCACAGCAAGTATAGCAGAGTATTGCGCAACACAGTAGCATGCAGGATGCCACCTGTACACAGTCACTATACAGTACAGCCAGTATAGCATAGGACACAGCATGCCACCCATATACAGTTACGCACTATTCAGCACAACCACTTGTGAGTCTGGACACAGCACAGCCAGTATAGCAGAGTATAGCGCAGCATGCATCAGTGTGCAGTGTGATGTACATAAATGCTGCACTGTTACACACACATTAACAATATACTCTCAATAACTCTGGCACTAGAGTGGCAGTGAGCCTGTATAACTCTGCACTGGTATGAGCAGATTTGGGTTTGGACCCGGTTTTTTTCCAGCTTAAATTACTTTATTTAATGAAATCACTGATCAGGCTAAAATGAAAACTGAAATCTCAATGACAGTCATTATTTCTCTGCATTGCCCAATAGAGGTCTTTGTGGCTCCACTCAGATACAGACAACATATTTCAGCACATCTGGCACATCCCCTTCAGGGGGTTGGGTATGTGTGACCGGCGATCAGTAGACCGCCGGTCGCAACCCCCTTCAAGAGTGTATTTCATAAAATGCAGATAATACCATGCTATACTTGGGCACAGAGTAGTTTTTGCAGCAGCCCTTGGAGTCATAAGTCAGAAGGAACAAAGCTCTATGCCACTCTGTGCCAGCCCTGCAACATAAACAAGTGACCTAGGGGGAGGGGTTACTGGCTCTAGTAGAGCGCTGCCTAAGGAGTATCCTAAGGGTAGTGTGCCTGTCCGGAGCTGATCAGCAGTGTTACTGGCTGCAGGGTCCCATTCCAGGCACACTGCTACCACATGCAGGTACAGTGGCACTGATGGTGCTGTCCCCAGGATCATGCGTAACTGCACAGCTTGCATATCTTTCATTATGGCCTTGTCATACATAAACATGGAATCTAATCTGAACTTAATAGTAGACAGGATTAAATCCAGAAGTTTGTTCACTAGATAATTTTGTATCACTGAGGAAAAAAATCTATTCTTTTATGTACTACACAATGTGTATAATTATTAAAATAAATGTATTCACAAAGATTTTTATTTTTTTGTAACTTGCAACCTATTATGTGGAAGGAATGCACATGATATCCCAGCAGACGGGATGCCAGCTGTCACTATATCGACAGTGGCATCCCGTCTGCCGGAATCCCGGTAGCAAGGCTCGCCACACATCGGGGTCGCTACACTTGCCACAGGTTCTATTCCCACTCAGTTGGTGGTGCGGAGTGGGAATATCGAGCGGGTGTCGGGATTCATTTGTCGGTAAAATGACAGCTGTTGGAATTCCGGCATCGGTCTCCGGAACGCCGGGATCCCGACAGCCGGTATAGTGACTGCATGCCATCTGGAGTATAGCAGGAGATTTATCCAACCTTCTAATGAGGAAAAGTGGACGTGTTGCTCATAGCAACCACTCAGATTTTAGCTATCATTTATCTAGTACATTCTATTTAATTTTATCTTCCCCTACTCACAAGGGGAGGGGGGTGGGGTCTAACTAATTCTCCTTGATGTTCACAAATATTATACAACCTCTCAGTGGGTTGCTGAGGGCTAGTGATGCTCTCTATTTCTCTATGGTGTTTCTGTAGGTCACAATAGATTCTTTGGAAAGCCTCACAAATTTACATTTTCAGGATACCGCTTGTAATCTCAATCTGACGCGCTGAACATGAGGGTAAGATAATAAATATGTACAGTATGTTATAGGTTATGTTTCAATGACTTTCAATTAAGCAGCGAAATGCATAGGGTACAGTTTCCTTAACTGCAGGTATACTCTGAAGACAAATCAGCACGATTTCCAGTATTCGGACCCAGAAGTGTGTAACTTCACATCTGTAGAGATTATTGCAATTGACAAACTATAAATTTACTTGACTTTTGTATGTGTCTTTAATCTTAATTATTAAATCAATTTGTACTCTTTCCCTGCACTTGGAGGCCTCATGTGTTTTGAAGTACCTTTTTGAAGGAATAACAATTGATATTAGAGAACAACTACAGATGTCTTAGAGCCACTATATTGGTTATTGGCCCTGTTCATCCTTTTGGACAGAAGCTGGTCCTTTAAAAACACAGATAAACTTGATTTTCTACATTTGAAAGAAAGCAAATTTATAAGTGATTTATATTTTTCACCCGTGAACATACTACACTATACCACACACTCTTGGTTTGTGTATTTCATGTTACAGATTAGTATTTAACAGACTCAAGTCTACAAAAGAGAGGCTGCATAGACTATCATTTATTTTGGCATAGGACATTGCACATTGATGCAAATTGTGAGGACGCAGGATCACTTCAGATTGGAGCTTTTAATTGTAATGATGGAAAAAAAAGTTTTATTTAGTGTTCTATTTCCTTTAAATCTTTTTACTCATAGTGCCTAGGTCCATCACAGCTTAACACCATTTATAGCCAAATGCATAGATGTATCAAACTTGTACAAACTTTGCTCTGTGACCCAAGAACCCGTAAGTACCATTATGTCATTATCCCAATCAAAATGTTACACAATGACAAAGTTGAAACCAAATTTTACATGCATTATTTAAAAAAAAAAAAAAAAATCAATTTTACCTGAAATAAAAGTGATTGATATTGTCCAAGTTGAGACTATAAAAACAGTGTTTGATTTAAATAGCATGCTATATTCTTAAAAGCTTTGATATATTTGTTTTAAATCAACTTGCATAATTCCCCTGTACAGATTCAGCAACACTGGGCATGCCTTGGGTATATGTCTGCTGAAAACCTTTCAGGACCTGATGCCAGACATGTCTGCTGAAAACCTTTCAGGACCTGATGCCAGACATATCTTGGAAGCATTTCCAAATTGTAAAGATTATTTGGTAAATCTACATATTTTGTGGCCACAATGAAAGAGGACCACATCATTTTAGGAATCTGATGTGCAATTTTCCTGGGAAAACTACTGATAATTAAAAGTGACATGTCACCTGCAGTGCACTCAGTATTTTTATAGACCGAACCAAGATTCATAGTAATGTAGCCAAGATACAAGTCACATAACTAAGGAATGAGGCACATGTTACACTGTGTCCCTCGACTTGGTTAATGCACTGATATTGGTGAAGTGACAGGTGCATTTTCACAAATATTGGTCCAGCCACAATGACTTCCTCCGCTGAGTGTAAGCACCAGGTATGCGTAACAGGTGAAACAAGAACTATGAATTCTTCAGACTTTATTTTGTATATGCTAAGCAAAGTCTTTTATATTAAAAGCATATCTGTACGATGCATGATTTCACTGGGACAAAGAACTGCGTTGGGAAAATGGTGGCAGTCAGTGAGCTCAAGAACAGTATTAATAATTTATATAGTTCATTGGATGATAACACTCTTCAAATAGATTTAGAAACAGATTAATTCTAGAATCACAAAACTGTATGCTTTTTTTCATGGTAACACATCATCTTACCATCTGTGACCCTGTACATGGAATGTATTCACAATCTTCTGGGTGTTATTTCTTGAAATTCAATAAAATGTACATTATACTCTCTTACAAGAAAGACATTTAAATAGCCTTGTATTTCAAGGCTCTTCCTATATCCATACTTATGCATACCATTACTGATCTCTTTCCTCAGAACAACATATTCAGTCAAATCGGGAAAAAAATAAAATAAAATGTGAGAGCAATACGAGTAAATGGAGAAAAACTTCACACAATCAGTATGGCAAAATAAACATGTATTACAGACTAGTATTCTGGACCCATAATTAGCCTGGTTGCAAGCATGCAAAATCCCAGAAAATGGACAGTTACCACCCCCAAACGCCCGCTTCCTGTCAATCGCCTTGCATACGCTTAGCGATCAAAATTTTCGCACCATTCTGTCGCTGTTTGGTGTCACGCCTGCGCACTGCGGTACATACGCATGCAGAGTCATTCGATAATCAGTCACTGTGCGAATTCACACAACAGTGATCAGGTCTGAATCAGGCCCAATATCAGAAAAAAAAGTGAAGTGTATACTCACTTTTGACCGTTCTAATGCTTCTCCAGTATTGTCGCATTTGTGATAGGGGTCAAAGATTGCACATTAGATTGTATAGGTGTGTACGCACATATCGGCACTGTGCTTGGAACTTATGAATGTAGTCATGTTCAGCTTTGCCAAAGCAATATTAGGTTCAATTGTGTGGTGAGGGACAAAATTTGCTTCTGTTTGCCCACATATTTTGTGATTGGCAGCCACCAGCACTGGTTTCACCTATTACATTGACCATAAATAATTTGAATTGGTCCTGGACCACCAACCCAAGGCAACCCTGCAAGTGTCCCGGGACACCCCAGGGTACTTGGGCACACAGATTGAGAACCACTGGTCTAGGTCAATGATTCCCAAACTGGATGCTGTAGCACCTTGCAGTGGTGCCACGGGTTGGTGGTCCAATAATTTTAGGTCAGTGTGATAAGCAAAACCAAAGCTGGTGGCTGCCAATCTTAAAATATATGGACAAAGAAGTGCAAACTTGTCCACCACCTTAAAACTGAACCTAATGATGACAGGTAAGCACAATTTACTCAATATAATCCTTTTTCTCAATAAGAAACTTTTGGCCTAGATGCCATGAAAAAAAAAATACTCAAAAACAAACTAGAAACACTGCCTTACGTAGCAACGCTATAACTGCCCATTAAATACCAGAATCAAAACTTTCATTTGTAATCTGTAATATCCATTTATCTTACCCAAATATTCCACTGCCAAAAAATAAACAGACAAAAAGGAGTATTACTACTGACAGCATTACAGATAGCTGCAGCAGCATCCCGATAAAGCAAAAGCTGTAAATTCAAAGCACAGCATGTTGCTTATGCTGCTGTGATATGCCTGGCCCTGCACATTTACGTAAATCCACCAACCTTTATATAGCCGAGCGTGACAACAAGTCATTCATTCACACTCTCCTGTCTCAGGTAGAAAAGCATATCTCTCTGAACAAGGCAACTTGCTACAGAGCGGCGGCAAACAGCATGACAGAACACAGTAAATACATAAAATTACAGTTATTTAATGTATACAATTCAGCTACATAATAAACATAGGGATCCATTCCGACATGTATTTGTCGGAATGGATCCGACAACCCCTATTCAATCCCATCTTAATTCGACTTTTTCAAGTCGAATTTAGATGGGACACAGAAGAGAAGGGGGGTGAGCCGCGGGGAGACCAGCGGGGGGGCAGCCCGCGGGCATACAGGGAAGATCAAGGCTACAGTAGCGCTGCAGCAGGATGTCACTCAGCCGCCCGACCTCATGGCAGCTTCCACCCGGCTCCAGCAGCGTGTTGGAGCCGGGTGGAAGCTGCCGTGAGGTCGGGCGGCTGAGTGACATCCAGCTGCAGCGCTACTGTAGCGCTGATCTCCCTGTATGCCCGCCTGCTGTCCCCCCATCTCCCTGCGGCTCCCCCCCCCTCGCCTCCTTTGGGTCCGCATCTCAGTCCGACATCATTTTGATGTCGGACTGAGATGGTCGAAAAAAGGGGGCCAAATACCGACGTTTTCGACACAAGCACGTGGATCGGCAGCTATTCCGCCGATCCACGTGCTTTTAGGGAAATATTGAATAGGTCGAATCAGGATTCGACCTTAAAAAGTCAAAAACTGCCGTCTTTTCAACAGACGGCAGTTTTCGACTTCAATTGAATATACCCCATAATATCCTAAAAAAAGGCTATCACTGTTCCTCACTTCTATGGGGGAATTCAATTGTTTTGTGCTCCAGCAGACACTAGATGGCGCCCGACAGGGTCACCCTCTTTCAAATGATATGTCCCCGTAGCAGTTACTATATGAAGACTACTATACTGAAGAGTTGTTTATTAATAGAACTCTGTGTAGGACACGTGGACACTCACTGAGGCTAGAAGAGAGAAAATTCCATACAAAATGTAGGAAAGGGTTCTTCACCGTAAGGGCAATAAGGATTTGGAACTACCTGCCAGAGAAGGTAATAATGGCGGACTCTGCAAATGCATTTAAAAATGGATTGGACAGCTTTCTAGCGGAAAAAAAAGTATCCAAGGCTATAGCATTTAATATATTGACATTAAGTATCTGGGAGTGGTACGAAATATAGTTGTCAATTTGTACGATACCATTGCTTTGGCTGGTGCATTATAATGTGCTCAGCTTGATACAAATACAGGTTGAACCCGATGGGCATTTTGCCTCTTTTCAACCTCATTAACTATGTTACTATGTTACCTGTGATCAACAGACAGTATCACCCCTCCACTGCAAAAATACTAGTAGAGTCAGGAGATAGGAAGGATAATTAAATTGCCCCATCTCCTAATCCTGGCACCTACATGCTCAGAGTCTCCTCTTTGTGCCCCATTAGCAGTTATTTTCTGTTGATCAGCAGATAACACCCTATATACAGAAAGCATTAAGAAGTCCAGGTATTAAAGAAGTTCTAATGCACAGATCTCCTACATTCTGGCTTACACAGAAACACAGAATTTGACGGCAGATAAGAACCACTTGGCCCATCTAGTCTGCCCCTTTTTTATCCTTTAGGTCATCTCAACCCTTTCTGAACCTTAGTTCTTTGTAAGGAAATTCCTATGCCTATCCCAAGCATGTTTAAATTCCTCTACAGTCTTAAGGGGGGTACACACGGCCCGATTCGGGCTCAGCGCGATGTGTGCGGAGCCCGATGTGGGCTTAGCACACATAGCAGCGTGGTGTATATATGCACACTGCGATGCGTGCTAGCCCGATCCTAACTAGACCGCAAGGCTCAATGAGAGCCTTGCGATCCAGCCAGATCTTGACTGCATGCAGTCAAGATCTGAGCTAGCGATAGCGATGCGCAGGGCCGTGCATCGCAATGGGGCATACACACGGAATGATCCGTGCTTAATTTCTAAGCAATCTAGTCAGATTGCTTAGAAATTAAGCAAAAGAATATCCGTGTGTATCTCCCTTTAGCCTCTACCACCTCTGATGGGAGAGGCTTCAACAATAGTTCCTTGTTGGGCTACTATTATTCATACACATTTTATGGATTTTATTCATATAAATAAATGCATAATGTACAAGTGCATGTTAAGCCATTTTAGAAATGTGGATAAAATGGCAACCCCTCTTCACACACTAAGTATTGACACACGTTTGCTTTCACACACTTTTGTGCAACTTACATTGTTTTTACAGCCATTCTGAGTAGATTTTTTTCTGCCATGTCAGGAGAAAACAAAGAAACTAAAAACAAACTAATTTCTTAAAATTCAGAGGGGTCAATTCAGTTAGGAGCAAGTATCAATAACAAAACTCGCAAACATCGTACAAATGCATGCACTCGAGAAATCAAGATTAATTAGAAGAGATTAGAAATTCAAATTTGTGGTACTCTCGAGGTTGCGCAACTTTTCTACAAAATGTGTCCTGGTAGAGGTGCATGAAAAAGTGTGCTAACCATACTGGACTCTAAAAAAGCAGAACCATACAGAAGGTTTTTATGAGCCATAAGGAAAGGGTTTTGAAAGGTGTCAAATAGCTGATTTTGTGCATTTTATGGTTAATGGCTGCAAAATGAGGCCAAGAAAATGTGTTTCATCAAATAAAAGTCTTTCCAAATTTTTCAGCTTTTTCGTACAAGTTTGTAGAAAGTTGGAATAAGTACTTTTACCCTTCATGTACAAATTCAAAAACGTCTCCACCATCATACAACATCTCCACATACTTGTCCCACATCATTTAATCCACTACGGAGCTTTTTAGTGAAAAAATTATCAGAAAAATGTCTTTATTGGCCACATAATGCTATTTATACCTGGCAAGTGCATAATTATAATTATTTATTGCTAAGGGTGCACCAAACGTTCTACAATGCTTCCCAACATTTTCACCTTATAATATTTTTCTCTATCTTTTCAACTGTTCATGGAGGGCACACACAAAACAATGTGAATTTCTTCCGAAAAAGAAATGCGAGTTTGAAATTGAATTGCAAAAGCTATAAATTCAGTCACATGACTTGCTATGAGATCAGCCACCTAGCCCCATGTAGGAGTCCACCAGCTCACGCAATGCATTTCTGCAAGCAACTCATGAACCACCTCCCTCCCAATTTAGTCAAGTATTAGCACACCAGTTATTTCATGCATATTAACCAGCTTATTCATATTCAACATTTCATTCAAACTAATTTTAAACAGGGACTTGATTCCCTCTTTAAGATACCACTCCTAACGAAGGTCTATATCGAATATATATTAGAACTCGCCATCAATATGTAGGAGCTGCCATGTTTAAATTAAGACTTTCCAATGACCATCGATGCCATGTGTCGGAACACAGAGTAAGAGAAGGAGATAGCCCTGATTCACAGCGCATTGGGAACCCCATTCTAACACACAGGATATACACAATGTAGCTAGCCAAGCACAACATGGTGCACACA